>NW_004955442.1:18326042-18369648 GCF_000276665.1 Chinchilla lanigera | reverse complement strand
CGCCGCCACCGCACGTCCCCCGCCGGCGGCCACCATGAGCACGGGCCTGCGGTACAAGAGCAAGCTGGCGACCCCAGGTGAGCCCGGCGCCCGCCCGCGTGCCCGCGCGCGCCTTTGTCCCTGCCGTCCGCCCGCCTCTCACCGTGTCTCTCCGTCTCTCCCCCGCCCTCTGGCCTGGACCCGCCTGGACCTGACCGCGACCCCGACCCGGACCCCGCAGAAGACAAGCAGGTACGTGCTCCCCGCCTTCAGCTTGTCTCGAGGCCCGGTCGGCTGTCACCTATTGTAGCATCAATGCCGCTGGCCTCCAGGCGCGACCCCGCCCCCGCCGGCCGTCATCCAGCCAGTAGAGATAATCGATAATCATTGTCTGTGGCGGGGTAGTGCCGCCAGCCTGGAGCTGCGGCGAGGAGTGGGTGGGCCCAAACCTAGCCCTCTGACCCTCACAGCAGGGCCCTGGGCCTCTCCCGAGGATGGGAGGATGGGCGATCTCCCTTTCCCACTAGTCCTGTGCCAGCATCTCCTTGCTGACCTGGCCGATAGGCCATGTGTTGGGGTCCTGGCTTTGGGAGGGAGGGGTGTCTCTGGGTCCACCAGACAGTCTTCCTCTCTAAACAGCATGAGCCTCTGGTCACTCCACTTCACACCCTGCACCCTTATCCCTATACACTAGGGCTAGGCTATAGCCCAGACTGGGAGCCTGGGTCTGAGTCATCCCAGTGCCTAGCACAGGTCCTTGAACCTGGAGGGTACAGATAGGCTTGTGACCTTCCAAAGGGACTGACCTGGTCCCCACCCTTTGAGAATACAGGACCTAATAGGAAGTTGGCCTGGTTACCTCTTGTAGACACCTGATTGAGCTCGGGGTTAAACTAAGGTGTGAGAGCTAGGAGTGGAATGGGGATGGGTAACCAGGTGGGCTGCCACGTATATTACTGTGCTGCTGGCTAGCCTCTCTGGCTTGAGCTCAGCCATATTTGGGGAGGAAAAATGGGCTCAGTTCCGGCAGCAGAGAAGCCTTCACAGCCCCTGTCATCGATGGAGGTTCACACATGGCATAGATGCACGGCAGGACCTCGGCCTTGGGTGTATGTAGCAGGCGGGGCAGGAGCAGGTGGCAGGCGGGGTGAGCTGGGGAGTCACTGGCTGCCCTGCCCAGGGACCGATGAAGCTCACTGGGAGGGGCTCCCAGGAGATGCTGGGTGGAAAGCTGTCTCCCCATCACAGCAGGTCAGACAAAGCCTGAGCTGTAGGGACATGCACTGCCAGGCTATTGTTTAAGGGAGAGGGAAAGAGTAGAGGCTGCCCAGACAGCGTGCAGGCTACTCCTGGGCCTTTGGATGCTCCAAGCTTGGCCTCGGGGCACTCTGAGTCACAAAGCTTGGTACCTGCTGCTCAGCCCCAGCCGGTTGTCTTGCCCATTGCTGCCAGGATGGGGCACCCCTCTTCTGCCGAGGTGTGACCCCTTCGGGGCTGTGTCTGTCCATCCTTTGAGGCCAGCTAGGAGACAGCCTCCTCCCCTCCTCTCCCCTAGAACCAGATGGGGAAGCACCATGAAGGCAGAGGAAGGGAGCCCCAGGAGCAGGGCCAGGGGGCCAGGTGTCGAGTGGGCCCTGGTGGGTCTGGAGGGACCCAGAAGCACACAGTAGCTTCACTGTGACCACTGAGCCTTGGCCCATTCAGGTCTCCTTCTTACTCTACACAAGGCGAGGTAGAGAAGCAGTGGGGGCTCTGCCAGCCCCCTTTGTCCCCTACCTCCTTCAGGCAGTGACGGGGCTCTGTTGGCTCTGGCTGCTGCTGCTTCCTGAGCTGACTCGGGTGATTCTAAGAATGGAAATGCCTCGAGAGTTACAGGCACCAGGAGGAGGTGGGCGAAGCTGTGTCAAGAGGAAGCCCTGAGGAATATTTGTTGTGCCTCAGGGACCAGAGATAGGAGGTGGCAGGGTCCCTCCCACAGAATGCACAGGTCCTCCTTATGCCCGGTTGGATGTTGGGACAGGCAGGCTGGGAGATGGCCGTAAGACTCCTGCTGTCCTGATCAGGGGCTTCCCAGAGGCTGTGCCTTCCCCATGGGGAAACTGAGGCAGACTGAGACTAACAAGCTCTGTTAAACTCCAGGGTGTAGTGTGTCAGGGTTCCCTCTCAGCCTGAGGCACTGTCAGCCTGGGGCCCTCAGATGGACAGGCCCTCCCCAGCCATCTTCCTGGACATGTCCTGGACCCAAGATGACAGCTTTTCTGGGCCAGGGCTTGGCTGTATCTGAAGTGGAGCCTGGGGTGGAGATTGGGTGAGACTCAGCCCAGAGGCTTCCTGCTGATCCAGACTACAGAGAGAGCCCGTGCGGAGGCTTTGTGAGAGCCAGGACTGGGGAGTGGGTTGAGAGAGCCAGGGGCCCTGTGGCTGCCCTCCTGCCTTGGGAAGAAAGGTTCTCCTGTTCCCAACTGTGGGCCTGCCCTCCTCCCAGGTGCCAGTGGCTTCAGGCACCCCAGCAAAACAGGGCCTTGCGGGAGGGGGGCTCTCCACCGGTGTGCCAAGAAGGGAGGGCCGTGGGGGAGGAGACCTTTCTATGCTCTGTGCGCACTGGCCAGACGCACTTCCAGTCATGCTGGAGCTGACCCAGGTTCCCTTTCCTGGCCCCAGGGGCGAGCTTGTTCTGATTTTCCTGAGGTCCTAGAGGTGGGCAGTAAGGAAGGGGTTTTGGCTCTCAGAGGGCCGTTTCCGGCTCAGCAGACTCCTGCAGTTCCTGGGGTGGCCACGCGGGGGTAGGCGTTCGCTAGCCTGAGCAATCCAATGCCCCGTTTGTCCAGTACTGTACTGTGGGTCAGAGCAGGCAGGGAAGCTCTGAGGGGAAGGGAGTGTCCACGGGGACATGTGGGGGTCGGACCCGACTCCATCTCCTACATCGCCTCTGAGGACAGGGGCCATCTAGAGGTCATGGTGGCCGCGCGCGCGTTGTGGGCAGAGGTTTTGCCAAGCAGCAGGCTGGCCAGAGTTTCTAAGTTTAGAGAGAAAGGGATCGTCCCATACTCTGTGCTCTTGAGCCCCCGCTCGCCCTTCGCTCACACTAAACCTCTGCGGAGTCGGGGCAGGTCCAGGTGAGAGGGGTGGGTTCTGTCCTCTGCGCCTTTCCTGGAGGTCTGGGGACGCCTAGCGGAGAAAGAATCCCGGCCAGACACACACAAGCGCGCGCACAGTGGGGTAGGTGAGCCCCAAAGAGGGACAGGAGCCCAGGGAGAGGGAGGTGTCAGTGGGTAAATGGGTGTGCCGCGACATCGTCGGGAGGTTTTCCGCCCAAGTCTGCATGGAGAGCACGGGTGTTGAATGGGGCCGGTTCACGCGCGGTTGCGCGTGGGTTGGAGCGTCCCATGGCGCCCTCTGGCGGGCGGCCGCCGCCCCGCGTGTCGGGGGCGGAACGCGCGGCCTCCACGGGCACCCCCGCCCCCGCCCGCGTGCGGACCACGCTTCTGGTCCGCGCGTCTCGCTGTCCAGACGCCTGGACCCGGGCCGCGGGTGGCAACACAGGGCTCCCAGTCCTCGCGGCGCCGCAGCCCCTCCCCGTGGCTCTGCTGGGCCCTGCCCTCCGCAGCGGTTTCCCATTGGTTCCGCCCGTGCCCCAATTTCTAGGCGACTGTCTCCCGGCGACGGCGGGCGGGGCTCTCTCCACCGCCCCCTGCCGCGAGCGTCCGCGAAGCCCCGCCTCTGTCCGGGTGCGTGAGGGGGGCCTGCCGGGTCTACGTCGCCGCCACGGCTCGGGGCGGGCCCGCAGAGGCCGGGGGAATGGCTCAGATGGCCTCTGGGGCCGGTGGTCCCCCAGGGAGGCGCGATCCCCACTCCAGGCTTCGGCTCTCGGGTCCGCAAAACTGGGGCGAGAGCAGGGTTTAAAAGCAGTGCCGCGCGTAAGTCTTTAGCGAACGCCAGGCTCGGGTTGGCCTGCCCGGGTCTGGGGGTCTGAACGTGGCCGGCAGGGTCTCAAGGGTCGCCGCGATGGACTCGCTGGCAGCGCCCCAGGACCGCCTGGTGGAGCAGCTGCTGTCGCCGCGGACCCAAGCCCAGAGGCGGCTCAAGGTGTGTGTGTGTGTGCGCGCGCGTGTGTGCGGAGAGGGTGGAATGTGGGTCAGTGTGTGCACACTTGCCTGGCCAGGACCCACTGGATCGGGGACGTGGCAGGGGCCGCAGGGCCAAAGACCTTCGAGGGTGGGCGCTGGGACCCTGCGGTGGGGGCGGCTGAGCACCACTGTCTATAAATAGCCCCTGCTCGCCTGCTGCTGCAGCTGCCACCCCCAGGGCTGGATTGGGGCCAGGTGGGCCTCCCACCCTGGGTACTCTGGGGAGAGGTGAGTGTTCAGGCCTAGGCTCCTCCTGCCTGTGGAGGCTTCTGAGTGTCTTAGGGGTCTCAGTCCTGGTGCCTTCCGCCAAGAAGGGAAGACATGGCCTATGCCTCGTGCGGTCTACCATCTCTCTATGCCCAGCCCCCCCTCCTACACAGTTTTGGGTCCCTGAAAGCCCCTGGCTGTGGCCGGCAGAGAGCTGCCCTCTTCTGCCACCCCCTCACCTGTTTTCCCACCTTCAGGCTTTTGTCTACAAGCCCTCACCCCATTTTTGCCAATGAAATGCCATACCTTTGGGGGATACCATCTGCAGCCTCCTCCTCCAGAGCCAGGTAGGGGATAGGGCATTGGGCTGCTGCAGTGGAAGCCTAGTATGCCCCTGACCTGCCTCACTGCCGCCCCCAGGATATCGACAAGCAGTACGTGGGCTTCGCCACACTGCCCAACCAGGTACATAGAAAATCGGTGAAGAAGGGCTTTGACTTCACGCTCATGGTGGCTGGTGAGTGGGCCAGGCTGTTGGGTGGAGTGGCTGGGGCCACTGACCAGCCAAGTTCAGGTGAGAGGGGCCAAGACCTAACCCAGCCCCTTCACTGTACTTGTGGCTAGGTGAGTCGGGCCTGGGAAAGTCCACACTGGTCCACAGCCTCTTCCTGACCGACCTGTACAAAGACAGAAAGCTGCTGAGTGCTGAGGGTAAGTACACCCTACGTGTCCTGGCACCAATCCACCAACTCCTACCAGGGGATTCCTTAAAGGGGACCCTTCCAGGTTCACTCCCACTCTCTTCATGGTGTGGACCCTTATTCAGGGCCAGAAGAAGTGGCCTAGGTCACAGGCTGTGTAGGACCAAGGCACTGGGATGGATGAGCACAAGCAGCTTGGACAGGCTTTCAGAACAATGCCTTCCTTTTGTGCCCCGCAGAACGCATCAACCAGACGGTCGAGATCCTGAAGCACACAGTGGACATTGAAGAGAAGGGAGTCAAGCTGAAGCTCACCATTGTGGACACACCAGGCTTTGGGGATGCTGTCAACAATTCCGAATGGTGAGAAAAGCCTGGCTGGAAAATGGGCCCCTGCCCCAGCCAACCCCTGCCTCACCGGTCCGGCGGGCAGCCTCACCGCTGGCCTCATGATCCTCCCACCCCCAGCTGGAAGCCCATCAGTGATTATGTCGATCAGCAGTTTGAGCAGTATTTCCGTGATGAGAGTGGCCTCAACCGCAAGAACATCCAGGACAACCGGGTGCATTGCTGCCTATACTTCATCTCCCCGTTTGGGCATGGGTATGTGAGTCTTCACCACCTGCTGAGTATCCCTGTAGCCGTGCTTGTCACTGTGCCGCCGCCTCCCCTCACCGTGCCCATCCCACCCCCCGGCTGCTCTCTGCAGGCTGCGGCCAGTGGATGTGGGTTTCATGAAGGCTCTGCATGAGAAGGTAAACATTGTGCCACTCATCGCCAAAGCTGACTGCCTGGTCCCCAGCGAGACCCGGAAGCTGAAGGAGCGGGTGAGCCTGCTGTGGCAGAGCAGCCTGGTCAGAGAATCTGGGGCACAGGGTACCAGGGGTACCTTGCCAGCCCCAAATCTGACAGCTCTTGCCCTGCCACTGCAGATCCGGGAGGAGATCGACAGGTTTGGGATCCATGTGTACCAGTTCCCAGAATGTGACTCGGATGAGGACGAGGACTTTAAGCAGCAGGACCGGGAACTGAAGGTGAACTGAAGCCAGGTTGATGGAGGGTAGAGGTGGTCAGGGACAGAATTGGAGCCCACATGAGACCCATTCACACAGGGCTTGAAGGGCTGAGCACCCAGGTCTGACCTCTTAAGGTCATAAGTTGTCCTGACGGTAAGAGACCTATACCCGGTCAGCAAAGGCCAGAGGGTAAAGGTGACCCAAATCTCTGCCTGGCCTGTGTGGGTCACTGGGGCCTCACCTGCCTGCTTAGTGGGTCATGGAGCTGTTGCTTGGGTCACCTTGATGCGCTTCCCATAGGTCATCAGCTAGTCTAGTAGCCCCATGGCAGTGGTATGCCCTGGCTTCCAGAAACCTGAGCTACAAAGGGTGGTGACTTTGGGTGTCCCAGCAGCTAGAGTAGTAATGACAGACCCAAGCCAGGGACAGGCGCTGCGGGGCATGATCTCAGCTGTTGAGAGGAAGAGGGGAAAAGCTGTGTGTTTCTTGATGGGGAGAACGGATCTGTAGGGGAGCAATGTAGCGGGCACAGCCTGACAGAGGTCCTGAGGGTCTGAGCTGCGCAGGATCTGGCTTCAGTGGGCAGCAGAGAGGCCAGAAGACAGGTGATGCCAGGATCTCTGGGGAGGGGGTGTTGGTGATAGGGATTCTGGAAGGGAGGCCTGGTGCTGCCCCCCACACCCTCTCCAGCCACTGTGGGCACTCACCCCACTGGACCTCTGCTCCCCTGCCCCCAGGAGAGCGCTCCCTTTGCTGTTATTGGCAGCAACACGGTGGTGGAAGCCAAAGGGCAGCGAGTCCGGGGGCGACTGTACCCCTGGGGGATCGTGGAGGGTGAGTTGAGGCCTGGGATACTAGGGATGGGGTGGGAGGGCTTCCCCGGTAGCACCCACCCACTGCGCACTCCTGCCCCACAGTGGAGAATCAGGCGCACTGCGACTTCGTAAAGCTGCGCAACATGCTCATCCGCACTCACATGCACGACCTCAAGGACGTGACGTGCGACGTGCACTACGAGAACTACCGTGCGCACTGCATCCAGCAGATGACCAGGTGGGCCGTCCCGATGCCCACACGGAAACCCGGCCTGGCCCCCGCCACCGAGAGGGTTGGCCATGTCCTTTCCGCCCCGACCTGAATTTTATTCCGATCCTCAAATCGGTGTTCTACAGTGCCTGATCTCCCCAAATCAGACCAGGGGCCTTAGGCCGGGCAGGAGACCCTCAGGCATGCCCCAGCCCAGCACTGTAAGCCTCCCAGCAGTGCGGCCCCTCCCTTCTCTCCGCTACAGTAAACTGACCCAGGACAGCCGCATGGAGAGCCCCATCCCCATCCTACCACTGCCCACCCCAGATGTTGAGACGGAGAAGCTCATCAGGATGAAGGACGAGGAGGTTGGTCAGAGGCGGGGGTGGAAGGGGTGGAGTCAGGGCTGGGTTGATGGGGCGGGGCCAGGGCTGGGCGTGACTTCCCAGGGCGGGTGGAGCCTGGCCTCTCGGGTTTCCTTTCTCACCCTGACTCTTGTCCCCGACCTCAGTTAAGGCGAATGCAAGAGATGCTGCAGAAGATGAAGCAGCAAATGCAGGACCAGTGACCCTGCTGCTCCAGCCCCAGTCGCCAGGGATAGACCGCCTGCCTCTGGCCTCTCCCACCCCCGGACCCCAGACTGGTCTGGACTCCACCCTGGATTCACTTGGATCTCAGAGGGGCCTGGACCCAACCCTAAACCTAGAGTGGCCCTGACGGGACTGTTCCCAACCCAGAGACGTGGAGCCACGACCCCCCCTCCCCATGACCCTAATTTATTCTTGGCATCTGTCCCTCCAGGTCCTTTGTATCTGTTCCCCGGGGGCCTGAACAACAGTGCTTCCCCCAAAAGTCAGTCCACTCTGGCCTTGGGGGATCAGGAGCCAACTTGGACACAATTTCCTAGATTCCCCTCCCCGAGAAGGTCAGAGCACCCAGGCTCCAAGCCCTGCTCAGGCAAGGGGATAAACCAAGGTGGAGGAGGGGAAAGGGGCCGGGCCTAGTTCCCCACCCCTGTGCTGCAGAGCGAATTCAGGAGCCCCCTGTGCCAGTTTCTGTGAGTCACCCAGTGTATACTGACACCCTACTTTGTGCAAGGTGCCCGGGTCCTCCCTTACCCAGTCACCCAAACTGGGGACTCCAGCAGGCAGGGTTGGGCTGCTGAAGCAGCTGGGAAGGCACCAGAGGAGAAGGTGGAGCCTTCTTGTTGAGGAGGGTGGGACCAGCCATTGAAGCAGTCTAGCCTCATCCTCACAACCTCCAGCAAATGTAGAGGGCCCCAGGGGTAGGGGGCGGTGGGCCACCCCCTGGCAGCCCTCATGCCCAGGCGGCTGTACCCTGCCCGTAGCTCGAGGTGCCCTCTCCAGCAGCACTGTGGTGCTGGTATCTCAACCCCTCAGCCTCTTCCATTTCTCCACCCGCATGACCCCCCCGACACACACACCCTGCCGTGCTCCGTTTTGTTAAGTTGTGAATGCCAAGTCCTGTCCTGGAGACAGGAGAACAATGTTGGTGAACGTCGCTGCGGGTGTCCGAGTGTTCCGTGTGCCCCTGGGAGCGGGTGGGGTCCGGAAGCCCAGGCAGCCGGCGGGCCCTGGCGATAGCGCTCTATCTGAGGCTGCAGCGCTGGTCCGAGTGGTCTCCGGGTTATTTCTGGCCCGGTAGCAGCCCTGTGGTCTGTGCGGCGGGCTCAGGGCCCCGTAAGGAGCCGGCTGGCTCTCTGGCCAACGCCTCCCGCCCCAGAACAAGCTGGGTCACCGACCTCTCGCCATGGGCTCCCGTGAGTCTGGGGTCAGGTCTGCTGGTTCCTGGGCAGTGCCAGGTTAGGCGGGGTTCTGGTCACCTTGGCTTTAATAGGGAAAGGGTTGGATAAAATTGGGGAATTTCAGCCAGTGTATGGCGTGATCAGGTGGGGAGGCAGGGCACTTACAGGGCTATGTGCCCCAGGAGCTGCATGGAGTTGGGCTCAGCGTCCCGGACACTCAGGGACGCCACCTGGGTGCTCCCCACCTCCTCATCTCAGCCCTTCTCTTCTAGGGCCGCACGGGGCGCTGAGCCTACTGCTGCTCCTGCTGGCGCCGCCGAGCTGCGCGGCTGTGGGCTGCCCCGAGCCGTGTAGCTGCGCAGGGACGCAGGTGGACTGCGGGCGCCGCGGGCTGACGTTGGCCTCGCTGCCGGCAGTCTTCCCGCCTGACACCACAGACCTGGTGCTGACCGGCAACAACCTAACGGCGCTGCCGCTGGGGCTGCTGGACACACTGCCTGCGCTGCGCGCCGTGCACCTGGGCGCTAACCCCTGGCGCTGCGACTGCCGCCTGGTGCCGCTGCGCGCCTGGCTGGCCGGCCGCCGGGAACGCGCTCCTTACCGCGACCTGCGCTGCGCCTCACCCCCTATCCTGCGAGGCCGCTTACTGCCCTACCTAGCCGAGGAGGAGCTACGTGCAGCATGCAGGCCCAGCCGACTCTGCTTGGGGTCGCTGGCAACGCAGTTCGCGCTGCTCTGCCTTGGGCTGCTACACGCCCTGCTCCTGGCACTGCTTCTGTGCCGCCTGCAGAAGCTGCGCACCCGCGCCCGCGCCCGCGTCGCACACCAGTTACCCTTGACCGCCCCGTTGGTGGATAAGCCCGATGAGGCGGGCGAGTCCTAAGAGGAGCGGACTGGCACTAATCATCGTGGATCTGCATATTCGACAAAACCCTGCCCGAGAAGCCCTCGCCCTCTCTTGGACCCGCCTTGGCCTCTGCCCAGCCTCCCAGCCTCTCCAAGACCTGAAGGCCCGAATCCACGTAGGACAGAGTGAGGCGACCTACACCCTCTATGCTTGGGGAGGTGGAGGCGCCTAGCTACTGCAGCGCAACACCTAGGAGCCTCCCCTCCCCAACTTCGTGCTGAATAAACCCTTCTAATCTGGCCTGTCTGCACCAGCGACCATGGATCCCATTTGCTGAACCCCAGAAAAGGCCTCAGGGAGGGAGCGCAAGGGACACAATCACATCTTCACAGTGAGCCCAACTGGCCTGGGGCAAGCAAGAGTCAGGGGGCAGTGTGGACAGAGAGGACATGCGCAGCAATGTGGACAGGCAGACTGAGGGTGCTCAGCAGATTCTTGTAGGCACTGAGGGAGCACGAGTGTGCTGAGGACAGCTCAGGGCTTGAGGTGACCCCTATCAGTCACCCTGCTGTGTGGAGAGCTTTCAGAGCAGCTGGGACTCCAGCGGAGTCTATAATCCATGTGGAACTCCCTGGGTGATCTGAGTGCGGAGTCAGTTCTGTAGATATGGAGGCCTGGAAGGTGGGGTCCGTGGAAATCCCCTGCAGGTGTGAGTGGGTGCCAACGTCTCTGGCTTTTAGTGAGCCAGGCCTGCTCCACAGCCTGGGCCCCTCCATATACACCTGATCTTCCTATCCCCATTCCCAAGTCCACAGCAGCAGCTCCAACCTCCAACCCCTTGTGCCAGGATTTAAAGCCCACACTGAGGACACTGTCCCTGCCCACACTGTCCCCACAGCTGCTGCCTTCCCAGGCTCCTGAGCTGGGCCCCACTGACCCTGCCTCCCAGCAAGACCCATGAGCAAGCTGTTTTTTCTGCCTGGCACATGGTGCCCTTCTCACCATTGCCTCTCGTTTATCCTCTACCTCCCTAGCAAGTCCGCCCTCACTGCTGCATCTCTCTGGAGAGCTTCCCTAACTGCTCAGACCAGTGAGGGAGCTCCTCGGGGCCTTCTAACCCCTGGTCTGCTCCCCGAGTCCTGTCCCTGGCGCTGAGCAACCAGGTCCTCAGATTCTTGCCTGCTAACGAGGCACAGAGTGCCCCTCTGACACTTCCTCGCTATTGGAGCCAGCTTAGGGATGCTTGGGACAGGGTCCCTCTCCCACCCTTGGGGTGGTCCCACCCAGCTGGCCCTGTGAACAATGAAGGCTGTTCTCTGAGGGCCCCCAACAGGACTGGATGAGGAGCCTCAGGGCTGGGCACAGGAAGGCCCTGGGTACCCACTGACCGCCACTGACCAGGTCGGGAGGCTGCCCCTGACACAGCTTTTGTCCTGGTCTTTGTTGGACAAGATGGATGGCCCTCTGGTAGGGCTGATGCTATCTCGAGGCTGCTGGTCAGAAGTGAGGCACTAGCTACCCCCTCCTTTGTGGACAGGTGTGGGGCATCCGGCTCATTGTGGGCTGTAGCTGACTGTCCGGTTGTCCATCCGACCTTATCACCACATCAGAGACAGTGGCCCTCTTTGTACAAATGAACTGCCCACATCTCCCCGCCCCAGGAGTGGCTGGCACCCCCTCCCAACCTCTGACAGAGGTCAGAGGTAGCAGACAAGGTACACAAGCAACTCCCTAAATTCTCTCTGAACATGATGCAGAGGGAAGCATTCCTTTGCTTTCCAGTGGAGGAAACAAAATCCTGAAGAGGCTGTCCCTGCTGGGCCCCAGAGCTCTCTCTGTGGCTACACAGAGACCAAAGCTGAGACAAGTCCCTGGGACCCCCATCTTCCTCAGCACTGGAGCCCTTGGGGAAAATGCAGGGCTTAAGAAGAAGTGGGCCAGAGTTCAGGGTGACCCCAAGCTGAGAAGGAGGTACCCCCATCCTGGGCTGTGGGATGAAAAACCCCAGCAGGAGCTATGGGAGGAGCCCAGACCCACTACCCTCTGTTCACAAGGTTTGAGGACTCCAGGGCCAGTCACTGGTGGCGAGTGTGGGCATGGACGCCCTGAGGGGCAGGAGCTTCAGAGCCACTGGGACTTTTCTGATGGGAGAACAAGGCTGAAACCATAGTGTGTAGACATAAGGAAGAATCCCTGCGTACTGAGCAATGAGGCAGCTGAACCCCATGTTCCCCTAGGTCTACCCTATGGTGTAGACTGGCTGGTATCAGGGTATAGATGGGGGGTCGGGGGATGGAGACACAGCCTGCCTCACTAACTGACCTCCTCCAGTGAACTAGGACTCCTAGTCCCAACTCCTGACCCTCCACTGACCTTCCCATGTGCTGAGCCTGGGGCCTCAACCTCCAAAGAGTTCAGGGAAGTGGTTGGTCCCAGCTCAGCGCCCCTGAATGGCCCTATGGGGGAGGGGGCTGCATGCCCTCCCCTAGGCCCCTGCCCCTGAATGTCTACCACTTCATAGACAACACACCTGGCCCCAGGCCTCCTGCCCACTGACCAGCTGTTGCCCTCTGTGGCCTCAGACTCCTCTTAGGCCAGCACAAAGCAGGGAGCCTCTCTCAAGATCCGCCCAGACCCCCACACCTCCAGGCCTTAGGGAAGCCCTGCAGCCCACGCGTGCAAAGGGACCGCAGCACAGTGCCGTGCTGAGGAAGCCTCCCTGGACTTCTTATATATGGAGGCTTAGACCTCAGGGTACCCTGTCTCACCAGCCAGCCACTCCACACCTTCCCTAGGGCCACAGTCCTGCCCTGATGCCCTCCTTTCTGTCACTGTCATCCCTCTTCAAGGCCCCATCCAAGGCCTGTTCTCCGGGCTCAAGGAGTTTCCCAGCCTTCTGCGGTCTGACACAGGACCCTGTGTCTAGGTCTGTTTCCACATCTGGTGTCTGCGCACACCAGACAGCAAGCGACTGACCAAAGAGTTGAACAAATGGAGCTCCGGCAAGGGCCTACGGCAGCCCCGAAGTAGACGCATCCAGGACATCCCACTGAGAGCCTCTACCTCCGCCCTGTGAAATGGACGGGTGCTCTGGCACTCACCCTGCCTAGCGCAGGGTCCAGTCCTCCCCTCCGGTGCTGCGACCCCGGGGAAGCACCAGAGGGCGCTCGTGGCTTGCAGAAAACGCCAGCGAAGGCGCGAACTGGGGCGTAGATTGATGCTGTGAGTGCAGACAGCCAGCGTCCTCGGAGAAACCGAAACGGGGAGAGGGGAAGTCGTGTCCACGCTACCGAGGACTGCACCTAGAGAGGCGGGCAGGTCGCTTCATCATAGGGGTAGCGAGGGGGCGTCCGCGCGGCCACTGACGGACAGGGAGTGGGTGAGCGCGGCGCTCTCCCCTCCCTTCCCCTCACGAGCGCAGTGACAGCTTGTCAGCCAAGAAGATAAGGGACCTCTTCCACCCGGCGCAGGGGCGGGGCCGGCCCAGGTGTACCCTCCCCCCTCCTGCTGGAGTCTGCTCCGTAAACACTTATTGGGCCTCCGCTGTGTGCTCCGCGGCGAGGGCGGGGCGGGCAACAGTGAGGGCAGCCCAGGACACAGCTTCTGCTCCGACACCTCCGGACCACCTTAGGGACGAGCTTGCGTTGGGGTGCTCCCTTGGGCCCGCTCCAGCCTGGGGATGCCTCTGAGCTGGCTGACCTGCCTAGGGCCTCGCGCGGAGGAAGCCTGGGAAGGTGTGGGGGGCCCAAGTCCAGGCCACGTGGGGAGGGGGATCGCACCCGCCGCCCAGACAGAGCAACAACATTGGGGTGGGTGGCGGAGCCCTGGGGGCCCATAGCTCACTGCACCGTCTGCGCCCACCCCCGGCGTTTCCGATGGAAGACAGGCGGCTGGTGATAAATCACCAACTCCCACCCCCACCCACCAGGGCCAACCGGTGGGGAACAGGGGCTGCAGAGGCCGTGTGTGACAGAGACGAGGCCTGAGACAGAGACAGGAGACAAACGTAGAGGGTGAGATGCAAGGAGAGAGAGACAGAGGCCAGCTGACACCAACCACGTCCTTACTGGGGTGTCTGATCTCCCCTCCCAGGTACCCCCTCCACAAAGCCCATCTGGAAACCAGCTGAGAGCCACCCCCATCCCGGGCTGACCCCAACAGGGAGGTGGAGGAGGAGGGAGCCAGGTCTTTGCAGCATAACTCCAGCTCCCCTGGGAGGCCCATAAATCAGCAGGGGGCACTCGGGAAGCACTCCCTCAGGCAAGTGAGGGTCTTCAGGGTCACTGAACCTGGTGACTAGGCCTGGCCTTGGCTGTGTCCTTCCCTCTTTAAACAGCCCTTGGGGGATCCCCAACCCCCAACTCTCTTTTTCCCTGGCACAGTCAACTGGCCTAAGCCGTCTGCACCCAGGGTTGTGTACACTGAATCCGCACACTCATTGCCCTCTTCTGTCTCCAATAGGAACTGCCCACAAGGGAGGGATGTATCGCTGTGAAGAGAACCCCTTGGGACTGGTTTGTTGCTCATCCCTCAGGAACTTGGAGTCAACAGGTCCTTCCCAGTGAAGCCCTCACTAGGGGTTCACTCTGTCAAAGAGAAATGCTATCCATGCCTCCTTCCATCCTGCCTTCCTGTCACCTCCCCCCAAGGTGCTGAGGGCTGGCTGGACAAAAGGTGCTGAGAGATGGGCCAGGTGGGCCCCCCAGGTGTAACCACCCCCACACACATACACACAGGGCAGGTGTAATATCAGTACCTAGTGGGAAAGGCTTGAGAGAGCCCCTGGGATAGTTCCCAGGACCTGCAGCGGGTATGCAACACCCGAGGACCCCTAAACTCAGCAGGGCCGGCCCCAGCAATCCCTGTCCAGGATTTATCCTGCAGGCAACTCCTCACGCCCTATATGGTAGAGTTAAGACCACTCATATGCAAGGAGACACAACCCCCTGTCTTAAGGAGTGGTAGAGCTGGAGAGGAGGGTGTGGGGCGTTTTCTTTTCTAGAGAGACTTCAGAGTTCGTGGGATTGTGTTTGGAGAGGCACTGAGTGTCCTGTGGGCTGCCCAGGACCTGGTCACACGGAGGATCCCGCTGAGTCTAGAAACAAACCCTCAAGTCAAGCACTAGCGGTATCTCAGGGAAAGATACAGCAAGAGCAGAGGCAGAAGGATTGAGGGCTGGGAATTCTGGCTTCCTGGGTCCCAAATCCTCAGCCAGTAGAGGCACCCTGCCCTGCCCTGCCTCCAGCCGGCCTGATGGAGCTAGCCCCCTCCTCCTCCCACTGGGGTTGCCTCCACTTTGATGCCTGTAGGGGCTCACCTAGTTCTGTTTGTTTAAGTGGTCAGACCAATCAAGTGGCTCTGAGTTTGGCAGGTCCACATGTGGCCAGGGAAGAGGGTGCTAAGACACCCTCAGCAGGATCCAGCCTCCCCCCACCAGGTATGGCTCACAGAGGGTCCCAGGGTCAGCCCCATAAGGTCAGTACACTCTGAGTGGGTAAAGGAAGCTTCAGAGGCGCTAGAAGGGGACCCTGCCTGCTCTACCTGATGGGCCACTGGGATGTGCGGGCGCAGACCGTGGGGAAACAAGCTCCTCATGGCAGCTGCTTTTTGTCCCTGGATGGTGTGGATACAGTTGATGCGCCTGTCTCTAAGGCCATGGCTGAGGACTAGGGGGTCCAATGAGATAAGGATGGGGGTCCCTGGGCAGCACTGGCCTATGGGCAGCCCAAGGCCTCTGACCTAGGCTGTTCAGGGCCAATTATATCCCCTGGGACACTCCATCTGGGGTGTCGAACATGGAGGAGGAGCTCCAAGGAGCTGCCTGTGGATGAGCCAAATGTGGAGCTCTGTCCAAGAGTCTGCGTGGAAATCTATTTTGATGTCATTTGTATGGGGGGGAGGTGCTTTTCTCTATGCTTTTTTATTTTTTTTTTTTATTTAAAGATGCTGTTGAAAAATTCCAGTCTTGGGCCAGGGATGTAGCCCAGTGGCACAGTACCTGCCTGGCAAACACAAGGTCCTGAGTTAGATT
The DNA here is from genome assembly GCF_000276665.1 of Chinchilla lanigera. Classification (NCBI taxonomy): domain Eukaryota; kingdom Metazoa; phylum Chordata; class Mammalia; order Rodentia; family Chinchillidae; genus Chinchilla; species Chinchilla lanigera. The sequence continues at coordinate 18,353,949 of NW_004955442.1, read as the reverse complement.
CCTGGTACCAAAAAACAAAACAAACAAATGAAAAACATTCTGAAAAATTCTGAAAAATTCCAGCCAGTCTTTGCAGATGCCAAGAGGCTTGTATCGGAGCAAGGCTAGGGGTGGAGCCCTGTCCGGCACGCCCATCTGCATCCTCTTGCCCACTAAGGGAAGTCTTTATGGACCGTGCCACCCTCTTGCAGGAATGTAGCTAGCAGCGTGGACTAGGAAACAACCAGCAACGCAGACTAGAGGAGCCAGAAGCCGTGGATGTGGCCATTCTGAAGGAGGGCAGCCCGGGAGACCATCCACATTCCTTTGTTGTTTTGTTTTGCTGGTACTGAAGATCGAACCTAGGCCCTCATGTATGCTAGGCAAGCAGGCATTCTACCACTGGTCTATACCCCCATCCCTTTTCTGAATTTTTAAGATAGGGTCTTGCTAAGTTGCCCAGGCTGGTCTTGGATTTACAATCTTCCTGCCCCAGCCTCCCAAGTAGCTAGGATTACAGGTGTGTGCCACCACACCCAGCTTCCTGCAACATTCCATCCACAGAAGTGGGAACAGACTTGTTTGTGGGAGCCCAAGATCTTTCCTGACACTAAATATCTTACTTGGGCATTCCCTGCCCTGGGATCTCTAGTGGGGGCTCTCTATTTTGTGGGTCTCTACAGTTCCTTGATCTTAGGCTCCTCATCTATAAATCCCTTTCCTTAGTATCTCTGGTCTCAGGAGTCCCTGCTGAGCCAGTCTGTCCTCTCCAGGTGCCTGCCCTCTGGTCCTAGCCTGGGAGTCAGTGATCATCTTCCCCTTTGGGGCGTGGCATGGTTATACCACGGCTGTCTTTGGAACATCATTCTACCCTTTCTCTGTTGTCTGGGGATCCACTGCCAAAATCATCCTGGAGGATCCCACCCCTAAGCCTCTTATAGCGAAACTAGCAGGAAGATTGGCCAGAACATAGGGCGTGTCCCCATGTCCCCTGTGGAGGAGTGTTGTTACTAAGGCTCACCAGCACACATGCAGCCTCGATTCACCAACCTGAGTCCTGGCTGTACTTCAGTGCTGCAGCGGGTCCTCCCCAATTCCTACCCCAGAGTCCTCCTCCTCCTTCCAGAGCCTCTTTCCCTGAGTGCCCCCTGAGGCTTCCTGGAGTTCTTCTGTAGTCCTCCCAGCTTCTCTGGCATGGGCTGCCATACTTGGGTTGGTTCCCCAGGAAACAGGATGGAGTTCTTTTTTTGTTTTGTTTTGTTTTGTTTTTTTCCGGTACTGGGAATCGAACTCATGACCTTGCATTTGTCAGGCAGGTGCTGTGCCACTGAACTAAATCCCCAGCCCCAGGATGGAGTGCTACTGGCACCACCAGAGCTGCAAGCTTTGAACTGACCTTTGTCCTGGTGGGCAAGATGGGCAGTGGGTGTAGCAGTCGTGAAGAGACCAGGCTACATTGTAAACCTGTCTCCTGAACGTTGGTGTTTGGTGGTGTTCAGTGGCTGACTGGTAGGACTTGCCTGGCTGGCTCCCCCAGGCCTCGGGGACAGAACTGGTCATGGCAGGTGAGACCCCAAACAGGGCTGAGGGCACCTATCCCTTGTTCCTGTTCATCCTTGTCTCCTGACCTTCTCCTGTGTCCTCCTCAGGCATGGTAGTCTCCATGCACGACTCCACCTCCGCCATGGCGTCCTCATGCAGTGCCTGTCTGGCTTGGGTGGGGACCGGGCACACACACATGTACGTGTGCATGCATATACACACATCCCAAGAGCCTCCTTCCCTGGAACAGATCACACCTCCGGGGTGGGTGGGTCAGCAGCCAACCACACAGGCTCTGAGTAGCAAGCCTCTCAGGTGTCCCGCAGTATGCTGGGCCACTGCCTGCGTGTGTGCATGCATGTAAGAACCACACCGCGGGTACACATATGGGGGTATCAGAGAGGTACATCTCCCCGTGCGGGTTGTCTGTGTCTCCACTCCCCTTTGAGCCTCTGTCTGTGTCCGTGCATCCGCCACTGATGTATTGGTATCCCAAGCCCATCCTGTGGATGTTTGCGTACCCACATCCCCATGCACACGCCATGTCCTCACACCTCCTGTATTCGCGTGTCCTGCGGCCCCAACACCCCCAGGCCCCGCGACAGCCCGCCCCTTCCCTCAGTGCCGTGTGTACACAGACTCTTGTTTTCTCTGCCTTGTGGGCCAGAGGTGTGCTCGTAAATCGTGCAGTCGATGACACATTTATCCCGAGGGCGGCTGGCGGTGTGAATTTATGGCTGCACCTCCCGGCTGCGCAGGACAGGAGCTGGGACACCTCGGAGGCAGGAACCTCTAGGCCACTCCACTGCACCGTTATGGAGCTACAGTGGCAGGAGGTAGGCCAGGAGGGGCTCAGGAATGAGCCCAAGGCTTTGCCTTTCTCAGAAACTGAAATTTTAGGGTGTTCAGGGCCTATGGGCAGCCAAGAGGCCAGTCCAACTGTTCCTGTGCAAGGGCTGGGGGCACCGGGGCTGTGAACTTGCCTAAGGCAGAGAGGCCAAGAGGCAGAGCTAATGTGGACCAGTCTTCCTGTCTTGTCTACAGTGTTCCTCAGTCTTCCCACCTGTGAAATGGGGAAATAGCTTCAGTGTGTCAGGAAGAACAGATGGGTGTCGGGCTGCTTTCCTCGGGTGCTAAGCCATACACACCCTGCTGTCGGGCCTGATGGGAACGCTGTGGATTAGGGGAGGACTGTGAGAAAGTGAGGCTTGAGGGCAATTGGGGCTGCACACAGGGAGAAGGAGCCACGCTGATACAGTCGGGGCAGGAGGGTCCTCAGCCTTCTGCCCTCCTCTGCCTTGTAAAGCGGAACCTGAGGCCCTGGAAGGTGCAGAGGCCCACGGCCATGTAAGGCAGGAGTACAGGGAGCCTGGAGAGTAAGAATTCCTGCTCCCTTGGGGCTGAGGATTTAGCTCAGCGGCATAGCGCCTGCCTGGCAAGCACAAGGTCATGAGTTCAGTTCCCAGTACCGGAAAAAAAAAAAACCCAGCAGAGTTCCTGCTCCCACCCTCATGCAAAATAGGGTCCTAGGCTTGAGCCCCCCTCCCGGGACGGCATCCTCTGTTCTACAAAACCTGGGGCTGGGGTGCTGCCAAGGGTTCCAGGGCTGGATGGGGAGATGATGGAGCAAGTCAGCTCCTGTTAGGGCCACAGCTGGGGGGCGGGGCCTGGCTCCCTCCCATCTGTCTGTCTGTCCGTCTGTGTGAAGGGTCAGATCTCCAGGGGACCCTCTGTCGGCTCTCAGGCTCCCCCCCATCTCTGGTCCCCAGCCCCTCCCCATCGCCTGCTGTCAGGATGAGCGATGGCCATACCCCTCCCCGGGCCCACGGCCCCAGGCCCGGTTCCCGCTCATTAGCCACTGACACTGTTTGCTTTCCCGCCAGGGACGCCCACCCCGTCACAGGCCATTTCTCCCGGCACCCCCATCCCTCAAGGGCCTGCCCGGGGGTCCAGGGTGCTGGCTGCGAGGGCGGGACCTGCATGTGGCTCCTAGGACATCACCTGCATGCCCTGAGGGAATGGGCAAGCGGGCAGTCCATGGCCTTGCAGGCCCCTGCCCGAATTGCACAGCCAGGCTGCAGCAGGAGTGAGATCGCGTCACTGCCACAGAGTGCCGGCTCCCCTGCATGGTAGTGCCACACAACGGAGAAGGAGCCCACAGCGGGAGGGGCTCTGCGCAGGCGCCAGGCTCCCAGTGTCCATCTCCATCTCTCTTCATCACTGCGTCTGACTCTGGGTCTCTGTCCCCAGGCCCGTCCCATAAATGACCACTGAGTCCCCAGCTCCACACAGAAGCCCCTCTGTCCCCTGCCAAAGACCCCACATCAACCTAGGGGTACAGGTTCCAGAGCCTCAGGCACTCCTCCCTCAGGCACCCCGCCCAGTGTGGCCACAGCTGGGCGGCATCAGGGCCCGCAGGCCAGTGGCAGCCAGTCCTTCACTTAAAAATGTGTTTGTGATTTCAGCGGCGGGGGCAGATAACGGTGACGAATGGCCCGCCTGCCCCATGGGGCCCCCAGCCCATCTGGTTTGACTTTGGCCTGTTTGCCGGTGCCCTTGGGCCCCTACCTCTGTCCTCAGGAGTATACCTGGCGCGAGGCTGGGCCTGGTGTGGGCAACCCCACTATACCTCCACCCCTCTGCACTCACCCAGCCCCTCTATCAAGTCTGTCCCCTCGTTATCATGGGCCTCCCTCGGCTGTGCCAAGCTGGGTGCCAGCTCTGAGCACTGGCAGGAGTTAGAGTGAAGGGGCACAGGCCCTGCACCCCCCACTATCCACTGTGAAGGAGTGAGCACCCACCTCAGTCAAGGAGCTGAGGCAAAGGTGATGGGGTGGGCCTGTGTGGAGGGAAGGAAGGGCAGCTGGGTGGGGCCTGGCCCGGAGCAGCAGCCCATGTGGTCATCGTCAGACAGAATTTCTGACAGGGCTCTGGACCCTACTCTAGCCTCTGCAGCCTCCAGACCATCGATTATCCAGCAGGAGGGGTGGCTTCCAGGTCTGGCCCCAGCCTCAGCTGGGGGGTCAGCGAGGTCAAGCCTGAGTGTACCCTTCCTCCCCTAAACCCTCTCTTCCTCTTCTCTTGGGGCTTCCCAAGGTAGGCAGAAAGGTCTAGGGTCTACCTCTAGACATGGGGTGGCCCCATGCCATCCAGACCGCTGCTCCTGGCCACAATGCCAGTGCAAGCACTCTGGCCAGGGCTGAAACCCTGCACCCTAAGAAGAAGGAAGAGTCACGGCCAGCCCCTTGGGATGTGCCCCTTGGGATGTGGTCAAGGGTCTGCTTGAACTGCATGGCCCTGGGGACAGCGGCTCACGCATTCCTCTAAAACGTTGCTGTGCTCTGCCTGCCCAGGTCCCAGGCAGGAGTCAGACCAGCCTTTAGCAGGCTAAGGGCAAGTAGAGGTGCTTGTTCTCAGGCCTGTCTCAAGGGTTTGGAGGGGGCCCTGAGAGGAAGGGACAGGCCTAGATGCCTGAGAAAGCAGAGCTCCAGGGAACGTGGGCGTCACCTTCACAGGTCCCCTCCATTGCTCCTGTCCCCCCACCCCGTGGGGACAGCTGTAGGGTGAGGGGAGGCGCAGCTCTGTATCAGGACCCCGGTCCCCTCCCCCCAAAGCAGGAAAATCCCTCTGCCTCAGTATCACATGGTTGAGAATTAACTTTGTTGAAATAAAAATTGGTCTTGGTATTAACTTGGCCTCCAGGATTTTCTCCAGGATCCCAGAGGCTAGAGAGGGGTCAGACACCTATTCCCAGAGCCAGCTGTCAGCTCGGGTTTCAAGGGTGCCAACGACCTCCTAATCCTTGGGACACAGTGCTTGGTTCTTCAGGGACAAGAGAGGTGTTCCAGCCCCTGCCCGATCTGACCCGGGTCCTGAAGGGACGGCATGAGCCCTTGCCCCTGCTTCCTCCCGCACATCTCTGTGTTCCTTGGCAGCCATAGCTGATGAGCCATTGGAGGCTCCCCCTCCACCCGAAGGGCCTCACCATAGCCTCAGCCTCACAACTTCTTTCCTCTGAACCTCAGTTTCCCCATCTATAAAATGGGAGATGTGCCCCCAAGATCCTGAGCAGACTGGGAGACCGATAGACACTCAGAGACAGCTGGGATGGATGTGTAGACATCAGAGAAATGTTAACTGCTAGCACATTGATGCCCCTTCCAAGAGGTACAAACCCCAATGTGTGGCCATGTCCACTCTACAGAGGACACCACGCAGGCACACAGGTCCACCTGCTTCAGCACAGACTCCTAGCCACTGACAGAAATTGATATCCCTGACTCAGCCAGTGGGGTGAGGGCAGGAGAGCCCCACCTGCAGGCATCACAGAAGCCTCCCCAAGTCCACCTCCGAGTGACACATGCAGACGAACTAACCCTATCTGGGCTATCAAACAGGACTACGGCCACCACCATTACATAAAGTTGTCCCTTGGTCTCCAAGGGGTATTGTGCCCAAGGCCACCACCCTCCCCAGATTACCAAAATCCGAGGATCTCCCAGTTCCTTATTTAAAAATGATGTAATATTTGCTTACAACCTACACATATTCTCCCATATACCTTAGATCATTTCTAGCTTACGTATAATACCTGCTACAATGCAAATGTTGCATAAATAGTGGTATTGTTCGGGGAATAATGACAAGAAAAAAGTCCACGTGTTTAGTACATAAAACAATTTTTTAAAAATATTTGCACTCTGCAGTTGTTTGGGCCCACAGTTCCAAAACCCACTGGAGTAGGGGCTGACTGCTCTGCCCAGGCACAGATCTATGTGCAGCTGCTCTTAAGGACTTGGTCTCGCTCCCCATGTGGTCCCCTTGGTCCTGGGGGGTGGGGTGTCACTGGGGTGGAGGAGACTGAACCATGAGCACACGCATGAGGACCTGAGGGTGGGGGTGGCCTCAGCCAGCCCGTGGGCAGCCGGCCTTCATCCTGGTAGCCAGCGGGTGGTGACACTTCCCTGCTGGTGGTCCTCTCAAAGCCTCATCTGACCGTCCCCAGCAGTGTATCTTTTTTTGGGGGGTGAGGTGCAGCCTGGGAATGAGCTAGGATAGGGGCCTGGGAACGAAGGCAGTGGCCCCCAGGGATGCTCGAGCGGGCCCAGCTGTTGCAGCCTGGCTCTAATTCCCGCTCTGCACTGAGTCCCTGGGGCCGAGGCTGGTGGTCTGCCAGGGAGGCAGGGGAGTGTGGGGGCTGTGCTTGCCTCCAGGCAGTGGTCTCTGGGGGAGCAGGGGTAGGAGGGAGCTACCTGCACGCTGAGAGGCAAAACTGGCCATCAGGGAGGGTTCTCGTGCCCTCCCCCAACCCCCGTGTGCAGCAAACCCCGCAACCTACTCTGAATACCTGAATCTTCAGGAGCCCCCTATCCCACCTTCGCCTGGCGCAGAGGCCAACTCCTGTGCCAGCACTCTAGAAAGATGCTTTTCTGCCCCTTGTCTGCACCCCAGCACCTCCCTTCTACACCATGAGCCTGGTATAGAATTTTGCTAGGTCTAGTCCTTTTGCCCACAAAGCTTCTCTATCGGAAGAGAGAGTTATTCTAAAACTCCTACTCACACTTCAAGACCCCTTGCAATATCCCTGTCCCTAGGAAAATACACTGAACACTGGGTCCTGAATCAACCTGGTATTCTTGTCTTTTCAAGACTCCTTCCTAGTGTCCTTCATCTGGCATAAGGCTGGATCCTAGCATGCAGTACATAGTTCCTGTTCTCTGAGCGAAGAGCGCACTCATTAAAGAGACCTTGCTCCCACTTGCTCAGTCTCACCTGACTGCCTTAGGATAAAGATACCCCCGGTCCTACGGGAGCAAGTCTACTCTGGGTAGAGTCTGAGGCTGCTGAGTGCTCTGAGCAGGATGGAGGGACTGTGAAGAGGCTGGGGTGCTGTGAGGGAGTCGGGGTCTCCCTCACAGCAGGGGAATGGGCCTAGCAGGCCACCCCTCAAACCCATGGCCAACTACGGCAGAGGCAGAGGCACGGGCAGAGCGGCTGGTGGGGTGGGGGCCCGAGGGGGAATCTTCTTACCTCTAAATCCCTCCCGCTTGCCTGCTGGCCCCTAGGGAAGCCCTGCGATGCAGGAACTTGATATTTTAAGACTTAAAGCAAATGTTTCTGGGGCCCAAGCTGCAGAGGCGCCCGCCCAGATCTCGTGGGGGCAGGGCCAGTACAGAGGAGAGGACCTCTCCCTGTGTCCACCGCTGAGCCACCCTACCCCTCCCTGGGTCGCAGTCTCTGAAGGTCGCAGTCACAGAAGTGGAGCCCCCTCGAGGTCTGACAGGAGGCCTGGCATGGCCTCCTCGCTCTGCTAGTCCCGCTTCCTTGGGTCTCTGGCAGCAGATGAGCCCCTCAGGGCTGGCCGTGCCTGATCCAGGGCCCAGAGATGCTACTGCATACCTTGCCCTGCCACCTTCAGGCTGGGCAGCCCAGGTGCTAGTTTTGAGTCACTAGCAGAAGTCACCTGGAGCTGAGGGCTGAAAATCCAAAGCTTCACACCTGACAGGGTAGCAGATCTGGGATGTGACCGTGGGGACTGATGCGCTGAGCCTGCTCCGTGGAGGCAGAAGAGCAGCGTGAGAGGGTTTCTTCACTTTAAAATCAGGAAAGGCTTCCTATTCTGATTGTCACCTGGGTGACAGAGGGCCCTGGAGCTCAGCTCCAAGGCCCCCATCCTGGACTCCCTGGTGTCATCTTTCTTCTGGGGTCCTTGAGAGCCGGAGCACCATGGGTGGGGGGCCAGGTGGGTCAGCGGACGGTACAGGGCAAGGGGGCTGAGGCTGTGTAAGGGCAGCTAGGGATTAAGGCCTAATCTCTAAAATATGTTTCAGGGGCGGGGCCGGCACAGACCCAGCTGGGAATGTGAGGGGTGGAGAGATACTCTGGGGATTCTTCCAGGTGGGCCATTTTAATGACCCCAGCCAGCTTGGCTTCCCGCCCTCAAAGCACCAGGCACCAAGTCTCTGGTACGGTCTCAGCTGGCAGCATTGGGCCATACACGCCATCATCCCTGAGCTGCAAGCCTCCTCAGAGGTTATCTTAACCATTTTACAGATGAGGAAACTGAGGACCAAGGGACAGCCTCGCCAGGGCCACACAGAATCTACAGCCAGCCTCGCTCATGGAATCCTTTCCCCAGCAGTACCCTAACTCTGCCCCAGCCCTGAGACCTGCGGGAGGGATGGAGCTCTGGACAGGTAGGTTGGAGTAAGAATGGACCCCAGTGAGAACCTCTGTTCAGTCACATTCTGCCTCTGGACGCTGCCTCCTTCCCAGCCCAGCCCCGGCTTGCCCACGGGACCTTGGCAAGTGTCATCACCTGATCTTCGTTCCTCACCAGCCCTACTGCTCTAGTAAACCGTCCATCTTCAGAACCCTGTAGGATCTGAATTGTGACCCTTGGAATACTGAGTCCACAGGCGGGCCCAGACCAGCTGCTAATCATCCCTGCCAGGGGATTCCTTGCTTCACTTTCTCCCCAGGTTCCCCCATACCATGGGACAGGCCGCCCTTATAGCCAGGCCTGGGATTACAGTTTGGATAGATACGCTGTGTCTCTGTGACTCCGTTTCCCCAGCTCTGAAATGCCTATTGTAATGTTGGGTGGCGTCTGAGCTGACCAGAGGGAGGGTGTCTGCCGGAAGAGCTGGGACACCACCACGTGGACCTCTGTGGCTCCATTCTCCTCTCCAGGGCCCAGATGCTACCAACAGACCCCCCGGGCCAACTGGCCACCAGGGCCCTCCCCTCCTGCCAGGCCTCTGCTGTCTGTGGACAAACCCCTGACTGAGGGATGGCTCTAGCAGGCCAGGAGACCTGAAGCCTGCAAGGCAGCCCCGCCCTGGATGCCAGGCTGCTCAGTGCCAGCAGAGCCGCAGCAGCCCAGCCCTCCACAACACCCACCACTGTCTCACCCCACATTTTTGCCACATTCTTTGGGCAGCAGTTTCTCCACATGTATCTAAGAAAAGGGCAGCATGTGACTGGAAGAGAGGCAAGAAGATGGTATCCAGGTACTTAGGGCGGCTGAGGGTGGGGAAAAGAGGCCAGCCAGGGTGGGAAGAAGGCAGCAAGACCTCCCCTCGGTCCCCTCCAGAGGACAAGAAATACCAGTGCCCCACAAGAAGCAAGCAGAACAGCCTGGATGTGCACCGAGGGCGGAGTAATGCCACCACCTGCTGTGCCTGCTCCCCTCCACACAGGCCCTGTACCAGAGAGACCTAGGGGCTGAGAACCAAGGCTGGTTGCCAGGATCCTGCTCCCACCCACAGCAGCCGTATGGACCCTCTTACCACAGAAGCCCCGCATGGTTGCACCTGGTTCCCCGCCCCCCGCCTGCCGCCCGGCCAGAGGGAAGGAAACAGCTCAGATCCAGGCCTCCTCCTCCGTGCCCAGGCGGCCCCTGGCAGCTCAGGGTTGGCCTCACCCACCTGCCCCGAGGTGAGGGTTGCAGTCATGGACACGAAGGTGGTAGAGAGGACAGGCTGAGTGGCACCCTGGAGCCTAGGCCCGGAGCCTGCCTTCGGTCACACACCATCTGACCCCCACCTCCTGAAATTCCCAGGCCCCCAGGCCTTCTTGGACACCCAGGCCCCAAACCAGAAAAACAGGATGAAGAACAAACAAGCCCCACCACCGCATGCAGTGTGGACAGGGCTGTGGAGCTACAATCGCCCCTCTTAGTGTCCTAGAGGCCAGGGTGGGAGGGGTGTCAGTGCACCCAATATGCCCCGTTTTGCTCCTCAGCCCACATCCTGACGTTCCAGGCACCTTCTGCTTCTTCTCCACCCAAATGACCTTTCCAGCCCCCAACCTGCAAAGCAAGCCCTGCAGAGTGAGCTGTCCCCCGTGCAATGGCTCCCTCTGAAGAGTGAGTTTCTCATTGGTAGGGGCGTGCAAGTAGGGCCAGAAGGCTACAGCAGCATAGCCAGATATGACTGATTTCCCCAGAGTTCTCTTTGGACTGAGTACCCAGCCTCTCCCCTACAGTCCAGCTTCAGGGATTCTGTCATGCGGTGAGCACAGTGCTGGGCACACTGTAGTACTGTACAAATACCTGCTTGTTCAAACAAGCACTTCAGCAGAGTCCAGGAGCAGCTGGATGTCTAAAACTCATCAGCCTCCACTCTTCCCTCAGTCCCATTCCCTCTAGGGGTCAGACCAGATTTCCTCCTCTCCAGCAGCCACACCCCCTGCCACCCCAGGGCTTTTGCACATGACAACATCTAGAAATTAGGAAGGATCTAGTGCTCCTTGTTCAGCTTGGAGGTTTTCAGTAAATGTGCAGATTCTTAGCCTAGTAGTTTTCTTTCTACAGAAAATGTGCCATAGGAGACCTAAAGGAAGCGGGAGAGAGCCATGTGCAAGGTCAGGCCAGCAGAGGGGTGCAACATGTGATTGGAGACAGGCCGGGAAGGGCCGGGGACCCAGGATTCAGCCTGAGGAGTTTGGGGAGGGCAGCTGAGGGTGTGTGGGAGCTGGGCCTCCTCCCCAGACCAAGCCCCACCCGCTAGCAAAGGCCCCAGCGAATGACACGGGCCTCAAGGGGACCTCCCCTAACAGTCGACTGGGAGCTCAAGGCTGGGATAGAAGTGAGGTCTATAGAGGACTTCAAAGGACACAGGTCAGGCTCTGCTCACTGGCTTGTTGATAGCTTGGAGTGAGCAGGAGAAGTGGGTGTAGATGGGGACAAGGCAAGCGCATGGGGGTAGAGGAGGCTTAAGAATGAAGGGGACGGAAGAAACCTCCAGCAAGGGACAGAAGGGCACTGGACAGAAGCAGATCATCCCTTGAGTACACTTCGTGACGCTACACGGCCGGCCGGAGGGCCTGCCCCCGTGTGAGACTCAGACCTGGGGCTGTGCAGGCCAGAGGTGGCTAGAGTGGCAGGACCAGACCTGCGCATGAGGCTCCGTCACACCGGGGTGCTGGGGTGCTGGGCCGGCCTGGCCTTCCTGGGGCCCTGCAACGTGCAGCATGGGAGAGGGCAGCAGCGCGGGCTGCCCTGAGCAGGGTAGACCAGGCACCCAGCTGTCCTGTGAGGACACACCGCTCCACCCTCAGGGTATGCCACCGGACACTCACATGACCCACGCCTGGCTGCCTGCCCGCCGGCCCTCCTGCCAATCATGCTGACCTTCTTCCCACCAGCACCTGCTAGGGGCTGACAGAGGTCTCTATTCCCGGCCAGGCGCCTGCTTGGGTTATATTTAGGCAGAGTTGGGAGGGTGTGTGTGCCGGGATGCTGATCCCCTCCGGGTGCCTGGAGCAGGGGTAGTTAGAGCTGGGACATCTGCCCAAACCCAGCCTGGTGGCTCAGGCCAAGTGTGAGGCCTGGGTTGCTGCTGGCAGGACCTCTCCCTTAATTCCTTGTCTTCTGCTGGGAGGCCTGCACTTGGCCATGGTTCACATGGGGAACTGAGGCTGGACCAGGCATCTGAGCTTCAGGTCACAGGAGGACGAAAGCAATGAAAACTGTAGCCAGCCCAGTCTGAGGAGGAGGCCCTGCAGCTCTGGGTGGGGTGGGGGCACCCAGGCCAGCCTTTCAGCTCCAGAGGCTCAGATACACCATGAGGTCATTCCCCACTGGGAGTTCCCAGGGCCCTGCATAAGGGGATGCTGAGCCCCAGGTCCTTCCTGCCCAGCCAGGGATGGAGCCCTCTTCCCTCCTGCTGCCCCGACAGGATGTTCTCAGGGAGGAAATGGCCCCTCAGAATCCACATCACCACTGCTGGAGTCCAGAGCCACTTCCTGTTCTGGTTCTGCCTTCTATTCTGCCAGCCTGGGTGAGACCCCAGACTTCCTGCCCCCCAAATCATGAGAAACGGAGGTGTCACAACCTCCTGCAGGCTGGCAGGTACAATTGGAACTCAGCAGTGCCTCCCCTGGGACTCACCACTCTTGCCCCCACAGTCTTGCGCAGTCTCTGTCTTCTGTCCTCCGTCCACAGTCTTCCTCAGTGCTATAGACACTCCCTGCTCTGATATCACCTGCTGACCCCAGTGCCCATCTCAGTGGAGGACTGTGGGACTCAGTCACCCACGGTCCAGCTCAGAAGCTGATGGGTACATCCGAATATCCCCCTGGCTACAGCCTCACAGGGCTGGCCTTGGACAAGTGGGCCCTCCTGGACCTGATGGGTCCTGCAGGCACCCCACCCCGTGGACAGCCCCATCCCCAGGGAAGGTCACTCCTCAGCTCAGCCCTCATCCACCAGGCTTCCTGCCCCTGCTGACCTGGGATCTGCTTAAGGCTCTGGGTCGCCCCCGGCCCGCCCCCAGCAGCAGGAAACATATCACTAGGGAATTGTGGAGCTGCAGACTGGAACTAGAGGAGCTGAGGGCAGGGATGGGGGCTCTGGGCGGAAGTGGCTGCCCTAGGCCACTCTGAGGTTCAGGAAGTAGGGGTCTCGGAAGCTTCCTCTCAGCCAGACACGCTCTTGGTGGGGCTGGGCAGCAGAGGGTCAGAGGCCTGGCTGCAGCTGCCCCTTCCTCTTCAGCCAGTCACCAGATGGGTGACCCATCCTACTGAAGGCCTTAGGCTGAGCAGCTGGGTGTCCCTCAGGCCTCCCAACAGGTGACAGGACCACAGGCTCTGAGCTTAGGCTGGAGGATGGCCACTGTGGAAGCCACAGGAGCTGTGAGATGGGTGTGACAGGGCTCAGCATACAGCAGGGCCCACCATGGCCTAGGCCTGCGCTCCCTCCAAACAGATCTCCCTGGGCCTCACTCTGCCCATCTGTATCCCTGCTCTGCTGTGGCTCACACTGTGACCCTCCCAGCAGGCCCACCCGACCCCAGACTGAGCTAGGGACCCAGTCCCTTCAGGGCCTCCCTCCTGCCCCAGACGCCCCCAAACCTGTCCCCCATCAGACCCACAGTACTAAGTAGCAGGTTCAGGCTTTGCTGGGAGAAGCTGTGGTGGGCCCCAAGCCCACAAGTACAGGTACAGGTAGATAAATGCTTCGGAGGGCCCCAGATGCACCCAGACTGCAGAGGGCAAAGAGAGGCTTCTCACCCTAGGTTGACCTGAGAGCTACAGGGAATGTGAAGGTCCCCACCCTCACGTATGTTGTCACTTTAGCTCACCCCTCTGTCTGCAGTGGGGTTCTGTACTATGATCCCCACAACTCAGATGGAAAGATGGAGTCCCAGTGGACAGTCTTAGCAAGGCCCAGTGGGTCTTGGGCATCTTGGGCCAGCAGAGTCTCCGGGCGGGCACAGGCTAGCCCCTTAGCTCAGTAGTGTGTGTCTGAGCCTGGCCAGCCCCATCCCGGGCCCACACATGATGAGCGGTTGTCCATCAGCACGGCCAGCCCTTCTGGCCATCCATCACCAGCTGGCGGCCACAGGAGGAACGGCCTGTTTGTTTTGCCAGCTCCGTGTTGCTCCCTGGGGCGGGGGCCAGAGGAAATGGCCATTTTCTGCCTGGGAGGGCGGGTGGATGCAGGGGTAGGCAGGGCGCCAGGGGCAGGGGCAGGCTAGAACGTAGTGGGACTCCAGACTCATTAGGTCTTGTGTAGATGCCTGCAGCCTTGCCCTGTTCTCTGCCTCAGTCTCCCCTCTAGCACCAGGACAAAAGATATTGGGATTTTCTAATCATTCTGATGGTGGCTGTCTCTAGCCAGGTCACTCACCCCGGCCCCTTGCCCCTGATTAGGGTGGGCTCAGGTGTCAGCTGCTACCAGGTGGGGAGTCATCCCATCTGAAATCCAAGACGCTTGATCCTGGCTGTCCACGCTGGCCATGGGGAGCAACGCTGGGGCTGCATCCAGGCCAGAGACTGCTATCGGGGAGAGGAGTGCCAGGAGATCGGGAAAAACCTGGGCACTGATTTGGAGACATCCAGCCTTGAGAGCAGAGCTGGGGATACTTGAGGCCACATTAAAAGAGGCAGGACATGTAGAATGGGTGAAGTAACATCTTGTGTCAGGAGGGTAGTATCCAGCTCCTGGAGCACCTATACGGTAACACTTGCTCCTTCATGGAAGTATAATTTGCATTGCAGGAAGGTATAATTGTGTATCTGTGTACAAGGTATACATGAGTATAATTTGCTGACACCGTACTAGGTACTCAATAATCATTCTATTATTCTTCCTTACAATACCTGTGAGGCTCTGGTGGGCTGCACTGAGACTTTTTTTTTCCTTAGAGGGGATCTCACTGTGTTTCCCAGGCTGCTCTCAAACTCCTGGGCTCAAGCATCCTCCTATCTCAGCCTCCTGAGTAGCTGGGACTACAGGCACACACCACCAGGCCCAGCTGAGATATGTCTTTTACTGCTGCAGGATTATACATCCGCCCTTCCTCCCTGACCCACCATAAGGTCCTGCACTGCTAAAGAGAGGCGTGAGAACCAGAGTCCACAGTACCTGGGATGGACCCAGGGTAGATGCTGATGCAGAGACCAGTCCTGCCATGTATAAGAAGGGTCTCCTTCCTGGGAGGCAAAGCCAGAAGTCCAATGCCAGAGTCAGGAAAATGCCCTGTAGCTCAGTGTCCCACTGTCTTTAGAAAGAAGGGTGTTCTGTCTCCCCTATGGGGAGCAACAACTGCCTCACAGAACTTTCTTCCTTTAGACCCAGGCTGCTTCCCCAGCCCAAGACAGCTCTGCAGATGTTATTATGGAATCACCTGCTCTATTTTATCTCCCTAAACTGAAAGCTACTCTGCCTTGAATTAAGACTGTCAAACTTGGATGTGGTGGTGCATGCCTATCATCCCAGGACTTCGGAGGTTGACGGAAGCGGATTACTGGGAGTTAAAGGCCAGCCTGGGTTCAAGGCTGGGCTGAACTACATAAGAAGACCTTATCTAAAAAAAAAAAAAAGAAAAAGAAAAAGAAAAAAGACTGACAACAAAAGCAAAAACAGACAAAAGGATTTATATCAAACTGAAAAGCTTCTGCATAGCAAAGGAGACAATCAAGAGAACAAAGACACAATCTACAGAATGGCAGAAAATATTTGCCAACTCTATATCTGATGAAGGGTTAATAATACCTAGATATAGAAGGAATTCAAATGCTGGACATGGTGGTAATTCCAGCACTCTGGGAGGCTGAGGCAGAAGTATCACAAATTTGAGCCCAGGCTGGGGAACAGAGTAGCTTAGCAAGACCTTATTTCAAAATTTAAAATAAAATAAAAGACTGGAGATGTAGCTCAGTGTGAAAGACCTGGGTTCAATCCCCCAGTATCAGAAAAAAAGGGGGGGAAAACAAAGAACTCAAATAAACAAAACAGTCCCACTTAAAAATGGGCAAAAGATCTACATAGACATTTCTCAAAAGAAGACATATAAATGGCAAATAAGTATATAAAAATGTTCAACATCACCCATTGGAGGAAGTGAAAATCAAAACCACAGTGATTCCTGTTAGAACAGCCACTATCAAAAAAGAGAAAAGATAACAGTTGTTGCCAAGGATGTGGAAGAAAGGGAACCTCTGCACTCTTTTGTTAAGAAAGTATATATATATATATATATTTTGTTTGTTTGTTTTGTTTTTCTCCGGTACCGGGAACCGAACTCACGACCTTGCACTTGCTAGGCAGGCACTTTGCCGCTGAGCTAAATCCCCAGCCCCTAAGGAAGTATATTACTGTAACCATTATGGGAAACAGTATGGTGATTCTTTCAAAAATTAAAAATAGGGAAGCAGATGCAGGAGGGTCTAAAGTTCAAGCCCATCCTGAGCAATTTGGGGAGTAAGGGAGACTGTGTCTCAAAGTAAAAAAATTTAAAAAGGACTGGGGCTGTAGCTCAGTCCAAAAGCCCTGGGTTTGATCTCCAGCACTACAAACAACAAACAACAGAAAAGAAAACCAGGGTAATTCGCAGATGTTGATCAAAGGATCCATAATTACCTTTAGATGGGAGGAATAAGTTTGATCTGTTATTTAGCATGGAGACTATAATTAACGACAATATTCCGCATTCTTGAAAAATGCCAATGGAGTGGATATTAAGTGTTCTCACCACAAAAATATTATCTATGAGGTAGGTAATGAAATGCATCTGTTAATTAGCTAGATTTAACCATTCCCCAAGGAATATACACATACCCTGTGAAAAGGTTCCAGTACATAGTACTATGCATGCTAAATACATATAATCTTATCTGATGATTAAAGAAATAGATTTGAACATTCTAAAAGTAAAATTTTTAAAAAGATTCTGGCTGGTTATCGCTAACGTTAGAAAAGTATGTGATAGCAAAAATCTACAGTAATGGGGGCTGGGGAGATAGCTCAGAGGCACAGAGCCTGCCTGGCAAGCGCAAGGTCCTCAGTTCCCTTCTGGGTGCCCAAAACAAAAATCTACAGTAAGGTGGGAGTGACTCAGAGTCATCCTGCCTTGGTACAGAGCTGGGTGGGAGGAGTGTGCAGCAAGGGTAACATTTGCAGTCACCCCCGGATGCAGCATTGAAGGGGCAGTGGAGACAGAAGGGCTAACAGGGCCCATGCTGCCTTCCCCCAAGTGCAGAGCTGGCCTCCCTGTCCCCAGAGGCAAGGCCTAGGCCCCGGCTTCTGAGGGCTGGTGAGGCCCCACATGGCACCCCCTTGGCAGCATTTGAGGACACTCACCAAGATGTCTTGTTTCTTCCTTGCTGCTCCACACACAGGAGCCAGGCGACCTTCCCTGGTCCCAGGCACCATGGTGACCCTAAGCCTGGCCTGGAAGGGAGAGGTGCCCTGGGATGGTATCACCCTGGCAGCTCCGAACAGCAGGCAAGAGCTGCAGAGGAGAGCCTCAAGTCTGCAGGTGTGAGGGTGAGCAGCCCTAAGACTTATTTATCAGGGCATGCAGCCAGGATAGAGGAGCCGTGTGGCCAGGGTCTTCACCCACGCAGAGCCAGGACTCAGGAAAATGGGCAGTGCAGGGAGTCTGCAGGACCACCAGGCTGGCCTGGCTCCCGCCCTATCCGCTTTGTGCCCACAGGGTCAGGGGCACTGCCTCAGTTTCTCCAGGCTGGGACTGACTTCCTACTAGATGGGGCCTGGCCATTCCCAGCACAGCCTGAGACAGCCTGGCGCCTCCCGCCCCCGCCCACTGTGTCCTGGCAAATACCCGGGGGGAGGGGCTGGCCTGGCCTCGGGGCACCAGTGAAAGCTCACATCCTTCTGTCTGTCTGGCTGCTCAGCACAGCTGGTGCCACACACCCATTCAGCAGGATGGGGCAGCCAGAGCCTCCATGCCACCCACGACCCTCCTCCTGTCCCTGTTGCTTGGCCATGAGGCCAACTCCACCCTCCCTGACTCAGCCTCCGTTTCCCCATCTCTGGGAGTCCCGTTAGTGGGTAGAGACCAAGGCCAGGGTGAGGCTTTCTTTCTGATCCCAGTACTGGACTGGCTAGGCAATGCAGAGGGGTCCAGATCTCTCCAGGAATCCCTCCCTCCTCCCTGCACCCCTCCTCACCCCCACATTACCTCAGAGCCTTCAACAGCTTAGTGGACACCCAAGTAGGGAGCTCCAGTAGAAGTGAAATGGACCCAGCCCACAGCCCGCCCAGGTGGCCTCCATATATGAACATGCAGGCCAGCCCCTCATGGCCACTGACATCTTCCCAGCAAGGCAGAAGGAGCTGAGGGAGGAGGGGCGGGTAGCAGCGCCAGCTCAGCCCAGGGACCAGTCCAGGGATGGACTCAGGGAGAAGGCCCAGCAGGCAGGGACTCTTGGCCTGGGCCTCTGGACTGTTGGGCGGTCCCCCTCCCGCAGCTGTCTCAAGCTCCCATCTCCCCCACCCGCCCCCAGGACTCCTATTTCACTGAGGAGATTAAGACCACCTGGCAAGAGCCCCCTCCCTCCCACCCGCCCTCTCTCAGCCCTCCCTCCTGGCCTCATAGGCCCCTGGAGGTGCCCTCCCGCCCCTACTGTCTTTCCCACCCCCATGTTCCCACGAAGCCCCCATACCCTGCCCTGATGCGGGCCCTGCAACACCACTGCCATTCTGATGGCCACCTCAAGTCACCTCCCCCAAAGGCCACGAGCCAGCCCATTCCTGCTTGGAGCCCCCCAGCCTCTGCAGCCCTCACCCTTTGCACCCCAAGCCCTGCCCACTGTGCTTCAACCAGGCATTGCTGACAAGCTGCAGTCCCTTCAGTGATTCCCAGTCACCTCCTGCTCAGACCTCCTGCCGTCTTTGCCAGGTGTAGGGAGGGAACTGGGCTGGCCAATGCTCTTGTAGACTGAAGATTCTGAGCACAGGCCCCTGCTTCACTTCCCAGCCAGCAGCCTGGCCTCAGCTGATAGCCCAGTCTATCCTGCTACAAGGCAGCCAGCAGGACTGGTGCAGACAGACCCAGGAGGAATCTGAGCTCTGGAAACCACAATGCTGAGCCTGCCTGTTTGTTTGCTTTTGAGAAATTCCGACCTGGTGCAGCAAAGCCTCGGAGGAGGGAAGGGATTTGTCAGGGCTGGGGTGGGGCTGGGGCCTCGTTCTTGGACCTGGGGAAATCAAGGCTATGTTGGGGCACATGGGCAAATGAGGACGCTAGACTGAGGGTACTTACTGGGATTCCTGGGGAGCAGAGCTGGGATGCCCCTAAAATAAGCCTGAGGCCAGGCTTGAAGACTCTTCAGGAGCGATGAAGGCAACAGCCACCCTCCTCACGGTACTGTGGGACCAGCTGGGACTTGAGGGTGGCCCCTGAGGCCCAGCAGCAAGAATGGTGACATCAGCTGAGGAGTTATGGTGCGAACCGACATGAGCTTGCTCTGTCCACTCTTTCCAGTTCTTGGATGAAAACACTGAGGCGTGGAGAGGCCGGCGCATGTCCCCAGACACAGAGCACCACAGGGTGAGGCTCACTCCTGGCCCTACCTCAAGACAAGTGCCACATCCCTACCCTTGGTTCCTCCTGGGTCCACAGGGCCCACAGGACAAGGCCCCCGTCTCAAGGAGTTCTATTCTATGAAATGTTACTCCCAACTTCCTGCTCCCTTCTGCCTTCCGACAAGCGCAACCACTGGGAAGCAGGGGAGCAGACAGGGCCACTAAGGAGTCTGGGTGCCTCCATTGCTCTTCCCAGGCCTCTGTCCCCATCTGCCTCTCCTCAGGTCCCCAAGAGAAGCCTCCTGCTGGAGCTTTTCCTGTCATGCTGCTTTGCCCTCATACCAATTCTGCTACGACAGCAGTGTCTCTGCCAACTGCCCCGGGCGGGATAGCTCAACTGCCTTCAGCCCCAGGCCTGAGGGCTTCCTGGAGAAGCCACGGGCATTTGGCTGGCCTCCAAAGCAGGGGAGAGAGCTCAGGCGGGCCTGCCATGGGAAAGGGCACACAGGCTCTGAATGCCACACCACGGGGACACCTATGCCTGGGTCTAGTTAATGGAGACAGTCTAGTAGCCCAACAGGCTCTGATAAAAAGCAGAGTAGACCAAGAGGAGCATGAGGCATGGGAGGGGGCACATAAGGTTCCACTGCACTTGGACTGGATTTCCAGTTTCTCCAAATAGTCACATTCTGCTGTCATAGTGAATGAGTGGACAATTTGAATTAATTGAACACTTAATGAGAGTCCAAGTTTGATATGATGTTTGTTTTAAATTACTTAAGCATCTTTAAGAGGAGAGCCAACACATCCAATGATTACAGGGAGCCTGCTTTCATGTCCTTGCTAGCACCCATGGACAAACGCGCTGATGTCACTAGCTTAGCCACCATTCTTCTGCCTCTAGCTCTGTCCAGTTTCTTACTTCTCAGAGTTTCCCAGGCATTTTACTGTTAAGCCAAACTTAAGGCTTAGGGTTGAGTGTGGTAAGTGGCCTCCCAGGTGGTCTCACCCCAAAGGCTGCTCTTTGACTAAGATCCATATAAGAGACCCTTCCTGCATCCAGTATCCAAGACCTCAGCCCCTCTAATCATACCTTCTCCTGAGGACCATCACCTGAGTATCTCACCTTCAGGAAGTAACTTGACATGAATGACCTGAAACGTTTTGTTCTTACTTCAGAGAGGTTCTAGGTGGGCCTCATCCAAGTCAAGCCAACCAAAGGTCTACTGCATACTGAAATGAGTACTGGTACCATTGCAGACAAGCTACAGTGGCCACTTTAAGTGACAGATCTGCGCATATATGCACATTTGTATCTGTATACATGTGGAATGTACACACTTCTGCATGTGGGGGTGTGTACAGTATGCACGTACCCATGCTCACACAAGTTTGAGTATGCCTATACACATTTCTGTGTCTTTGTCCAGTATACATGCATGCAGGCATGGCCATGGTCACAAGTATTATGGTGTGCTCACATATGTAGGCATATGCGCACACTTTCAAATATACATATTGAGTATGTGTGTGGTATGTTCACATATGACCACTTAAACCCATGCTTTCAAATATGTGGATACCTGAGTATGGGGAGTCTTATCCAACTGGGGTCCCAGGCAGACTGAAGAAGTCTGAGGGGACTGTCAACAAGGGCCCATCCTCAGATGACACATTTCCAAGGGTTTGGCAGACATCTTCCCCTGGACATTGTGGCTCCCCTTGTTATGGCATAGACAAGGAAGGAGATGGCTAGCAAGGGCTGATTTTCTCAGCTGCCCCCTTCACAGGCAGAGGTCTGGCCACTTCTCTGGCCTGAGTATAGGCCATCTGGGGGTCTGCCTCACCTCTGCCTGATAGCACCTGGGGTGGAGGGGCTAGTGTGGCCAGAAGATAGACAGCCAGCTCCCCATGTGGCTGGGTCCTCCCGCCAAGTGGGCAGCTAAATCAACAGGCTCAGAAATCGGAGAGGGGCCCAAGGCCTGGCTGTCTATCAGTCTGTCTGTTTGTTTGTTTGTTCTGGAGTTGTGGGAACTTCCAGGCTTCAGGGGGCCCTGGTGCCCCAAAAGGTCGGGGGTGGGGCGTAGGGGCACTATCACCCATCTGGTCTGACATCCTTCTCCCTAAATTTCCCCCTCTGTCCTCCTGGGCACTTGTCCCAGATCACAGACTCCATAGTGGGAGGAGGAGCTAGGACCTGGGCAGACAGGAGGCAAGAGGCCAAACTGCCCACTGCTGTGGAGACCCTGGCCCATTACCTCTCAGCTCGAAGGAGGCTGGGGTCACAGGGGTAAGTGCCTCTCTGTTCTGTCTTCTTTTCTACCCACACTTATCTCCCCCTACATCTTCTTCTCTTAAATCTGTTTCCCCTTATGATGTCCATCCTGCAGTCGTCAGTCCCCAGGATCCAAGCATTTGGATTCTGAGGTGAGTCAGGCTCTATTCTGAGACAAGGTAGCTCTAAGGCCCAGGAAGAGTCCCAGGTGATGCTGTGGATGGGATGTGAGGATCTGCCCCATCTGACCACACGTCATCTCACCCCCCACTGGGTATCTTGGCCAAGCCACCAGAGTACACACATGAGACTGTCCCTGACTACCTAGTCTTTGCCAAGACTTTGGTCAGGTCTATCTGCTGTGGCTTATTGGAAGACTTCCTCCCAGCCCATGTGAACCCCACTGTGGGTCTGGGGCTCCTAGACAGCCTATCTGTCACACCCAATGGTGCCCAGTGTCCAGACAGAGAGTACCTTCCCCCAGCAGTTCTGGTTAAAGATCCAATACCAAAGAAGACAAGGGTGGACTTGGCAGGGACTTCCACTGCCAGAGAGGAGAGAAGTCGGGGGAGCCAATGATCAAGGAGCAGTTAAGGTTATGTGAGCCACAGGTAGGGAGGAGTGGAGTCTCAGGGAGACCTCTGGCTAGGGAAGAAGGGCTGCCTACTTCTCTAACTACACCAGGCAGTGTCCCCAGTGCAGGTACAAGTGTGCGTGCGTGCGTGCACACACACACACACACACACACACACACACACAAAGGAAACTGTTCCTGCTCTTGCCCCATCTCCTTCCTTGCTCCAGGTCTGATCCTAGTTCTGCTGTCAGTTCCAGGCACACTGGAAGTCCCACAGCTCCCCACTTCTGACCTAAAACCTCCAGAAGGTGTGCAAACCCACCATGTATAAGTGCATGCGGTGCTGGCCAGTGATGCCTCTTACAGGAAGGTGCCCAGAGAATAGGCCCCACAAAAGCCACCTATGCCTGCTCCTTCCCCAGTACCCATAAAGTACCAGTCGCTGAGAACCAAAGAGGGGAAAGAGGCCACAGCAAAGTGGCTCCCACCCACCTGCCTCCAGGGCTGGTGTTTCCACTCATCTCTGCCTTTCAGGGTCACCTGGAACATCTCATTTGTTCACAAATCAGGTCAATTGTCTTTGTGAGGGGTAATGGAGTGCACCTTAGGGCCCTGGGTTGCTGTTCTAGCACTCGCCAGTGGGCTAGGGACAGAGGGGAAAGAGCACAGAGCCTGCCTGAAAGGCTGTCTCTCCCATCTCCCTCAAAGGCTGCCCCCTGGCCCTGCCTACTCCAGGACTTCAGCCCCATCCTAGGCTGGGGCCTGGGGCAGAACTGCTGACAGCGGCAGAGAGGCTGGGTTTCGGCTGCTCCCAGAACGGACAGGCTTTCTTCGGAAGACTCTGAAGCCGAGTCCAGGCAGGCACCGGAGGCAATTCCTGAAACGAACTAATAGGGTCACGTGAAGCCCAGCCCCTCTTCGTGCTTCCCTTTGTTACCTGGGGACACGCCTAGTGGGACTCAGGTTGGTTCTGCCTCTCCTCAATGTGATTTCTGGAGAAAGGGTCCCCGGTCCCCACCGCACTCCCAGGTGTCTCTCCCAGGGACATCGGCTTGGATCCCAAGGAGGACCTGCCTGGGACTAACGCTGGGGAGCGCTGGCACTGCGCAGCTACTCTTGGGAGCCAGAAAGCTCAAAGATCAGTGGGTGGGTTGTGAGCCCGCTAGAGACACAAGGGAGTGCGCAGGTCCTCCCAGGACTGGGAACAGCGTGGCACTGAGTGAATTCTGTGCGGTGGGCACGGCACCATTTTTGCAATGGCGGAGAAGTGAGGAGTGGGGTCGGTGGGTGTGAGGGCTCCTGTCCCAAGGCTCCCCGAGGGAACCACGTGTGCCCAGGGGAGGCGGAGCTGGGCAGCAGCAGAGCAGCCAAGATTCTCCAGGGGCCGCCTCCTGCACACTGAGGAGACAACTTCGGAAATTAGGTTTGCTTCACTTCCTACTCTGAAGATGTCCAGCCAAGGGGTGACAAGTCGGGGCATCGGACTCCAGAGGCAGTGGTGGGGCGCAGCCAAGCGCCCACAATGGACCCTGCGCAGAGCCCAGAGGGCAAAGCAAAAGCTGTCGGTGTCCTCAGTCCATCCCACCCTTCCAGCCTCCTTCACTCATCCAAGCTTCTGGTCTCCACCCCTGACCTGTGGCTACCAGTGTCAAAGCCAAGCCTCGGTTTTAGGGCCCGTAAAATGGCCTCATCGGGGACCCTACCTCGCCGCTCCCCGCTTGAAGAAATGCGTGTCGTGTCCTCGCTCTGCACGGTATGTGGAGGAGAGAATCGAGTAGCCCAGGCCCCAGCCGTGCACGACGCGCTAAGAAGTCAGTCCCCGAGCAGCTCACGACCCCCTGGTCAGGGCAAAGCCCGCTTCCAGCCAGGCCTCCTACCTCGCGGCAATGGAGGCGCGGCCGGCAGGGGGAGCGAGGCGGAAGGGAGCCGCCACCGGTCCAGGTGAGTTGGGACGCACACTTCTCGCGGGTGAGGTGCCGTGTTTGTTCCTGTGTGGAACCGGCGTGTGCGGGGCGTAGGACCACCGGGTGGGTGGGTGTGCATCTTCCAGGCTGCGGACCGGCACTGGGAGTGGGGCGGCGGCCAGCGGAGAGGTGCGCAGGCGAGTTGCCGGGTTGCCGGGAGGCGGCGGAGCGCGGAAAAGCGCCCAGACGGGGTGGTGCGGCGCCCAAGGGAGGGAAGGAACGTCCAGGGGCCCTGCCGGGTGCTCGGTGGAGACTGCGGCTCAGCTGTGGGTTGGAGGCTTGCAAGCCTCGAGCTTCCAGGGTTTCAGGCTCCTTTAAGTCCCTTCAACCGAGGGTTTCCGAGGGTCTCGGGGTTGAGCTGAGGCTTTCGAGGTTCCGCGACCGAGTGGGTGAGTATCCGCGGCTGCTATGGTGGGTCAGCCACCGAGAGAGCTGCGGGAGTGGGACTCCCTTCCCAGCGCTCTTTTCCTCCCCAGGCTTCCCCCCAACCTGCGCCCAGTGCTCTGGTGAGTGTGCGGATGAAGCTCGCCCTGCAGGTCTCGCGCCTACACAAAAGGGTTAATGGGGGGTTAGGAGGATTGCTCCCCCACCACCTCCAACGGGGGGGGGGCTCTGGGGGCCTCCGGACAGCGCCCTAAGGGGCTGACCTGGAGACTGGGATGCCTCCAGGCTTTTCACTTTCACTTCTCCTTCTCAGTTGTTCGTCTTCACGGGGCTCACATCTCGCTCGGCCTCTGCTGTGCACACACTGGGACCGCTCCCTCAGGTACACTGGATGCAATCTTGGACACCCCACTTGCTGGGGCTCTGGGCACTCTACATAACACATGCAGAAGCCCCACCCCATATCCACACATGGCCCACCCCCCAGCCTGCAAGGCCCACAGCTGCTCTGCCCTCTCCGCACCTCTGGTACTGGCCAAGCCTCCTGTCTCACTACCATGACCTGTACCCATCAACACCTTTCCACCTGTCTTCAGCAGCCTCTCCCCTCAATCCGGGGAGTACCTCCTGGGGTCCTGGAGGCAAGGGACTGGCGCTCCTCAGGGAAGAGGGAAGTGTAACTACCCCCCTCCTTGAACCCTTCCCCTCCACCCTCTAAACGACAGTCACTGAGTGACACAGGTCATTGTCAATGTTAGGGTCCTGAATGGCCACTCAGGGCCTGAAGAATGCCCTGGTGACAGCTTCTGTTTCCTGACCTAGTCTACAAGGTTCCAGCTGCAGGCCAGGAGCAGGCTGGGAGCTCACTGGACATATAGGAATACACACCACACCCCAGACACACAGCACCACCTGCGCACTCACCTCTGCACGCGTGGCCTCACGCTCCTTCTTGGACTTCCGGCTAGAGAGAGTCCCTTCTGCTGCAGCCCAGTCTCCTAGTCCCCAGTTCTCATGCCCTCTTGGCTCCCAGCTAGAACTCTCTATACCCTGGGGTCTGAGGCCCTGGGATTGTAATAGCACTGGGAGAGGCTATCTTCCCTGCCTCCCCCATCCCAGGCAAGCACAGCCAGAGGCCTACAAGGTCGCTGCCAGAAAGGCCTTGGAAATAGAGGCTTTGACTGCCAGTGAAGGGTGAAGGAGGCTTCTGGGATGAAGAGAGGTTACAGACTTGACACCCAGCTGGCCAGACCCTGAAAAAGGGCATGGACATGCTGAATGGGTCAGAGAAGGCCCCAGAGATAGTAGACACAGGCCAAGTCAGGCCTTGGCATCAAGACGCCAGAGTCTACAGGCCCTGGGGCTGAAGGCCTAGTTGGGCAGCTGGGCCTTCCCTGGTGGGCAGGCTGGCTGAGGGGTGGCAAGTGGGTAGCACCAGTCGGTGTGGCCTGAACTTCTCCGACGTGTCCTCCTCTCCCTAGCTGGCCAGGCCCCGCCCCCGGCCCTCCCTGCACCCGGCCGGTGAGCGGGGAGGTCGGAGGAGCGGGCACTGCCCACCCTCCGGATGTAAAAGCGTCCTGGCCAGAGGCGGGCGGCGCGCGCGCGGGAGCGCGTGACGCTCGGGCTCCTGGGCTGCTTGCGGCCTGGGCGTCGTCCCCAGGCTCGGGTCCCCAGCTACGACAGCGAGGAGACCTAAGGGGTCTGTGGGGCATTTGCTGGGCTGGGTCCTGTCCCACCGCGCGAAGGAACAGAGGAATCCGCGGCCCGGGGGCTATCTGTCCGTGGCTGGCTGCTTGCGAACCCGAGCTGCTCTCTCCTCACCCAGGTGCAGGGGCAGCCGAGGAGGAGGTGGAGGCGGGAGGGGCCAGGGTAGGGGCCGGGCTGGGCCCAGGCTGCCCCTCGGAGCTGCATCAGCTCTCTGCCACCCCAGGCTGGGTGCTCCCGGCAAATCGGCCTCTCCGCTGTAGAAGCCAAAGTCGGCTTAGCCAAACCTAGGGAGGCCGGGCCACGGCAGGAGCAGCGGGATGTTCAAGGGGCGTTGGTCACTGAGGGCCCTGGAAGCGGATGTGCAGAGGTGCGGGGCAGAGAGCTTGAAAAGCAGGAGGTCCCCGAACTTCCAGGGTGCTCCACCCTTTCGGGCCCCTAGACCGATACTGGTCCCAGTGGGGGGCCCATGACGCCATAATCCCTTGGGCCTGGGGCCCGCGGCTTTGAGTGGCACCGCAGGCCCCCGCCCCCGGACTCCGTGGGCTGGGCTGGGCTGGGCGCGGTGCGGCGGGGCGCACGCAGTCGGAGGCGGCGCCGGCCAGGCCGCCGGGCGCCTATGGACGCGCGGAGCCCGCTGTCTCCCCGGGCCAGTGCGTTCAGCATCGCCTCTCTGGTTGCAGCCGAGGCCTCGGAGGGCACCGCCCACCGGGGCCCCGGGTCCTCCGACCAGGCGAAGCTTCGCCGGCTGCCGAGATCCCCGGCCGGGATGCACTTCAGCACAGTCACCAGGGACATGGAAGGTGAGCCTCCTAGCCGCGTCAACACCGGCCTGCGTCAGCCCCCTGCCCCAGCTGCCTGAAGCCTCACCGTGAACAGGAGCTCCTGGTGGGGTGGGTTCCACGGTCGCAGCTGGGACGCTGGGGCAGGGAGGAAGGCCTGGCATTCCCCCCAAAGCCTGTCCACCCACCAGCCTGGGGACCCAGCAGCTTGGAGATTAGCATGAACCTAGACATAGGCCAGGCAGAGGGAGACTGGAGGCAAGAGAGAGAACAGAGGTGGCCGTGAGCTTGGAGAGGTGGGAGGAGAGATGGTGAAAAAGACGGTCAGAGTGTCAGGGAACACAGAAGAAAGAGGAAAAACAAAAACCAAATCAACCAACCAAACCAAAAATGGTGAGGGCGGCGAAGAGGAAAAGAAATTGAGAAAAGGAAAGAAAACCCGATAAGATAGGAAAGAAAAAAAAAGACACGAAAAAGAAATAGCAAGAACGAAAAAGAGAAAACGAAGGAAAAATTTAAGACAGTAATTTTTTAAAAAAGAACAAAAGAGACTCCAGTTTTTATTTTTATTTAAAAAAAGAAGAAAACAACACAAATAAGAGAACATGTAGAAATAAAAAGAAAAGAGGGAAAGGGAAAGAAAGACAAAGAGTGATGACAAAGTGGAAAGAAAGGACAGGGACATAGAAAAAAGAGAAGGAGACAAAGTTAAACAGAACTAACGAGAAACTAAGGAGATACTGGAAGAAGGAGAGATGATTAGGAAAATGTTAAATGAGGGAGACAAAGGTAAAGAAAAAAATTGGGAAAGGAAAGTCTAGGAGCGAGAAAAGAGAACTACAACGCGGGAGGGCGGCAGAGCAGGGGCTGCCGACGGGCCTGGCGCTCCGGGGAGCCGGTCCGGGCGGTCGGGGGGCCCGG
>NW_004955442.1:18320543-18325337 GCF_000276665.1 Chinchilla lanigera | reverse complement strand
AGCTGCGCGGCCGCCGCCAAGGCGCCGGTGAAGAAAAACGCGAAGGTGGCCAGCGTGAGCGTGCAGCTGGAGATGAAGGCGCTGTGGGACGAGTTCAATCAGCTGGGCACCGAGATGATCGTCACCAAGGCCGGCAGGTCAGGGCGCCCCCTCCCCGCGCCGCGACCCTCCCCACGTGCTGCCACTGGGGCAGTACGCCTTGGTCGGATGTGCGAGCGTGGGGTCCAGAAGCCGGGTGGGGGGCGCGGCCCGGCCACCTGCGGGTCCTCTCGGCCTTGCCTCCTCCTTTGCTCTCCGCGGTCCCGGCTCCAGCGACAGCCGCGGTGAGCACCGGGCGGGAGGGGCCAGCGCGGGTGGCGGAGAGAAGACTGAGGACAGGCCTGCCGGACCTGCAGCCCCAGGACGCGGCAAGGGGAAGCAGCCACCTCGGAGCGCACTGATCTGGGACAAGCAGTCGCGACCGAGGTGCTCGGCCGCTCAGCTGGTTCCCCGTAGGTCGCACTTCAAAGGAAAATCCTGTTTAAGTTCCCGAGTTCATTCTATGCGGGCAAGAGAGAGAGCAGAAGCTGAGCAATTGTCTGAACGATTTTAGGAGAGAATTAAGATTCAATGGGCTTAGTACGGTGGAAGTTGTTACCCAGTTTTCTCAGGCCTAAATTTCGAGTGGTTGTGGGCCCTGGCTCTGCGCAAGGCGGCCGCGGTCTTCCAATTGGCCTGTATTTGCTTTAAGGGCCGAGAGAAGGGGAACAAGTTTTGCAGATGCACCCGATTTGACCAGCAGACAAAGGCGGGTGCTGGGCTGTGTCTAATGTACACACCAGCTCTATGTCCGCGCAGCCAAGGGGAGCTCAAGGCCTGTTTGCAAAGCTTTCTCGCGGTTTCTGTTTCCCTGCCACGCAGTCCTCCTTGGGGAACCCGGGGCCTGTCCTGTCTCCTGTTCTGTGCGTGGATTTCTTCCAGGCTGTCTTTGCTGTCCTTAGGTCCACTGTCCCTCTGAAGACAGTGGCTGAGCCTCTGGCACAGGCCCACCCAGCAAGACCCCTGTCAGTGGCCAGGTTTTACCTTAAGAGCGTTATTCGGCAGCGCCCTTTGGCCTGCAGAGACTCTGGTGGGGATGGCAGGAGCCCTGTACTGGGAGACTGGCTTCTGGCATCTGTTTTCTGCCTACTACCGGCAGGGAGTTGATTGTGAAGAGAGACGGTGGGAAGGGTCCAAGCCTGTGCTGTCCTCCAGGGCTCAATGGCTGGTACCGCGGTGCCATCAGAGGAGGGCAGGCTGCGGGCAATAGCCCAACCAGGAGCTGTAGAATATCCTTTTAAGAGCCCTGGTTGATGACCAAGTCGTGGTCCAGACAAGAGGAGACTGGGGAACTGTTAAGGTATAAGCCAAGTCTGCCCTAGGCAGCCTCGTGTTGGAGTTATGCGCCTAGGGGGAAGGGGTATTTGCCGTGTAGAGGCTCCAAACATCAGGCCAGAACCTGGGAGTCAGGGATGGTGGGCTTCTGAGGTGTCAGCTTTGCTGGAGGGTCTGGGGAACTGGCCAGACCCAGCTGAAAGGTCAACTGGGGACTCTTCAGAATTACTCGGACTACCTGGTTTCACTTTGTTGGAGCCGGGAGCCTCTTAGATCAAGCTAGGGAGGCTCTGCTAAGAGTCAGGAAACCTGGGGACTCGCATTTTAGGGATCCTGCTGCTAGCCAAGGCCAGGTCTGAGAGAACAAGGAATTGGCAGGGCAAAGCAGGTCTAGAAAAAACACAGGTGGCGGAAGGTTGAGGCCGCCAAGGCACGGTGCTGCGCTAGCCATTTCAGTGCTTTAGAAAAGGACCGCGGGCCTGCCCTGCTGCACCATTCACTCACAAGCAGGCAGGGGCCTACTGCGGTTAGAGCAGTGGGTAGAATACAGCAGTCAGAAGGGAGACCAAGAGGAAGGGCCCTGTGAGGGGCTGCCAGTCCAGGACAAGTCACAGTAGGGTGCCCCACCCTCCTTCCTCTGACTGGAGGCTCTGGCACCCCCAGGCGAATGTTCCCCACGTTCCAAGTGAAGCTGTTCGGCATGGACCCCATGGCCGACTACATGCTGCTCATGGACTTTGTGCCAGTGGACGACAAGCGCTACCGGTAAGCGAGCCCCCAGGACCACCTGGCCTGACCGTAAGTGTGGACCCTAGGAAGCAGTAGGTCCCCGCTGGGTGACTAACTCCACAGCCCGAAGCTCTTAATGAGCAGGGCCTTCCAGGCACCTGAGCAGGCTGCCCCATTTACCTTCTGGACTTGGTCCCTCTCTTCCTCCTTCAGACCCCAGACTCACACCTCTCCTTATTCTCTAGATTGTGCCTGAGGAAGCCCAACAGCTAGGAATCCCTCCGGCTTCAGTCCCAAGGCGGTTCGATACCAGCCCCAGATTTTCTCGGGTCTCCCTCGCTCTTGAGTCTATCATGAGCACCCTACCCCCATCTCCAGGGACTGCTAGGTCTCAGAGTTGGGCCGGAAAGGTGGGGTGGCTGGGAGAGATTATGCAGGGCGGGCCTCGGCTGCCTGGACAATTAATAGCAATTAATAAAGCCAATGCAGACTGCCCTGCGCCTGAGGCTGCGAGTGAGGCCAGATGTAGGCTCCTGCCACGTTGGCGCGTTGGGACGAGCAGGCCCGCGTACAGCGAAAGGAGGAGAGGAGGGGAGCACGGTCTCCTCTCAGTGTCCCAATAGGGTTGTGGTTTTGTGTCGCTTTGTGTATTGGGGGCTAATGGGAGTTCTCCAGTTTTTTCACAATCCCCTTGTTAAAGCTCTTAGCCCCCATGTGACATGGGAGGGGTTGATGTCGCTGGCAAGGAGACTCTAGAGGCACTTTTGGGGTTCACCCAGCACATGAAGCAAGGTCCTTTTTGTTCACCCCCAATGTGGCATGATCGCTTCCCTGGTGCTGCCCTAGGTACGCCTTCCACAGCTCCTCCTGGCTGGTGGCCGGCAAGGCAGACCCTGCCACTCCGGGCCGCGTGCACTACCACCCAGACTCGCCGGCCAAGGGTGCACAGTGGATGAAGCAAATAGTGTCCTTTGACAAGCTCAAGCTGACCAACAACTTGCTGGATGACAACGGCCACGTGAGCAACACCTTCTCCCAGGCTCCAGGGCTGTCCTTATTGCAGGCTTTCAGAAGTGCTCACCAGGCAGGGGACTTGGGCAGCACCGGCACAGGCTTCGGAGAATGGACTTTTGGTCGGAGAGCGGGCCTATAGCCTGCGAGAGGCAGTCACCCTGTTGTTCCTCACCCCTCTCTGGATCTTTCGCTGAAAGCTTTTTAATTGGAAAGGTTGGACTAGTGCATGGGGGTTGGGGCAGGAGGCTTTGTGGAATCCAGGCCAGTGTGGCTGCTTTCCTACAGGACTGAGCTCCGCCTCCCATCGACCATCCCCTGCAGGCCCTAGGGCAATTATTAGGGACCTGAGAAAAGATTACCAAAGCCACTGGGGCATCTTTCCCAGAGGTCCCCAGTGGGTTACATGGACCTGCCTCATCTCTTGAGTTAAGGATTTTGTCCCAGTTTAATGAAGGAAGTTCATTGCCCACTCAGACCTCTACCGGATTCCTGGCTTGTTGGGATTCTAGCCCAGCCCCCACCACTGGAGCTGATCCCCCACCCCACACTGTCTTCCAGATCATCCTCAACTCCATGCACAGATACCAGCCCCGCTTCCATGTTGTCTATGTGGATCCACGAAAAGATAGTGAAAAGTATGCGGAGGAGAACTTCAAAACCTTTGTGTTCGAGGAGACGCGCTTCACGGCAGTAACTGCCTATCAGAACCACCGGGTGAGGGCCTGCAGGGAGGTCCTGGGGACCAACTGGTTCGGCCTTTCTGGGAATGGGGTACAACTATTCGTCTGCTGCTTAGGGGGGGACACAGACAGTTCAGACTGTATGCTGTGGGTGTCCTAGTAGAGCACAGTACAACTAGGGAAGCCCCCCGCCCCAGCATCCCGCTGCCCACTCCTTCCCACCAGGCTGGTCCAGCCTCCTATCAGCTTGACCTCTGTAGCAGCAACTGTCACTGCTGCTTGAAAGTTTGTTTTCCAAACCGTTCCAGAAACTCCCCATCAGGGGCCTGATCCGAGGTTTACCCAGATATCCTAGGGCACTCACTGAGTTCCCCATCTGTGTGCGTAGAGGGGGGCGGGGAGACGGCGGCTGGTGGTGGTGATGGTGACCACATCCACACTAGAGGCACGGGTCCTCACCTTCATTTTTTTGGAGTGGCAAAGAATTCCCTAGTAAGAAAGGCACCATATGGGGAAGAGGGCAGATGTGGGCCAGTTCTAGTGTCAGCTGAGCCTCTCCTAACACTCCCCCATTCTCCGCCGAGGCCAAGTGCCCACGGGCTGCAGGGCTCCAGCCGCTAGCTCATGCCTGCTTCCCTGCAGATCACGCAGCTGAAGATTGCCAGCAACCCTTTTGCCAAAGGCTTCCGGGACTGCGACCCTGAGGACTGGTGAGTGTGCTCCAAAGAGTCAGCGAGTGCCCTCGCTCCTGGTTGGGGCGTCACCTTGACCGGCTCCCCTCTCGTAGGCCGCGGAACCACCGGCCTGGCGCGCTGCCGCTCATGAGCGCCTTTGCACGCTCGCGGAACCCCGTGGCCTCCCCCACGCAGCCCAATGGCGCCGAGAAAGGTAGGGCCAGGGTCGTGGGCTCTTGGCCGCGACCCCACGCGAGCTCTGTCCTAGTTCGGCGGCCGCGCCCGGCCTCGCCTGCCCCCCGCCCGGGGCGCTCACGGCCTTCGCGCCGGTTGCACAACGGCCG
>NW_004955442.1:18306479-18320125 GCF_000276665.1 Chinchilla lanigera | reverse complement strand
GGGGGTCGGGCCGGGCCGGGCGCCGCGCTCACCTCCAGGTCGGTGTCGGCGGCCTCCGGGGCCCCGAGGATCTCGCTGGGCAGCTCGGCCAGGTCGGTGACCCGAATGAGCCCGTCGTGCAGGAAGATGGTCTCCTCCTTCACCGAGAGCCACTGCGCCGAGTCCGCGGCCGCCGCTGCCGCCGCCGCGGCCGCCGAGGAGCCCATGGCCCCGAATGAGCCCGTCGTGCAGGAAGATGGTCTCCTCCTTCACCGAGAGCCACTGCGCCGAGTCCGCGGCCGCCGCTGCCGCCGCCGCGGCCGCCAACATGTACTCGTCGGCCGGGGCCGCGCCGCCGGGCTCCTACGACTACTGCCCCAGATAATGCGGGCCGCCCGCTCCGCGAAGCCTGAGGGCCTTCAGAGGACTCGTTCACCAGCCCCGGGGGCCACCACGGGGCTCCCTCCCGCGGCCTCAAAGCCTTTGGGGTTCTCCACCCCAGGACTGTCGCAGTATCCGATTCCTCCAGCCCCCAGGAGAACACGGGACGTTCCCCAGCTCCGAGGGCCATGAGGGCCCCGCCCGCCAGTGCCAAAGCGCCCGGTCTGGGGCGGAAGGAAATGGTATTTATTGTTCTCCCGAAGACCGCGTCGCCTCCGCCCTGCCGGCACTAGCAGTGTAGACGACCCGAGAGCCCCGCCTGCAGGCGGTGTAGATACGTGTAGATATGTAGATACTGTAGATACTGCGCCGGCGCCGACTTGATAAATGGTTCCGCCTCTTTTGGAAGCTGCTTGTGTGTCCATTTATTCGCACCCTTCCTAGTTCCAGTTTCTGCAGGCTTCAGATCACATCCTCTTCCAAGGCTTTGGAGTGGAGCAGTACCCCTCGCCCCTCTGGGCAGGGAGGGCTGTCCTCTTCTGAAGTACCCTCAGTGGGCCTGCTTCGTCCCACCGTCCTGAGCTGGCAGAACCCACACCAGGTGCGAGCTCTTTTTATTTAAATCATTCACTCCTGCAACTGTCCCTGCATTAGGAGTTGGGCTCACACCCTGCCCTGTTTTCAGGGCTCATCCTACATGCTTTTCCAAAGAAGCTGGGAATAATGGTCCTAACTGTTCACCCCTGGCCCTGGGAAGAGGGGAAAGCCTTTGACCTGGATGGGATCATGCAGAGACAAAAACAGGCAGCTTTGCTCTTGCAGCATTTCCCTGGCCTGTCCCCGGCCCAAGCCTGCATTTTCCCCTGTTTGTTGACTTTATTCGCTATGAATGTCCCCACGGAATGACCTGTACAGGGGGCCACAATGACAGTGATCATGAGTCATCTTGAGGCCCGTCTGTGAAGCATTTTTCTCAGGCCAGGTGCTGAGGGACCTCTCCCCATTAACTCAACACTAGGGATGGAGCCAGAGGAACCCTTTGATCCCTCCCTTCCTGAGTCCAAGCAGGAAAAGCTGACAGCCGGTCAACGTCAAGGCTAGCTTGGACACAAGATGAACGGGAAATGTGCATGGCCGGGTTCTATCCTTGGCCTTCTGCGCCTGTTTCGGTGTGTTTGTGGCATTTGGCTGCCTGGCTTCTCTCTCCCATGTGGCAGTGGCATCCTGGGGGCCGCCGCTCCATGGGCACACCCAGGCATCTCCAGAGTTACCCCATACTGGACTTCTCCGTGGCTATGTTTGCCCTGGTACAGCAAAGTGATAAGATAGTAATTGGGAGGCAAGAACCATTCCCATAAGGCCAGTCTGGAAAGGGAGGGATGGCAGGTCCACTCAAAGCCTCCAGGGACACGTAGCAGCAGGGCGTGAAGATATCCCAAGGACAGAGGACACAACTTTAGGGAGGCACTGTAGATGACCCCAACCAAGTTCTGCTCCTCATCATGCCCCCAAATGCAGAGCTCCCTTTGGGTTACCTGCTTGTGATAGCGGGCTCCTGCCTGGGGTAGCCAATTACCCATTTGCACTAAAATCCCCCACCTCACCCAGTGGGAAGCCAGTGACACCACTTGTAGGCAGGAATGGCAGGCTGGGGTTTGCCCTGCAGAAGGCACTGGCCACATCCCAGCCCTCTCTCCTAATGGAACCCAGCCCCTCCACATTGCAACCCCAGGGTGTCCCCAGGGAGCCAGGGGAAGCGCTGTCATTAGACCTCAGCTTTGGTTTTGTTCAAAGCTAAAGTGAAGAGAAGCTATCCCTTGAATGAATAGCAGTGCCAGTGTTTGTAAACAGGAGTGAAACATACCACACAGTGCAGGGACCCTGGAGAGGCAGCTTGCTGACCTTGTAGAGACAGATGTCCCTGCTGCCACTGT
This sequence comes from Chinchilla lanigera, assembly GCF_000276665.1. Lineage (NCBI taxonomy): Eukaryota > Metazoa > Chordata > Mammalia > Rodentia > Chinchillidae > Chinchilla > Chinchilla lanigera. Next base: position 18,317,831 of record NW_004955442.1, on the reverse strand, counting down.
GACACCAGTCCCAGTGGAGAATCTCTCTCCTGTCCAACTGGCCTGCCACCAGTCGCATGTGGCTGCATACATTTTAATAACTTAGAATGACATTAAATATTCAAGATGCCAGGTGAGGTGGCACATGCCTATAATCCTAGCTACTCAGAAGGCTGACCTGCCAGTTTTACTTTTTTTCTCTTCAGTCAGATTTTATTGGCACATTGTAGATATACATAATGATCACATTCATCATAGAGAATTTGTACCTGTACATGATGTAACTTGACTACTTTTTTCCCCTTCCCCTGCCCTCCCTTAACTCCTCCTCTCCTCCCCATTTGCAAAAGTTTTGTTTCCAGTTTTCCTTTTTCTCTCACCTTTTTTTTTTCTAAACTTTTCTCTTCTTTCCCTTTCAGGAGTTTCATTTATTCAAGGCTGGCCTGGTCAACTTACCAAGGCCTTCTCTCAAAATTTAAAAAAACAAAGGAATGGAGGTAGATAGCTCAGTGGTGGAGGCTTGCCTAGCATGCAGGAGGCCCTCGGTTCAACCCAGAGCACGTTCCCCCCATGCCAAAAAAAAAAAAAAAAAAAAAAAAGAAAATTCAGGTCTTGAACTTTGCTTCCCAGTGTGCAGTGGCTCAGATACCAAAGGTCACCACACTGACCCTGCAGCTGAGGACGCACTCCGCACTGGGTGACTCCCCAACCCCTGTGGGTGAATTTGTCTGCAAATTCTTGTACATAGCAGTATGCGCTCCTTGGTGTGTGTGTGTGCTCTGCATTCATCGTTTACCAGTGCTCAGTGAGCACCCAGGTGCTGCCTGCATGCTGCCCTTGTGGACTGACAGCCCTTGACTGCCTTGTGAGATGGCTTCCCAGCACTTTCCATTCTTTGCTGACCTGAATATTTATGTTCCCCTTAAAATTCAGAGGATGCAATCATCACCTCCAGAACTGTGTGAGAGAAATTTCCATTGTTTATAAGGCACCTGGCTGGTGGTAATCTGTTATAGCAGCCTGAATGAACTGAAAGAGATGGTATTTCCCTTCTTTGAACAGGTCTGCCCTATCTTCTGTAAGCTGCTATAATACTCAGGGCTGGGGGGCTTATCTCACCAGGTGTTTCCTCACAAGCACCCCAGCTGTTAGACTACCCCTAGCATCTTCCTCAGGGGTCCCTTAGCTGGCCCAGGGGCTACATTCCTGTGCCTTTGTCTCCTGGGCTCCTGGAGGGGTAGGATGAAATTTGGACCAGAAATTACCTCAGAGAGTCCAGACTCTTATTCACCCTTCAAAACCTTGCAGAAAAAAAGTGACACCCAACTGGAGAAATAAACTCTTGACTAAATGAAAGGGGGTAAGATCAGGCCCAGAGCCATATGCAATCTGCGAGGGATCCCTACCGGCATCCGCTCAACAGTGGCACCTTTGTCTAACGGAGGATGGGAACACTGCTCTACTTGCAAGGGCAGGTTACACATGGTCCCCTAGGTGAGTGTTTGGGGTGCACAGGTAGGAGTGCTCTGAGGTTCAGCTGCAGGATGGAGGAAGTCTGCTTGGGGGCGTCTCAAGCTCCAGACGAAGTGGAACCCTGGCCACTGTGGGGCTCAGCCCTGGCCCTGACAGCACCCTCCAGCTGGGGAGTCTGGGCAGTGTGTGGGATCCCTGTGATGACAGCTGTGTGAGGATGAGACAGCAAGCTCCAGGTGTGCTGCAGATCAAAGCAGCCCTGGAGAGACAGAAGGAGCAGGGTTTGACCAACGACGGCTGGCGCCCTGCGGTGAGGGCCGAGGGATACCTAGGACGTAGGGGTGATGTGGGTGGTGGCTGTGCAACCTACTGCAGTGGCCTGAGTTCTAGAGGCTGTGTGCCTCAGTTTCCCATTCATTCTGTGATTCTGACAGGAAGCTGGCTATAAACAGTGGAGATCCATGTGAGCCTCTGGGACGCTGGGGTATTGGTGTTTTACATTTCCTCTCCACTTCCACGAGCTGGGTTTGTCCAAAGCATCTGCACCATGCTGCGCCTCCTCCTCCACCCCTCAAGCCACCTCTGCGTCTTGCCATGGGCCCAGCCACACAGCAGGTGGGCACATGGCCCGGGGCCTGCTGTGGTGGCTTCCAGCCCTACTGAGGCTGGATGAGACCTTTCTCCTCGTGCTACCTCACACATTTTCTGTGTTTTAAAAAACACAAATCGTGCCTTTGATTCAATTCCCTTTCCTGCTTGTTGTATTACCTCAAACCAGATGGGCTCAGGAGATGAAGTCTGGAGACTCAGTGTCTCTGTAACGGCTGCCAGGTCTGCGTGTGGGGAACAGCAGAACCAAAGGTATTCTGGCTGAAAGCGGCCCACGTGGGGGGCACCTTAGGTTTTAATAGCAGTAATTAAATATCTTCTTAATTATAAGGAGCGATGCCATTGTTGACATCCTTTATCAGCTTTCAATTGCATAAGTAAAGCACTTAATCCCCCCTCCCGGCAGCCCTCATCCTCTTTCTTTGCCCTGGACCAGCCTAGGACCTGTTCCTACTGCTCCCAAACCCATGGGGGTTCAGAACGAACGTGGGGGTACATCACCTTCTTTCTCAGATGCATAGGTTTTTGTTTTGTTTTGTTTTGTTTGCGGTGCTGGGGCTCATACCCCAGGCCTTGTATGTGCTAAGCGAGAGCTGTAGGTTTTTTATTTTCTTTTCACTTTTTTTTTCCCTCACATTTCAATCGCTCTGAAGTTCAGATACATCTTAATCAAGGAGAGGGGGATTGTAATCTAACTAGGAAGCTCTTGGTTATATGTGAATTAGTGATAGAATCCATTTACAGTCGATGGGTGCCAGAGCTGAGGATCGTGGCCCGCTTTCACGCATGTATTTGCCTGTACTGGCCTTGGGCAGAGCAGTTCTTGGTGTCTCAGCTTCACCATCTTCAGCCTCTGAGCTGGCCCTGCCCTTCCGGGATGTGCCTGCTCACATCATCTCTCTGTTTTCACCATCTCCTCTGCCACTTCTTGCCTCATCTCCAACCCTGAGCCTTCTAACCCTACCTTTTCTCCTGATGGGTTTTCTAGCTTTTTCCCAGGACAGTTTCTCTTGTGGTGTCATCTAACACCAGAGCTCCCCAAAGCTCCCCAGCTATACGAGGCTGCAGTGTGGCTCCTTCAAAGTCTGTGTATCCCCCACGGGTAAAGTGGGGACCTTCACTGCCAGGGTGTCTTGGGAGCTGCTGGACAGTCGTTCTCTAGCTCTCCTTTGTGATAAGGACAGCCTGGTAGACTTGGGGTCACAGGCCCCCTTGCCTGTTGTCCCAGAGGACCATCCCTGATCAGCCAGCCCCTGCTACATCTGCTAGTAAGGCTGCAGCTGAGGCTGGCAGGATACTGGAAGCCAGGCAGAGCGCAGTGCCCGCCAGCCAGGATCATTGCTCATCAGCAGACTTGGAGCTGTGTGAATCTGGCTGTGGGGCTGAAGCAAAAATATTGCAGCAACCACTTCCATGCAAATAATCGCCCTCCTGATAACAGTGAGTAGTCTTAAGGGACTAAGACAAACAAGCAGCTTTATCGAGACACAGCTGACCGGTGGGAAAGCGCTGACTGCCTGTCAGCTCCAGAGATACCTGCAGGGCCTGGGCTTTGGGGAAGAGGGGCTGATGCAGGCTGATCCTATCTCAGATCCCTCATCCCATCTCAGCAGCAGGGACACTGTGCTGAGGGAGGACACTGCCAGAAGGAGGCCATCGCGGGCCATGGGGCCTCAGGGAGCACCACTGCAAAGTGAGGGATGAGGGGCCATACACTCCCCCGAGCTGCTAACACCTACATCCTGACACTGTCAGCACCCAGCTGGAAAGGAAGGCCCTGCTTTGTGAGGGCTGCCACTGCCGTTACCAGCACCCTGGAGGCTTTTCAGGGTGGCTCCTCATGCTCAGCTGGGTGGTCCTCCTTTGCTCTATTGATCAAGCCTTCCTTCCCTCTGGGTGGCTGGTCCTCAGGGGTGGCATTTATAGGCAGAGCCCAGCACTACTATCAGCACCCATTTCTGAAAACTGGATACCTGGGTCAAGGTCCAGGAAGCTTATTATAGAACTGACCCTTCAGCTGCCCCTGAGAGTCTCCTGGTGCCCCATGAGTCCCGCCTGAGGCCACATGCAGTCCTCCCCCTCTCACCGCATAAAGCCTGCAGGCAGCCTGGTAGCCTGACACAGATGCCACCAGGACGGGAATGGATTTGGGTGGCCAGGACAGAAGCAACATGGCCTTCTCGCTTGGGCAGTGAGGCTGATCTGTGTCTCAGAATCCGGCCCAGCTGTCTTTCCCTCTGGGAGCAATTTCAGGTGTTTCCCAGACACGTGGCTCAATTCTGATAAGAATTTAAATGTCTAGAAAGCAGAGATCTTATCACACATAGATCTAGAGAGTAATTTATGATGAATAAAAAACCTAGATTAAAGCAGGTATGGTGGCACATGCCTGTGCCACAACACTCGGAAGGCTGAGGCAGGAGGATCGTTAAAGAGTTCAAGGCCAGCCTGGGCTACAAAGTGAGTTCAAAGCCAGCCTGAACTGCACAGGGAGTCCTTGTCTAAAAAAAAAAAAAAAAAAAAAAAAAAAACACACCTGGTTCAGCTATACTAAGATAGCATCTTATACCCATTAACATGGTTATTATATTTCTAGAAATAGAAAATAACAACTTTTGATATGGATGTGGAGAAATTGAAACCCTTGTGTGTCACTGTTAGAGGGAATGTAAGATAGAGCAGCTGCTGTGGAAAACAGTGGGGTGGTTCCTCAAAAACTTGCAAATAGAATTACCATACCGTCCAGCAATGCCATTTCTGCACACATGTCCTGAACCATCGAAAGCAGGGACTCCAACAGATACTGCACACCATGTTCATAGTAGCATTCTTTGCAGCAACCCAAGTGTCCTTTGACAAATGAGTTGATAATCGAAATGTGGTCTATCCAGACGATGGAATATTATCCAGCCTTAGAAAGAAAGGAAATTCTAACACCTGCTACAACCCAGATGAACCCTGACATTATGTTCAGTGAAATAACCCAGTCATCAAAGGACAAATACTGTGTGAGTCCACTTACAACAGGCATGTGAAATGGGCAAATCTATAGATCCAGAAAGAAGAATGTGGGAGAAGGGGCCACGGGCTTTTTAATGGGTAGTTTTAGTTTTGTAAAATGACACATTCTGGAGATGGGTAGTAGCAATGGCTGCATAACAGTGTAAGTGCACTCAATGCCTCTGAATTGTACATTTAAAAATGGTTCAAGTGACAGATTTGTTTTTTAACGTATATTTAACAATTTAACAAACCTTGGATTATGTATAATCCAAGCCCACTTGCAAATGCCACTTTGTGTTCATCTTGGATTGACTGATTCCATTCCTATCTCAAAATCAGTAGATTTTAGCAGGAGTGATCTTATCCCCAGAGATGCTCGCTGATGTCTGGAGCCATGTTGGTTGTCATTCAGGGTGGGGGTTGCTCCTGGCACCCCCTGGTGGATAGAGAGGCCAGGGTTGCTACCCAGGACCTTATGATGGATGGGGCAGCCGCTTAACACACAGCCATAGAGCCCAGAGGTGGCAGGGGCACAGGCATCTTCCCAGATTGCTGCACACTGTCTAGACCAGGAAACAGTGCAGCCCTCTGAGCCCAGGAGCCCAGGAATCCTGCCTGGCACTTAGCTGACTCTTCTGGTGGGAGCTGTCCTCTGGTGCTTTTCCACTGGCTCAAGGGTGCTCTGGGCCCTCCCCACAATCCCAGAGTTTGTTGCCAAGGACCCAGACTTTTCAGTGAGATGGCCCAGCCTGGAGCAATTAATTCAGTGACCAAGGGGAGCTGGCTGTGGAGTAGCTTCAAGGGGCACAACCTCAAGGTGGGAGGAGCAGAGGGTCTTTGGAGCTATCTCTTTAAAATGGCCTTTGCCAAGTGCCTCTCCCCTGGGCAGGTCATGCCAGCTCCAGAGCAGAAGGTGTACACAGGACAGGCGTGCATAGGAGTGTTTGTTGGCACCTCTGAAAAGTCCTAGTATGTTCCCTGTGATGGGAAGAGCAGTGGGTCCAGGCCCACCCCAGCTCCCAGATTCCCCATTGGCCCTTGTACCCCAGGTACCCTGGTACCCTACCTGCAGTGTGGTGCTCCATAGTTTAGTTAGGAGCCTGACTCTTGCTTGCTGGTAGGTTGAGAAGGAGGATAGTAAAGCCTCTTGCTCTGGGATGGCCCAGCTTACTCTGGCTTGGAGAAGACAAAGGTACAGAGCTACAGGGTCTGGAACAAAACTCAGACCATTTCACACAGTACTAGGTGAAAAGTGACAGCTTAGGCTCTGAAAGAGCATTTCCACAGGGAGGTACAGATGACACCCAAAGGATGGCCAGGGATGGAGGAGCTCAGCAGAGGCAGGATCACTGTGTCACCCTGCTCAGACATAGGGTCCCTCTGGGAGAGGTAGCTGCTTCTCAGGAACAGTCCTGGGCTTGATGTCAGGACTGGTCAGTTTGGCTAGATAAGGCTTGGGATCAGCATGCCTGCCAAGAGGACGGAGGCACAAGGGTGCATGCTTGATGTCCACAGCAGCCTCCACCCAAACCAGCACAGCCCCAGACTGCCTCAGCAGGTGGGTGGTGATATGTGTCCCTGGAGGAAGATATAGCAATGTAAAGGCAGGAACTGCTGATGCTCACCATCTCCGGGAGTCACAGTGTATGCTCTGGGCGAAGGAAACCAGGCCCAGGAAGCACAGCAGGACACCATTTAATGCTGTGCAGAATACAGTGAAGCCAGCTGACCAAAGGTCAGCCAGTGCCAAGGGCCACAGGGATGGGAAGGACCAATGATGATGGGGCGGATCACATTGCTGGCAGTCACAATTCGCATATGCGTACACCGAAGAGGATGAGTTTTATTGAAAGTTCTTTCATGTGTAAAGAACTTGCTGGGCCCTTTCTCACTCTCTCTCTTGGTTTTGCCCCCATCCTGGTGTGTCTCTTTTTCTTCTCCTCCTCCTCTCTTGTTGTCTTTTGAATATAGTTTCTCCCCTCCAAATATCATGCTGAAATCTGATCAACATCATGGCTGTTTTGGGAGGTGGGTTCTGTAAGAGGTGATTAGGCCACTAAGCATGATTAATAACTTGCTTGCTGGTGGGTTGGACCTGCTCCCCGGGGAGCGGGTTGTTATGAAGCTCTCTCTTTGCTCACTCCTGCTTGTCCTTCTGCTTACCACCATGAGATGAAGCAGCACCAGTCCCTTCCCAGTTGTGGCTGCCTAGTCTTGGACTTCCCAGCTTCCAGAACCACAAGCCAAAATAAAGCTCTCTCCTTTATAAATTGCCCCATCTCCAGTACTCTGTTATAGCAACAGAAAACAGACTGAGACATCTCCATTCTTTACTCTCTTGGCTCCATTAAAGGAGCTGCACAGTGTTCTCCTAAGCATAGCTTTAGGATCTGCTTCTTGTTTTGTTTTGCCTTTGCCAGGGCCTCACACATGCTAGACAAGCACTTTGCCCCCAGGTTACACCCCCAGATCCGAGAACTGTTGCTTTTAACTAGGAAAATAATGTTTTCCTGTTCCTTATTTCTAAAAGTAGGTAAGGTAAGTAGATCAGAGGATTTGATCGGACTTCTTCCCTTTGGGTCACTGGGTCACTGTTATTGTTACTGAGGCTGGCCCAGTGTGGTGCTGGCCCGGACACCTGCCACCTGTGGATAGTCTTTCTCCTGGGCATAGCCTCTCCTGCCTGACCTTCCACGTGGACTAGACACACGACAGTTGTCTCATCACAGCTACCGAAAGAGATGTATCTCCAGAACACTTTGTCTACTGTTGTCAGGTGGGGTTGTCCCTGTGCTCTGAATAAAAAGTAAAAGCCCACTGTCCAGAAGCACAACACACCTGAGGGACACACAGCTCTGTTAAGGGAAGAAGGCAGCCGTGTGGACCTAGGGCGCCCCCTGGCCTCCCCAGGGGACCATACTTCAATGCTCTGGGGACTTGGGGTTGGGGAGGTGACTCTCAGCAAGGCCTTTATTTAATGCTGGTGCTGGGGATGGGCATATGGAGTAATGGTTCTGCTTCGTTTTCATTTATGTTTGAGATTTCCAAAATCAAAAAGAAAACTAATTGTTCAATACGTGTTCAAGATTAATACATTATATGTTAAATAATAAATAACTCTTTTATAGCCATATGCTAATTCAGCTGAGAATTGAAATTCAAATTTTATAAATATAACAGAATAAACTTCTTCTATTTCTCTTTTCTTTCTTTTTTCCTCCCTGACATTTAAACATTGATTACAAAATCATTAAAAATGCTAGTAAAGGGCTGACATGTGGCTCAGGGGTACAGCATTTGCTTAGCATGTGCAAGGCCCTGGGTTCAATTCCCTGTACTACTAACAAAACAAACAAATAAAAACCCTTATAAATATTAAACAAAAACCACAAGATTAACAACTCTGATCTAAAAATGCCTTAAGCACTTTAGGAAAGATATACCACAATTTGAGAATGTTTAGTGAAACTGATTTTAGAAGTACTATGTTTCTACACTTTCTTTCTTTTTTTCTTATTTTTCTCAGGTGTGTTCTTAGCACCCTGCCAGCTGTTGGTGTTCTGAGCAGTCTCATGGGAAGGGCATCTGCTGGGCCTCTGGCCAGAGAACGCCGCTGGAGGAACTCACTGCTGTCATTCAGTGCCACTGACCCACCCCAGCCTTATGGTCTGCCTCCAAAAAAATCTTTTTAGGCCAAATATATGTAATATAAACCGATCATGCTGATCATTTAAAAATATCAATTGGATGAAATTAAACACATTTATTTTGGTGTGCAACCATCGTCTAGAACTCTTTATCTTGTGAAGCCAGAACTCTGCACCTAAAAAATGATGCCCTATTCCCACTCACCTGCCCCCAGCAGCCATCATTCTACTGTGTGTGTGTGTGTGTGTGTGTGTGTGTGTGTGTGTGTTTGCATGTGCATAAATGCTGGGGATTGAATCTGGGCTGCATGTAGGCTGGGTGGATGCTCCACTACTGACCTACAGCCTCAGCCCATGTCTATGAAAAATTTTTTTTTGTACTAGGAATCGAACTCAGGACCTTGTGCTTGCTGGGCAGGTGCTTGTGCCACTGAGCTATAACCCTGGCCCATGTCTGTGAAAATTTGACAACTCTCAGTATCTCCTGTAAGTAGAATTGTACAATATTTGTCTTTTGTGACAGGTTTATTCCACTGAACATGATGTCCTTGAGGTTCACCCATGTTGTCATGTATGTCACAATTTTCTCCTCCCTTCTCCCCGCTCCTTCTTCTTCTTCCTCCTCCTTTTTTTTTTTTTTTTGCAGTATTGAGGATTGAACCCAGGGCCTTCACACTAAACTAAATGCCCAGCGCTTTTTAAATTATTATTTTTTTAAGTTTTGAGACATAGTGTCACTAATTTTCCCAGGTGGGACTTGAGTTTGCTGTCCTCCTGACTCTGTCTCCCGGTGCTTTGATTACAGGTGTGCACCACCACACCAGGCCTTTTTAGCCTTTATCAAGTTAATTATCATAATCAGAGATCATTTTGGTCTGCCAGACTAGCAGACCAAAAAACATATAAAACACAAAAAACAATTATATTAAATCCAGGTGCTCAGCCGGAAGACCAGCTACATCCATTGTACACTTCTCCAGTGGAGACATTTGGACATTGCTGGGGACAGTACTTTACCCATTTCTTGCCATCTGGACATTGATCAGCAACTTCGTATTTAGTAATCCTCCTTCTACACAGACTTCAGTGAGAACACCATCGCCAGAACCTTCAAACATGCATCATCTGGCAAATCAGAAAAAAGGGAACCAGTCCTAAAAAGACTGCTGGAAAAACGAGGGGAAGACTTTAAAAAGGAAGGGAAGATATATAGATTGAGAACGCAGGATGATGGTGAAGATGAAAACAACGTTTGGAATGGAAATTCTACTCTGCAGATGTAGTGCACCAAGTACAATACGTATAGTAATCATTGTTTCTCTTCCTCTGCTGGAGAAGTGGGTCTGCTTTATGTTTCCCAACTGGTCTATAAAGTCTCTCTATTTCTGCTGAGTGGGTATGGGTTAAAGTGTTTAACTCAAAAAGTCAAGACATAAAATAACTGGCTGCTAGGTCCTTGCACACAGTAACACTGCTAGATGCCTAAAAACCCGAAAGGTCTGCCACGGCCTCTATCAGCTGCTTCCTCAGTATTATATACCCTTCAGCCCTGTGCTCTCAGATGATATGTTTTGTGTAGAATACCCTTTCCTTCAAGACTCTTGAGTCCACACAAAGTAACTGGTATGTCGCTGAGTAATTTGACTCCTAGAGCGTTTTAACTAGCCAATCAGATGATAACTTATGCTTAACTTTTCTGTTTTTGCTTATCAGCTACAAGCAAAATCTTGTAGGTTTTAATCTTATTTAAATACTGAATAAAAAAAACTTTTCCAAAAAAACAAAATCCAGGTACTTTTAGATACATTGGCCATGCTGGGTTATAATACCCCCCTTTCCCCTCTTTTTTATTTCCTATTGTGTCTTTTATTTGGAACTTTTTTTAAATATTTGGTTTTTCATATCTGAGAAACCATATGATATTTAAGTGTGTGTGTCTGATTTATTTAATTTAACATTATGGTCTCAAGATAGATCCATTTTCCTTCAAATGACTCAGTTTTACCTTTCTTTATGGTACAGTAGTACTCACTGTGTGTGATTACATTTTCTTTACCCTTTCATCTGCTGATGGGCATATAGGCTGCTTCGAAGATTTAGCTATTGTGAATTGTGGTACTATAAACTAACTTCCTGCCGGGCGTGGTGGCACACACCTGTCATCCCAGCACTCGGGAGGCTGATGCAAGAGGATCGTTGCAAGTTTGAGACCAGCCTGGGCTACAAAGGGAGCTCAAGACCAGCCTGAACTGTGTAGCGAGACCCTGTCTCAAAAAGACAAAAAAAACCACCAAAAAAACCAAAAACCTAACTTCCTTTCTTTTTAAGGTTGAGTAATATTTCACTCTGTTTATATGCACTGCATTTTTCTTCTTTACTCACCTGTAGATGTTGACTTGAACTGCTTCTACTTCTTGTCTATCGTGAACAAACTTGCTATCAACATGGGTGTGTAACTATCTTACTGAGACTGCTTCCAACTTACCTTCTCTCTCTCTTTCCACAGGTCTCACTGTATAGTCCAAGCTGGCCTTGAAGGCACAATCGTCCTGCCTCAGCTTCCCAATTGCTGGGATTTCAGACATGTACCACTGGCCTGGCTTCTATTTTTTTTTTTTTTTTTTTTGACGTTTAACAAAAG
>NW_004955442.1:18218825-18285719 GCF_000276665.1 Chinchilla lanigera | reverse complement strand
CCTTTTAGACAGGATCTTGTTATGTTTCCCTGGCTAATCCTGAATTTTTGGCCTCAGGCAATCCTCCTATTTCAGTCTTCCAAACAACTGGTAGTACAGGCATGTGCTGGCTTTATTTGGTTGTTCTGATATCGAAGAAAAAATACTGAACAATGCAATTCACTAAATTAATAGCATGGAAAAGTCAGGAGTCTGAGAGACGCAGTAAAAGTGTTTGGTAAAATCCAGCGCTCATTCATGATCCAGACTTTTCCTCCATCCCCTGATGAATGGAATGGGCCTGATGAGAACCCGCCCGTAGCCTGCAGCAAATAGCCTGTCAGACCAGCACAGTCTGGGACGTCACATGTCAGGTTCTGGCTCTGACCAGCACGATCCTCATCTCAGCTATCTCTCTTCCAGCCATCTTGTCCCCCCGACCAATACCTCAACGCCCACTCCAGACCTCACAGCCAAGGATTCTCACCAGCCTAATCTGCCCTTCTAGCTACCTCTGCAGTGCCCAGCTCCAGTTCATGATCCTGCCAACACCCCCAGCCCACCAGCCCTGACCATCTCTCATGGTTCTGTTTCCTACTGCCTGCTCTGCCCACCTACTGTTATCTCATGGGCAGAGTCCTGTGCTTCCTGCCTGTATTGCACACAAGCTGGAGAATGTGCTGCAGAATACATGGCTGTCAACTCTATGACTACAAGGCAAGGTGGCCCCCAGTGTGCCCAGTGCCCAGTTCTTAGGCCACACTTTTTCCTCTCCACACCACCTCTCTGCCCAACACGCACAGGCTGGCTTGCAGCATCCCCACGATGCTGTGGTGCTCGTGTGTGGGTATGTGTGGGATGCAGGGCTCCTTCCACGACTGCCAGCAACTATTACACTGCTGACCCAGAGTGCCTAGGAACCAGACCAGCAGGTTGCTTGACATGTCATCCTTTTCTCTCCTGTGAATGCTGCCCTGGGTCAGTGGCAAAGAAGAAACCTCTGGGGGGCAAGCAGTGGTCCTCATTGGAGTGGACCCAGGGCTCTGTCCCAGGCTCCTTGCTATTCCCTCTTCATAAGAATTTCTTATCTATGATGCTTCCAAAAGAGAGAAGAGCTGCTTCCAAACCAGCACCCTGCTGCTGAGCTCTGCACTTCAGTCTTTAGGGCAGGAGGTGGGTGCCAGGGAGAGGGCTGCCCACACCAGCTTCCTCACACCTCTGTGCAGTATCTGTATCTGCAAAGGGCTCAGATATCCAGCTCTTGCTCAGGGGTTTGGCTCTGCTAACCCACCAGCTTGGTGGCAACAGGAGTGATTTATATCCACTGTAGCCACTCTTGGAAATGGGTGAGGACATCAAGGCAGAGACAGCCCAGCAGGAGGACCAGGTTCCTGGCAGGCAAGAAGGGAGACACTGGGAAGATGCAGGGAGACTAGCCAGAGCCTTGTGACATGGATTGTGCCTAAATCCTGAGGCAATCCTTGTCTCCTGTTACAGTGGACGTGGTCACTCTAGGTGTGCAGCGGGCTCCAGCCAGTAGCTCCTGGCCTGGCAGCTCTACTGCTACTATTTAAAGAGAAGTCCCTGGTGAACCCAAGGAGAGGGAAGGCATAGGCCATTGCTCTGGTGCAGCTTGGACGCTGATAGAGCGCAATGAGTGGAGAGCATAGCACGTTTGCTCCCAGCCCAGAGATGATGGGGTAGGGGAGCCTCATTATTACTTAAAGACCTAAAAATACTACTGGCTATAAATCAGTCCCTGCTTCAAGGCTATGGGCCCTGCCCCAAATAGAGGAGGAAGGAACAGGGCCTGTGTACCACCTGTATCTGACGACAGCTGAGGTCCAAATCTGATGGCGAGCAGGAAAGCCACCTTAGTAAGGCAAGCATGCAGCTCTGGCGTCACCAAGGTACCTCTTGGGCATTGTCCTGAGCAGGTAGCCTCCTGGTCACTGCTATGGCCTCTTGCTGAGCCTCGGCCAGGGTTGGGACCCTCCAGGAAGGATCTCTGGCCACCAGTGGCTCTTATAGCACATGACCTCAGGTGCCAGGAATGCACGGCACGGCCGCCATCTGGTTCTGATTACCCACGCTCTGCTGCAGGGAACCTCATCCACATCTCTGCTCCTAGTGCCTGCCTGGGAGAGGCTGATTTGGGCTCAACAGAGGTTTGAACAAGAGGACACAAACAAGGCACATCTGCGCTTATGTGGCTCTTGGGCCAAGGCAGACAGCCATATTGCAGTATCATGGCATGGGTGAGGATGCTTGTGGATACCAAGGGCTCAAGGCTACCTCACCTGCTCCCAGATGTCAAAGACCCTCAGATAGCAAAGCACCTTGGATGCTTCCTCCCAGAGGCCTGGGATCTACCCGACATCTCCAGGACCTCTGAGGATGAGACTTTGATGCCTTTGCCAGGCTGGTGGCACACAGCTATAATCCCAGCACTCTGGGAGGTTGAGGCAAGAAGAACACAATGTTGAACTCAGCCTGGGCAACTGAGCTACTTAGTGAGACCCTTAAAACAAAAAAGGGCTGGGAATGTAGCTTAGTACAAAGGTCCTTGGTTAAATTTCTAGTACCATACCAAGAGGGAGTGAGAGAAGAGAAACAGAGACAGAAGAGAGGGACACCTTCACCCTCCCCCTAGATTGTTCTCTATCCCCCCAGGACATCCCCCCCAGCAGCACAGTGCTCAGTGGGGGTTGGGGGGGCCTCTCCTCCTCCTTTGATGTGCTTGGCTGAGCCAGGATCTACCCAGCGCCCACCATTACCCCAACTACTTCCAGGCTAAAATCCCTGCCTTCCCTTCTGCTTTAACTTTTCAATTCATTTATTCCTGCTTCCCCCTTCTGCTTTAACTTTTCAATTCATTAGTAGAGTAAAAGTTCGTCTCTGGACTGGAACATGCCCCATAAATTTAAGTCTTAAGTTCCAGCAGCTGTTTCCCAAACACTCCAGGAGAGGCTGAGCAGACATGGGCAGGATGCCTCCTTCCTGGGGCCTGGGGTGCAGGGAGCTTAGGTGGGAGCTAAGAGCTCTCGGAGAAGCTGCCTGCGCTTCAGCTCTTTGTCAAGTCAGGTCAATGAGAGTCAACTCATAGTGGGACAAACACTGGGGCCCGTAGAGCAGGAGGGAGGGATATGAGGGAGAGACTCCCACGCCCATCAGGTGGAAACTCAGAACACGCAGACCCAGCACCCAGAGTGACTCAGCCTCCAGTTCTAAAAATGACCATCACTACCATGGCTTTCGGACCCACTCCCCACCCCAGCCCACCATTCTGAGGCCTCAGATACCCTTCCTTCTAGGTAGATGCATGAGAAGCTCCGCCCTTGGTGCCAGGGCCTTCACTGGCCTCTTCAGGACACTGAAGATGGAAGAATGGACAGACAGATAGGACAGGTTTACTCTGAGTTCACCATGCTGCACAGGTTTGTCTTGCAAGCATAAAGTGGGTCCCAGGAGGTGTGAACACATGCCCTGCTGACGTTGGATCCCACATTCCCATCCCCTCTCCTCACCGGGCTCTGCTGGGCGGGACCTTGCAGAGCTGTGCTTTCCCATACTATATGGAGTGAAACGCGCAGGCTGGGCCACCCTGTGCTGGGCCCTGTGGTCAAAAATCCAGACGTTGACACCAGGCCATCTCAAGACACACCAGCTGGGACAGTCCACAAAACATCATGGGGGGATCTCCAGCAACCCTCACTCAACCCCAAGACCTCATGCCTCTGCCCATGGACTTTCTTGCTGGCATTGAATAACAGCCTCCTAGGGCCAACTTGCAGACCACCACTGGGGGCCATGGCTCCGTGGAACTTTCTATAGGTTTTTTGTTTTGTTTTTGATTAATCAGTTCCTTACTGGCCAAATTCCTCTGAGTTTTCACAAAGGGGTTTGGGTCTGCCTGTACTCTACGTGCCTTTCTCTAGATGGACAAGACGTGACGGCTGTTAACCTGAGGTCTGGGAGAAACCCAAACCATGTGAAGGGCTGGCCCACATCCACGCCCCCTTCCTCCTGCAACAGCCTTGGACAAGCCCGCCTGCACCGCCTCCGAGTGATTAATTAGCCAGGGATCTGCGGCAGCTCCTCTTCATGCCTAAATATTGTTTCAGCCTATCAGACTGTTAGTGCAGAGCAGGATAAATGAGGCCCAGGGCCCAGCACACTGACCTGCAGGGTCTGCTGCCCATCTAGGCTCCAGACAGCCAGTGCCTTCCCTGCGGAGCCAGAGACGCCCCGAGCCCTCTGAGAGTCGAAGTCAAGGCCCATGACGGGCTCCTCGTGGCAGGAGACACGGCTGCACACCTTCCGCTCCCAGACATCCCACAGGGCCACAGATCCGTCCTCATAGCCAGCCAGAAGGAAGGGGCGGGAACTGGACTCTGCCTGTGGGGAATAGCATAACCGTCAGCTCCCAGAAGGGTCTGGCCTTCAGTGAGTTTTAGGGAAACAGGACTTTGGAGAGAGGCAAAGATAGGGCAGCACAGTCAGGGAGCACTTTCCTGTGCTTTCCATGGAGCCAACAGTCCTGAGACTCTGTACCCCAGTGCCTCCCTATGCAGGCTCACCTGTGCCCGACAGCACTGCCATGAGCCTGGGAAAACCCCTGCTGTGCACCCGGGGGCCCCCAGGCCTCATGTGGCCACTTTTCACCAGCCCCCAGGCCTGACACCTGCTAGCACTGGTTTATGCCTGAAAGGGGAGGCACTGGGCACCCACCAAGGCTTCAGGGGCTGTCAGGGACCCGTTTTTCCTGCCTCCTCTCCTAGGCCACAAATTTGAAGCCACTCCTTGCTGGGATGGTCACCTGTCTAGAACCCCCAGCCAGGAAAATCACAAGTTCCATCTCCGTGAAAAATGAACTTTGTGTGCTTTGTCAGCGTGGCTGCGGAAGCCCCCACCCCTGGAAGCCTGGTGCTCGTGGAACTCTAGCGGCCCTTGCTATCATGATGAATGAGGGTGAGGGTCAGAGGGCTCCGTGCCCTGGGCGAACGCCTCGTTTATTTAGCCTCTAAAACAACTACAGAAGAGGAGCGCTGCAGGATTCCAAGTCACCCTGGGGGACACAGCCATCAGTCCTGGCACTAAGCAGAGGCCCAAGAGAAACCTCACGTGGCTGAGCAGGGAAGCCTGGTTTAGGCAGAGGCCCAGGGCATGTATTTAACCAGTGGACAATATCTTCAAATGGCACAGGGTCCTCAGTGTCACAAAGTGAGGCTGGGGGTTGTGTGACGAGAGCTGGGAGAACCATGTCTGGGTTGGAGGATGCCTGCCAGAGATGGGAAGGACACAGCCACTGGGCTTGCACACGGGCACAGCAAATCTGTCAAGCCAGAGCTGGAACAGAGGAGGCTACCATATGTCCCCAGAAATGGCTTGTAAGCTGATTATGTTCTGACAGTACTTCCAATTCACAAACATAGAACGGGAGAGGGAGGCTCCTGGAAGGAGGCACAAGGCTGCTGTGCAACCTCTTGAGTGATTCCTCTCAGGCATCACCTGGAATTGTTCTCTTCTATTGCCAAAGCCCCAGCTCTGCCCTTTGACTGGCACCCTGAGATGCAGGACTGTCTTCGGTTTCCAGGTGTGCCCAGCGCCCCAAGATAGTCCTGCCTCCACCCTGCAGAAGGCCTGGCTGTGCAGCTGCACTGTTCCTGTGCCTCCATTACAAGGAAGGGCCCCATGCTGATGTTTTTCAGATCATTTGCTCAGAGATGATTCGTGCAGGCTATGCTACTCCTCTCCCATATGTGAATGGAGGGCACATTAAACAGTCAGGCCGTCTACATGGCAACACCTTGTGGGCAGGCATTCCTCTCCAGCTGGGTCACTCTGGGCAAAGTTGGTATCCAAGGAAGGGTCAAAGCCAGGTGAGAAAAACCTGGAACCCTCTGCAGCCTAACCAGGAACATGTTAGCCTCTGCCACCAGCCAAGGTGTGGCCACCTGCTGGACCCTGCCCCAGAGGCCAACTTCTAAGAATTCACCTGGGGCCACTGAGAGTCACTCCACTGTGGCACTGTGCTCTGGTGGCACCTAGTCCCAAGCCCAGCAATCTTGGCTGAGCCCTCCCTCTGCCTTCCCTGTGGGACTCTTTCCTTCTGTGTTTTCTGAGCTGAAGTCTCTAGGAACTCCTTTCATCACTGACATTGGTTCTGGTCAGTCTCTGCATCATGCTGTGGCCTCTGAGTTCTGAGCACTACACCTAATCCAGGGGCTATGTGTGGCTACCCATCTGTCATGGCTCCATGGGATAGCTGGAGTCTCCAGTTTGTTCTGGAGGTGCTTGCCCTATGGTTTCAACTACCTTGCTCTCTGCTGTACCTGGAGTCCCCACAGCCTCCCAGGAATAGATTCCATAGGCCAGACAGTGCTTGCGCGTGCTGCCCAACCTCTGTAGGCTGAGGATCTGAAGTCATTCTGATCTGCTTTCTCTGGCTCCTCCCCTCTCCCTCAACTGAGACCTGGAAACAAAGACTTGCTCTGCAGCTCCTCCTGTCCCTTGGTATGCAGCATCTGAGTTCCCATGGGGAGCAGCCAGCACTCTGCACACAATCTTGGGTGCAAGACTGGGGGCTGCTCTGAGAGCTGGTGCCAGGGATGCTGCCTCAGGCCTGATTTACATGCTGGCTTTTTATGCAGTAATTATTCTAATAATACAGATTGGTTGTTTTGAGTTGGAAAATAAGAATACACTAAGTGTTACAGAAAAAAAACCACCAAGTCTGGTCACTTTGCCACAGTCAGACTAAATTTATAATTAGACCTACAGGTTTGGGGAGAAAAAAGGAACACTGGAGGCTAGCTTTTCTAGAGGCTTCATGTTGCATCCATATTACCAACAAAACTGTGATTTGTCCTTCTGTCAACTACATTAATTACCTTAACAAGTTTGTACATCCCTTTCTACACATTTTTCTGCTGGAATTTTTACATGATTACACAACATCCCACATTTCCCAGGGAGCAGAACAGGAGTAGGAGCAGTGGGGAACTCCTGCCCCAGGACCTGAGAGCACTATGGTTACTGCCTGGGGCACTTCTGCAGGAGCCGGCTGGGAAGTGCGGTGCGGGGACCTTCTCCTCCAAGAACACACCCGTGAGTCCTCAGGGAGCCCTGTCTGCCTATCTGGACATAAGGAGGATAGTGACCCAGGCTCTGCTGCAGTTTCTGTTGCAGGATGAGAATAAAACTGCTGGCTTCAGGAGCTTTGCTATTTTAGGCAAGTCTCTCCAAAGTCTCCAGGCCTCAAACCCCCTGGGGCTTCTCTCTCAGGCTGCGTGGCAGAGGCAGTGCGCAAGGATCAGCTTATTGGAGACCCCAAATTCCAATCTGAACCTTCTCCATCAAGAAACTGCAGAGGAGGAGTCAACTGGAAAGAAGGCCATCAGTCTTCTCACATGGATAGACAGAAGTACAGTACCTATGGGGGTGTCTGGAAGGTTCTCGTGGGGCATGCAGATACCTCCTAACATCATCTAATTCTTAAAAAGAGTTCAAAGAGGCCTCCTCCTGACCAGAGCCCAGCAAAGCACAGCTCTAAGAACTGAACAGAACCAAGAAGATGGTGCAGGGATCACCAACTGCTCCTGAGGGGGTGCTGCTCGATGACTTATCCACCATGGTTTCTGCACCAATGAAGAGGCTTAAGGCTGAGGCTTCTGGGATTCTTCAGAAATTAACACCCTAAACCATATGCTTTGTAGCCCTAGGCATGGATGACCCCAGAAGGAGAAACTTAACAGCTGAGCCAGTGCGTTGGGGGGTGTGGTGGGAGCAGGTCTCACCTTGAGAAGGGCTGGGAGGATCCCTCCCAAATCCCAACTGTGACGCCCACTTGTGCCCAGCTTTCACTGCCAGCTCTGAAGTGCTCCTGACCTTCTCTAACATGAAAGTATAATAGAAAAAGTAGGAAATGGCTTCAGGGAAAGTCATTGTATTAAGCCCACTCCTACTTCTAAGAGGTAAAGAGGTAACATAAATTAATCCCAAGCATGGCAAGGGCGGCGTGGGCTTGCCGAGGTTAGTCAGCATTTTTCCTTTTGGCCTTGGCAGTCTGAGATCAGGAAGACAGAAGAAGGGCACACATCCCTCTACAGAACAGGCCAGGCAGATGACCTGATTGTCCCCGCCCCCCATGGCCACCATCAGGAGGCATCCCAGAGGGAGGAGCGAGGGATTTGGAGGACTGAGGGATTTTCAGGAGCCCTTTCAAAGCAGCAACAGCAGCAGCAGCAGCTACCAGAGGAAGCAGAGGTTCAGCCAAGGATACAGGGGCCACAGAAAGTGGCCTGCTCGTGTTCTCTGAAGGGGGTCTTGTCCCATTGATCTGACGACAAATCAAACCCTGAATGGGGCCTGACTCATAGCTGGCAGGCGTGGTTGCAGGGCGGGGCTGGCGTACGCCCGCCTTACCTGCCACAGCCGCAGGCACATGGGCATGCCTGGCTTGGCATCTGCCTCCGGCTTCAGGGTGCACACTGACGTCTTGGATGGCATCTCCAGAATCTGAACCTGACAGTAAGAAAACAAGTTGATTTGGGTTGATGCCAAGTCAAGTTTGTGCTATACAAACAAGAGACTTTTAAGGCGATTAGCCAAGGTTGCAGCAAGTTTCTGTCTGCTCCCCTCCCTGTAGGACCTGGGAGCCGAGTCTCCTAATTAGGCTTTACAGGATCATGGGCTTGGGCGCTGCAGGGCCATTGCGCAACAAGTGCTCACATCATTCCTGAGTGACCAGCCTGTGACAGACTGGTGGTGGCTGCTTTTGACTTCTCTTGATTTTGCCATCAAGGTAGAACAGGCCGGGCTCAGCCAGCCCTAATTTAGCCTGGTCATTCTCCCATCTCTGCTTGCCTCCTTCCTCAGTGTAGGTTTTACTCGATGCAGAAATCACTCTATGCACTCTCAGGAGTATCAAATGCACAGGAGCACCTTAAACCCACCATCAGCCTAAGAAATGAGCAAGATGTGGGCACCAAGGGGAGCACCATTTGGACCTTGGCTTTCCAGGCCCTGAGTGCTATCCTGAATATCCAGGCTGTGTGGGTGCTGGGCCCTCCTGCACCTAGGCTGGAAGGTGTGTCTTGTGGCCCATACAGCCAGGACTCACAGGCCAGTGTGTTAACTTGAGTGGGCTGCCCGTCTACTCACCAGCCAGGCCAGACTTTGCTCAGCACCATCCCTAAGGGATGGTCAAGGCCGTAAGGAGTAGACTTAGTCACTGAACACCACAGACAGGAACTGTGCCCCTAGCTGTGCTGTGTCCCTAAGTGCTTGGGTTCCCTCAACCACCTAGTTGGGACTGGGCATCCCCTCCTGTGAGCTCAGAGGAGCAGTGTGCTCCCACATGACACTGGGCAGCTAAATGCTCTCCTGCCTTGTGTTTGTAGTGTTGGGTGGTTCTACTGCCAGCTAGGTATGCCTGTGCTCTCTGTCATGACTCTGTAAACTGGGGTAAGGGATGTTGGCCCAGAACTTCCCTGTCTACCAATAATGTGTCAAGAACATCAATGTGCAGAGCCAAACTTGACAGCAAGGCTAGCCCTGGGCATTCCCTGGTTTATGCATGGGGAGCCTGTGGTCCACAGAAGTTGGGATGTCAACTGGATAGAACTCACACTAGCTGGCCTCTCAGGCTAGGCAGACAGTGTCTAAAGGGCCAGTGCTTGGACAGGTAAAAGCTGCACTGCCCTCACTACTCTACATAAGAAAACATGCCTGGTCCCCTGGTTCTGAGTTCTACATGTACCATATGCATGCTGGAGGGTTGTTCCCAGGCAGCCTCCAGGCAGAGCAGAGAGATGAACATGCAGCCTGGTCCTTCAGCTAGAGTCCTGTTGACATACCCACCCCTGACAGGTGGGCCAGGTTGTGGTGCTCTCAGGGCACAGTGCTCTTACCAGGGTCCCCACAGTGGCCCAGCTTTGAACAGCTGCGCACCAGAGGACAGCTCACAGCTCTGTCCCACCTGCTGCAAAAGATGAGTCAGACACAGAACGCACACATGTACACTAAGTGTACACATTCAGGCACACAAGCACACAAACAAACGTGCATGCATATATCTAAGGCTGAGCCACATGGGGACGCTGATGAGAGCACTCTGCCAAGATCCAGGAGAACTAAGGTGAGGCCAGAGCAACAAGGGACCCAGGAGAAGCCAGAGGGGGAGCTCTGAGCCCCTCTTTGCTTTCTGTAGGATAATACAGACTCTATTACCAAGTTCCTCCTTGAAGAATCCACCACTGTCACTGTGTGAAGAGCTAAAGGTACAAAGCACAGCCTGCAGGGCGTGGGCACCAGGCCAGGGTTGAGTTATGACCCAAATGCTGCAGGCAGAAGGAGCCCTCAGTACGCACATTTCCTGGGGTAGCTGGGGGAAGGCAGAAGTCACAGGACATGTAGTCTGCACAGTCCACAATTTATAACTGAGGACTACCCTGATCTGTGGGCTCAGAAAGACCCCTCAGGTAGCACTGCAGAGGGGCTTGAGGGCAAGGGGCCAGAAGGTGCAGGCAAGGGTTTGTATAGCAAATCTGCTTTCTGTTAGAAGAGGGGTGAGAGTAAAACTCAGGGCAGCCTGAGGGCTTAGGTTGGGAAGTACAGCAGGGAATGTGGGAATAGCCGTTTCTTGACGTGTCATCCTACATGCTGCACAGTACAGAGCCCAGGTCCTGGGCATCAAGGGGCAGGTACACAACCACCTGGCCCAGGCATCCCGATCCAGGCTTTGTGCTGTCAGAGAAGGAGCTCCTGGTCTTGCTGTAGTCAGAGCCTTCAGACACTAGGTGCTTTCCATCTGGCACCCAACTGCAAGTTTTGTTTCCAGAAGGAAAAAGTTGGGTTTGGGCAAGTGTGGCCACCCAGACAGCTGAGCAGGGCAGGAATATGCTCCCCAGGCATTGTCTGGGCATAGGCCAGCAATGCTTTTCCAGGGCTCAGTCCAGGCATATTCCAGGTGAGAATGTGGAAAACAACCATTTTCCCAGGACATGCAAGGTTCCCAGACTGACTGTTCCTGAAAAATACTACCAATGCTGCCTGTACTGGGAGAACTGGGGGACAGGAAGCTGGTTAAAACCACAGAGGGGATGGCCTCCAGCAAGGGAAGCGGCAGGCTAACCATGCACCAGCCAGTGGCCTGGGCCTGGCTGAGATGAGAGCACATGGAGGATGGCCAGCAGCACCGCCCTTGGGAATGAACTCTCTCAAACCTCAGAATGGCATTTCATGGGTCTGCAGCTGGGGAGAAGCTGCCACCGCCTGCTCCCGCCATCCAGGAAGAAGCATGCCCCTCCTTCTCACATTAATAAAACTTTTAACAGGTTTTTGGCAAATTGGCAAGAAAAGTGTATGTAGCTTCTAATTGGTGATTTAAATGTAATCATGAACAAATAAATGCCTGTTCCTATCTCATTATTTATGAACCGGCTTTGCTTGAAGACAAAAATGACTTCTTGAGTGGGGGCCAAGCCTAACCAAGTGTACAGGCTTGATCTGCCGGCACTGGTAGGAGCTTCCCTGCCTGGCACCACTGGCCACAAAGGACTATGAGCCTACAAGGGGATGGCCGATAGCCCCTTCCCAGCCTCCTGCCTCTGCAATGGTCCCACACACCTACCAAGCCTGACAATCACCACTCTTAGGTCCTTTTCCACTCTCTCCAGAAGCTGGGCCTGTGGTCTCATCACCCCACCCCCTTTATGCTGTCCTCTGCCCTGGCTTCCCATGTCCTACCTTTCCTTATATCCTGGGTACCCTTCCTTGGTGGACTCTGCTTCCTTTATCCCTAAGGTGTGGACAATACTCTGCAACCTGACCAGGTGCATAGCTCTAATACCTCCTCCTGTTACCTGACCAGGTGCATAGCACTAGTACCTCCTCCTGTTGCTCTGACCTTGAGTCAAACAGTGACCTCCCTGCCTTCTGGAGTCTTCTCCTCTACACATTCCTCTGCTCATCTGTTCCCCAGCCTATGACTGCCACTGTAGCGCCCTGCATTCTAGTTTACCAGGGCCTCGGTTTCTCATCTCCTGCCTCCTGCCGTCACCCAAATGTTCCTCCTGCTTTGGTTTAAGTACCCACAGGAACTCAGAGGTTTCTCCCCCAACCGCACATGTGGCTTCAGGTCTGCACAGTCAGCTATCCCTGGCTGCTCTCCTCCATGATTATTACTCCACTGGGTTCCAAGGCCTCCAAGGCAAGAGCACCTCCCTTTGGCCCCTGCTGATTCTCACCACCACCCCGGAAGGATGGCTCACCCTAGCCTACTTCACAGACAACCAGGCCAAGGCAGAGCCAGCCGTGCAGCAGCCTAAGGCCACCAGAGCTGCAGCCAAGCAAGTGGCCACTATGCCAGCACACAGCAGCTTTCAGAGCCCAACAGGCAGCCGGGGATGCCTCTTCACCAGGCATGCAGGATAAGCACTTCTGTTTACAAGAAACCCAGCCCCTAGTGGCTTACAGAACAAAGGGCATCAGGAGAGCTGGTCCTCACCTCGTCAGTGCCCTTCCCTGGCACTGCAAGCATCCAGCGTGCCTGCCCCTCAGCCAGAACAGAGCTCCGGCAGAAGCCCACACTCTCCAGGCACACGGAGTCCACAACAGCATTTCGGCCCTCTGCCAGGTCCCACAGGCACAGTCGCAGGTCCCGGCCCTGACTGACAAAGCAAAAGGAAGGGGCTGTGAAACCCAGAAAGCACATATATACCATTCCAGACAAGTACTGGGCCCTCAGCTCCTTAAGGGTGAAGGTGGCCACATTTCTGGAGAGAGCAGCTGTGGTGAGTACCAGACCATCCCAGGCCGGGGACCTTGGGTGAGCAAAGCCTTTTCACCTGGTACTCACACCTGAGTCTGCACCCAAGGTACCCAGTGCCAGGACTCACAAGAGACTGGAGACATGGGTGCTCGGGCCCCTGACCAGCCTCCAGGGCCCTCCTGCTATTCCCTGTCCCACGGATGCATGGCCCACCCTCCCTTCCACCTTCCTTTCTTCTCTCTTGAGATAGGTTTAAAGATCCAGCAGTCTCACTCAGGTCTTTTCTGAAGTGAATTTCAAACCTACATTTATTTTAAAAACCCATACAAGAATGCTTACAACAGCTCTACCTGTTATCACCCAAACAGGAAATAACCCTGTTCTCCTGACCACACCATGGAATACCACCAGAAACGGAAAGGAGCCAACTGTTGACCCATGCAAGAGCCTGGAGGAAGCTCAGAAATGATCTGCTGAGTGAAAAAAAAAAACACACAAAAAAAAACGACCTGAAAGGATCCGTGCTCCTGTGACATTCTAGAAAAGGCATGAAACAGGTAGAGAACCATGGGGAAAACTCCCCGCAGCAGGCAGCTCTGGGCCCAGCAAAGCAACAGACTGCTCTGTGTGGTCCTGGGGAAGCAGCTGCAGGACTCTGCATCTGCAAGACAGAACTGCACACACACAGAGTGAACGTCACCGTGCATGGCAGAAAGAGCCAATTGAATGAGACGCTGGGAGTCCTAGAAGGACCAAACACTGACAAAGTAGATGACCCACTGCACTGTAGGGTAGGAGGGGAAGCTGACCTGAAGGGCTTGGGGAGTGTTTTGGTTAAAGAGAAATGTAACTGCTGAAATACAGGGAGCCAAGTGGTGACGTGGTTTCTTTCCTTTTTCCTTTCTTACTCCTCCTCTTCTTTATTTCTTTTGGTGGTACTGGAGATTAAACCCATGGCCTTTGCACTGAGCTACATGCCCACACCTCCTTTTCCCTTTCCCTCTTCTTTTTCTCTCTCTTCTCCCTTCCTTCCTTTGTTCCTTCCTTCTTCTCTCCCTCCCTCCTTCCCTCTCTTCCTTCCTTCCTCTTTTTCTTTCTTTCTTTTTCTTCCTTCCTCCTTCCTTCCCTCCCTCCCTGTCTCTCTCTTTTTCTTTCTTTCTTTCTTTCTTTCTTTTTTTCTTCCTTCCTTCCTTCCTTCCTTCCTTCCTTCCCTCCTTCCTTCCTTCCTTCCTTTCAATTTTGAGATAGGGTCTCACTAAGTTGCCCAGGCTGGGCTCAAGCTTGTGGTCCTCCTGCCTCCACCTCCCAGAGTGCAGGGATGACAGGCATGTGCCACCACAGCTAGTTTAGTTTCTCAGGGGAAGAGAGGCAGCAGTTCTGAACATTTTGCACATACCTACTAGGGTGGAACAGACACATAACAGTGGTGGATGGTGAGAACTGAGTTTCTCCCTCACAGAGAGCTACAGAGGTTGGGTCTGTGGGGTGATTATCAGAAATCAGAGGTCAGCAAGTGTGTATGTCACATACATGCTCAGACACACAGAGATGAATGCAGATATGCACAGGAGTGTGGGCAACATGTCCTCCAACATTGCCCACCCGAAGCACCTAGAAGCAACAAACCCTCTAGTACCCAGAGCTCAGTTAATCCCATTCTCTAAACATAGAAGCCAGGTTTCTAAAGAAATGGTAATGCTGGGGTTGGGGTGAGGGAAGAAAATAAGGTGAGTTTTAAGCATCTGTTACGGTTTGTATCTGGATGTCCGCTCAAAGCCTCATGCAGTTATGGGGCGGGCTTCTAGAGTTTTTGATTGATCCATGGTCCAATGCTGGGATAATGCGTGTGAGTGCTACACCCGCGCTGGGGCGGGGAGCTTGCATACAATATAAGGGAGGGAAAGAGGCTTGCTCTTCCAGCTGCTCCTCCTTTTTGCTCTTGTTGCTTTTGCTGTTTTCTGCCAGCGCCATGAACTATTGCCTTCTGCCATGTGCCACCCTGCGTTGGAGCCAGCTGATTATGAACTGAAACCTCCACAAACTGTGAGCTACATAAATCTTTCTTTCCTTAATTTTGGGCATTGCATATTTTGTCTCAGCAACAAGAGAAAAGTAACCAAGACAGTATCTTTCAAGTAGCACCAGAAAAAAATAGAAATACTTAAAAAATAAAGTAAAAGGTAGTGGCACATCAAAAAGATATAGGCCTCAAAGCTGGAAAGAGCTGAGTGATAAATGCTGACAGTATCAGGATATTAACTCAAAGAATGAAATGAGTCCCCACAAGTCCATTTTCATGAGTAAACATATAAATAAATGGGGAAGAAGAGAAAAGCTTTCCTCACAGGTGTTCCTCACTAGTTTCAACTAAAGTAGACTTCTAAAAAAAGGGAAGCAAAGAGAAATGAGGGAAACAGAGTGCCCCGCCCCCAAAGAAAGTTCCCATGAGAACACCCGAGCAGTAACCTGCAGGCAGAACCCACTGATAAATGCTAACTCTAAGGAGAGACGTGGTATTTATACAGGGACAGACTGTCTCCCTCCAAATATCCTTAGTTAATGATGCTGGTTCCAACACAGGCCCACATGTTCACGAATCTCCTGCCTTCAAGAGATGAAACTTAATGCTCCTCCATGGTGTGGGCAAGACCAGCGGCTCAGGAATCCAGGAATTAATACAGGTTGAAGATCTCTTATTCAAAGTGCTTGGGTTCAGAAGTGTTTTGGATTTCAGAGTTTTTCAGATTTTAAAACAGTTGCATAGACTTTACCAGTTGAGTATTCCTAATCTAGAAACATGAAATCTGAAATGCTCCAAAGTTCTAAACTTTTTGAGAGCTGATGTAACACTCAAAAAGCTTCAGATTTTCACATTAAGTATGCTCAATCCATTGGATCTCCACCCGCTCAACCTGCTGGATCTTGGCAGTGGGCCTCAGCAGACACCTCCTGACCCAAATGATTAGGTCAACCTCAGCTGCAATGAGCCATGAGGACACCACACATTCCTGGTACCCTGGGATGAGAACATCTACTTCTGTAGGTTTCCTCCCCAAACCCAGAACCCTCTTTTAAGCTTGAGAGAACATCACACAAACCCAACTTGAGGGGCATTCTACAAAACATCTGAGCAGTACTCTTCAAAAATGTTGAGGTTGGGCTGCCTGGCTAGGGCGCGCCGGCCCTCACCACCCGGCTCAGACCCCGCTGCTCAGGCGCCCCGCCCAGGCGGCCCCGCCGCTGGCGCCGGGAAAGGCAGGCAGCAGGCACCCGGGAAGCGGTTCGGAGATGCACACCGGCCCTAGGGCCGGCCAATGCAGCGCAGCGCGGTCAAGAACCTCCATGCCACAAAGAAGCACCGACACAATAGGCCCGCCCGGAGACGTGCGTGAACCATCCCGACATGGAGAAACCTCTGGGAAAACATGCCACACGGCGGGTCGCTCTTGGCCCTGCCCTTGAGAGCCAGAGAGGTCCGGAGTCGGCGGAGGAGCAGCTGATGAACAAGAACACAGTGAACACTAGAGTACAGACGCCCGAAGACTCAGAGGTCGAGCTGACTGGGGACGCGAGAGCCATTGGGGAGCTGGAAACCAGGAGGACCTTGCACAAAGCCTGGGGAGAACCCCCTGGAGGCCATTCTCCCCCTAACTGTACAGGCTTCGGTGGAGCTCCGGAGAGGTCTGCACCGAGACTTCATGGATTACATGGGTGTCCAATATTCAGATTCTGTAGAACCGCCTTCATGGAGAAGGAGGAGCCCCGCCAAATCATGAGTATGGAGGGAAAAGTGGGTAGCCCGTTGCTGGACACTGGTGCTGGTCTCTTGGTCCTTCTTTTCAATACTGGCTTTCCTTCCAGCCCTCATACCTCAGTGAGGGGAGTCACTGATGAGGTAACCTGCTATTTTTCACAACCCTTGGACTGTAACTACTTGTTGGACCTTTCTTGCATATCTTTGTTTTCCTGAGAAACCACTTGGAGGATGCCAACATGTATTGCAGCAGCCATTGATGATTTCCTACCAATCTGTCCATAACTCTGTAATGTTTGTATTGCTCCTATGCTACTTTGTAAATGGATGTTTGTTACTATGTGCTTGCAACAACAACCACTGAGAATAGGCAATGATTATTTGATTGATCACTCATGTATAGCTCTGTTTGTTTTCCCTAGAGACCACTTTGGAGAAACCAGGATATAGTACAATAACCATTGATAATTTCCTGCCATTTCTGTCTGTAACTCACTATTACTTGTCTATTTGTTTTCCTGAGAAACTACCTTGAAGATACCAATAGGTAAAATAACAACCATTGATAAGGTCCTACCACTTTGTCTGTAATTCGGTGTATCCCCCTACTGCTTTGTTGTCCTTCTTTTACTCTTTAAAATAAAAAAAAAATTTTTTAAAAATGTTGAGGTCACAAAAACCAAGGAACCCCTGGAGAAATGACGTCAGAATAGAGTAGACTGAGGAGCCAGATAACTCAGTAAACCCTAAAACAGAAGAGATGTTGGTGGGAAATTGAAGAATTTGCACAAAACTGCTCTGAGCTGCTACCATGCACAAATATTCTATGGGTGGCCATGTCCTATGAGGGCCCATGCCTCGGAGAACCTGGCTTGTGGAGGGCGCTCTTCCTGGGGCTGGCCCACAGCGACTCCATATCAGTTTCTACTTGGTTTCTAGAGAATCTGCCAAGCTGATGTTTAAATGTGCCTGGGTATTTGGAGGACACACATTCACACGGCCTGCATGAGACTCTGCTGGACAGCAGAGCCCAGGGTAGAACCTTGGCAACAGGGACAACAAGGTACCTTTGGCACAATGGAGGACCAGGGCCCGGGTGGGGAAGGGAGCCAAGCATTGTGCTCACGCCTAGAGGCATGATGTGCAATGGGGCAGGCAGTAAGCAAACAGCTTGTTCTCAAGGACAGTCGCCCCTCTCTACCCATGGGCTCTGACTGTGGAATCAACCAAAAGATGGTTAGAAATATTTGGGGAAAAAATACTGCATCAGTACTGACCATACACAGCCTTTTTTCTTCTCATTCTTCCTCAAACAATACAGTATAATTACTTATATAGCATTTACACTGTATTAGGTATTATTAGCAATCTAAAGATGATTTGCATATGTTCTATGCAAATATTATACCATTTTATAAAATGGACTTGAATATCCATGGGTTCTGCTATTTTAGTGGGTCCTGGAACTCTGTGGGTACAAAGAGATGATGGTAACTAGCCAGGTGTGATGGCACATACCTATAATACCAGCACTCAGGAGGCTGAGGCAGGGTGATTGCTGTGAGTTTGAGACCAGACTGGACTGCACAGTGAGTTCAATGCCAGCCTGAACTACATAGCAAGACCCTGTCTCAAAAAGCCAAACAAAACAAAACAACAAACAAGAGATTACTGTAACATTCTACTTTGTACTCACAGGACAGTCATGAGGACAGTGTGGAGATGTCCACAAGACCTCCTGCCTGGTGACCTACTTGTCCCTGGTCTGCCTCTCAGCCCCTTCTGGGTCCCACATACTCACACATGTGCCCACTCTTACTTGTGCCCCTCCTCACACAAGGACACTACTTCACCCCTAACCCCAACAACATGCAGCCTCTCTCAGTGTGTCTTGCTGGCCTGCTGGGCCCCACAGGGGTGCACAATGCACTTGCTTCTGGTCTTCATCAGCCCCCAGCAGACCATCACACTCCTTCCAGCATGCCCTTGCTCACTAGGGACACTGTCTGGTGGTGAGAGCCAGGCCATGTTCCTGGAGGGACGCCATGAGGATGACGGTGCACCCTCCTTGGCCATCCAGAGAGGGGGCACAGGATGCAACTTGCCCACCTGGTCAAGATGGTTCCTGCTGGGCTTGTGCACTGCAGAGCATGTTTACCTTTGTCTGGCAGGGATCCTGTGGCAATAGATATTCTGATGTTATAACAATATCCTAACCCTCAATAACCCCAATCTAGGCACTCCTGGATGCCACCCTGTGCCACCTTCTCCCTTTTCACATGTCTAACTCTCTTCTCCACACAGGGACCAAGAAGTACTTAAGACAGAGTTTATCTGAGTGACTGACACACACAAGCAAAGGGTCCATCAGGGTTAGAAAAAAAACTCAAATCAAAGCACATTTGGAAGGCCCCATGTACAGGGGTAAAGTAGGGGAGGGGCACGCCTGCTTTAGGAGGTGCAGATGGGCGTCTGCTGACAAGTCCAGCACACACATGCACGGTGGCTCAAACATCCCAGCGCTCGGTTCAGGGGCCCAACCAGCACGTAGGTGTGTTTGTGTACTCCGGGCAAAAGGAGACTCAGATGAGTCCTCCTGACAGCTTTGTTCATAACAGCCCTAGGTGGGCAACTGGATCACCAACAGGGTGGGCAGACGCATCCAGTGAATACCACACAGGAAACAACTAGCTGTAGCTACACATACCGCACGGACCTTGCAGCGATTAGGAAGAGACAAAAATCAGAAGCAAAAGGCATTCTTTCTTAGAGTTCCATTTTTCTCAAGGAAAAAAAAACAGATAAAACTAGCTTATGCTTTTTTGAGACAAATATTAAGACAGTAAAGAAAAACAAGGCACAGAACTACTGTATACCTCTATGGAGGGTAGGTAGCACTTGTGAGAGTGGCAGGTGGAGCTGGGAGACTTGGGAGCTGGGATTGGTGCTCTTCTTGACCAGGAGATGGTTACGCAGGTGCTGCCTCTGTCATAATGCAACTGTCTGTACACTCCTTCTTGTACTTTTCTATAAGTGCCAGTGTAGTTCACAATGAAAAAGGTAAAAGAAATGTCCTGCCAAAGAGGCTTTTATGGCACAGGTGTAGATGGAGCTGGGGTCCTCTATCCTTCCCTAGACCTGAAAGTACATGGCTATCTTCAAGGGCCACTTATAGAGATGTGGCTTTCAAACACAGCTGAGCACCAGCCAAGGGGAGGTAGCCTTGCAGGGCACGGTCTCTAGTGCAATGTAAATGCACCTGGGCATTCCACACCTGCAGTCTCCACCTGTGGCCTCCTGACCCACAGCTGAGCCTGCTGGAGAGGGCCTCTGTAGCACCATCCTGGCTGGGATAGGAGGCATCACAAAATGCTTGCCCCAGGCTGCCCTCTGAGTGTGCCTCCCACACCAGGCCTGGCATTGTGCAGCCCAGAGGACTGCTCAAGGCCACCCAGGCATCTGGGCCCTGGAGGAACAGGAACCCCTTAGAGGCCTACCTCTCAGCTGAAAACCTGGGGAACATTTACAAGGGCCAACCCCAGTGCAACTGGTTTAGTGGGATATTTAGAAATGATGTTTACTCTGACAATCAAGAAAACACCAAAACCACACAGAGGTATCTGAGCTGAGGAGAAGGAGGCAAGGTTAGGTGAAGGCTCCAAAAACATTCAGGGCCAGAGCCACTGTCCTCCTGGACAACTCTGGTCCCTCAGTCCCCTCACAGCTATCTTCTGGGTGGCGGCAAACATGAATCTAGCACAAAAGTGCTCTGCAGACCATCAGGGGCCTGATAATCCTGTCCTCCAGGGACTAGACCCCACAGCACCCAAGTGTCCCAGGCTCTGAGTCTAGAGCAGGAGGACAGACCTGTCACAGGAATGCCCCAAACATGAAGGGTGCCAAGTCCTAGGAGGGAAGTATCATGAATCTGGAGGAGAAAAGGCTGCCCAGGGAAGTAGCACTTTGACCTTGCTTCTGGGCTGGCAATAGCAGTCCCCAAGCGGGGTAGATGTTCCTGTGAGTGAGGACAATGGCCTGCTCTGGCAGCCAGGTGGCCAGGGAAAAAGACTTGTTATTGGCTCCCAATACACCCTCCCTATCCCTGCCATGCTCTGCCCCTCCCTCTTCCCATGGAAAACAGGGAAGCCTCTCACCCCTTTGCCCATCCGGTTGCTTCCTGGCCCATCTGGTGTCCCTAGGCCTGTCATCTCTAGAAGGGTACAGTGACAATGCCAGAACACAGCCCCAGAAACTACCATGGGATGCCCCTGCCTCAGGATCACTGCAGGCTGCCAGCCATGAATACCTCGTGGCCCCCCATGACATTCCCATGCTAAGCTCCCTATGGCCTCAATCTATGGCCTCACTCACTCACTGGGAGTGACAAGCTGCTGCCCGAACTGAAGCACAGGCTGTGCGAAGGGCCATCCTTGTACCTTTTAGCAGACTCTTCTCAGCAGTTAGAGGGCAGGTGACCAGCAGACAGCACCTGGACACAATGCCGTGGGAAAGGCCACAGCACCAGAAACCCACTCTTAAGATAAACAGAGGCTGGGCTAGTGAGCACTTTAATTGGGATAGGCCATCCCCCTGTGGCCCCTTCTAGCTTGAGGGCAGTCTAGATAAGATACAGAAGTGATCTGCAGGATACAGAAAACACACACACACGCACACACATACACACACGCCACACAGTCTCTTTCACATGGGCCCAGAGCCTTAGAAGTAGGAGCCCAGATGGGCAGAAACACAGGAGATGCTGCAGGGGCCACAGGCAGGGAGTCGGCCACATCGCTGCATCCACTCAGAATCTGAAGCAAATCACCATGTGATCAAGGAGGCTGTTACAATCCAGAAAGGGACACATGGCCAGAGCTCCAGCTCTAAGTCTGTGGCCTGCTATGTCCACTTGGTTCCCCCTCTGCCCCGGGCTCTTGGTGTCTGAGCCTATACTTCATTCTACCTCCTTAGCCCATGGTGCTGTCACTTCTGCCCACTCATAGTCAAAGCAGGTGCCCTTCATGAAACCTGACCCTCACTACCATGTCACACCTGCACTGGTAGAAGCCACCTCAAAAACTGGTTCGCACATGCAGAAGATTAAAATTGGACCCCTATCTTTCACCATGCACTAAAGTCAAAATGGATCAAAGATCTAAATATTAAAACAGAAACATTAAATCTGCTGGAAGATGGTACAACTCTTGAGGACACTGGTGTAGGCAAAAACTTTATAAACAAAACCCCAATTGCACAGGAACTATTACAAAGAATCAACAACTTGGATCTCATCTTATTAAAAAGCTTTTGCACAGCAGGAGAAACCACCAACAAAGTGAAGAGATAACCCACAATGTGGGAAGAAAAATGTTTGCCAGCTGTTCCTCAGACAAAGAATTACCATTGAGAACATACAAAGAACTCAAAAAATCAGACCCTTCCAAATTTAAAGATCCAATCCAAAAATGGGCATGAGATGAATACACACTTCTCAGATGAAGAAGTACAAACAGCAAATAAATATATGAAAAAATGTTCAACATCACTGGTCATTCAAGAGATGCAAATTAAAACAACACTGAGATTCCATCTCACCCCAGAAAGAATGGCTATTATCAAGAAATCAACCAATGACAAATGCTGGCAGGACTTTGGGGAAAAAAAGAATCCTTCTCCATTGCTGGTGGGAGTGTAGATTGGTACAACCACTGTGGAAATCAGTGTGGACATGCCTCAAAAAATTAGAATTAGAGGTTCCATTTGACCCAGCTGTTCTCCTTCTGGGTATTTTCCCAAAAGAATTTAAAGCATCACACCACAGCGATGTATGTGCACCCATGTAATAGCCAAATCTTGGAAACAGCCCAAATACCCATACTGGTGAATGGATAAAGAAGATGTGGGGTGGTTTTTTTTCTTTAAATATACAATGGAGTACTACTCTGCCATAAAGAATAATATGCTTGAGACATTCCTAGGTAAACGGATGCACTTTGAGATTATACTCTTTAAGTGAAATAAATAGGACACAAATGTGTGAATACTGCATTGTTTCTTTGTTATGAGAAACTGAAAGTATAAATAAGGACCAAAATGTATAATAGGTATTATGAAATAGGAAGAAAATGTTCAAATGGGGACATCAAATGGGGACAAAAGTGACTGCTTTAGGACCTCACTCAAATGGGGAGAGGAAACAAGGAAGGAGGGAGATGGAAAGGAAAGAAGGGAGAATAGCCGGGCATGGTGGCGCATGCCTGTAATCCTAGCACTCAGGAGGGTGAGGCAGGAGGATTGTTGAGAGTTCGAGATCAGCCTGGGCTACAAAGTGAGCTCAAGGCCAGTCTGAACTCCATAGCGAGACCCTGTCTCAAAAAGACCAAAAAAAAAAAAAGAAAGGAAAAGTAAAAAAAGGTGAGAAAAGAAGAAAAAATGGAAACAAAGCGTTTGTAAATGGGGAAGGGAAGAGGGGTTGAAGGGAGGGGAGAGAAACGGGGGGGAAAAGAATCAAGTTACATCAGGTACAAATTCTGCATGATGAATGTGATCATTATATATATCTAAAATGTACCAATAAAATCTGATTAAAAGAAAAAAGAAGCCACCTCAGATGTCACCAGTTCCAGCACTCCAGCCTCCTGAGGTGCCGCCTCGCAGCCCTGCCTTGGAGCAAATAAAGGTCCCGGCAAAGATGGTAAAGCCAGCAGCTGTTGGCTCTGCCTGCCTGCCCAAGGACATGGGACTGGCCTAGTGTCTTCCACATGCTGTAGCCAAACTGGCTGGCTCCCCCTTGACCTTTCTTTCATTTTTTTTTTTTTTCAATTGATCTTTGAAGTCTCCCATTTCACCCTGCCAGCCAGGTGGAGCCACAAGGGCCTGTGCTGGGGTGCTCCTGATTCCCACTGGAGGTCACAAAGTGGCTGCTTTAGGACCTCACTCAGAGCTGCTGTGACATACCTGAGGAGCTGCGGGCTCTGGGGCAGCATCTGCAGCCAAGTTACACTCTGGCCCCCATGGCCATCCAGGGTGGCAACTGCTCTCCGTGTCTGCAGGCTCCAGATATGAACAACACCACTCTGAGACCTGTTGAGAGGAGCACAGTGCAGGTCAGAAGCAGGCAACGCAATCAGGTGGACACTCTGAGCTTGCTCTGGGGCCCACACGGACATCACACACTTGGCAGATGTGGGCATTTTGACCACTGGAGGTTTTAGGTTAATAGCCAACAGCTCTAACTACGAATCAAGGATAAAATTGGCTGCTTCCAGAGAAGGTGGGTGGGAAGGCCCTCACAGGCCTGGGTGGAGAGCTCAGGCAGCAAGTGCTGCTCCAGAAGGGAAGGAGAACCCTGCCACTTGAATTTAGGCTACACAGTCTCCAACAAAGGGGCACGTGTCCCTCCTTCTCTCAGGGGTCAGTCCTGAAAGAACAGCAAGCACAAGGGACAGGTGGCTTGAAGCCCTATGCAGTAGCCCACAACCCCCTGACTTCATCCCCAGGCTCGGGGTGAAGCAACTGCTACTCACCCTGAGAAAAGGAGTGGAAATCCCTGGGCCTGGGCTCCTCCGCAGAAGTGCAGCGCATTCACCGCTGACTGTGTGCCTCGCAGAACAAACTGGGGGTCTGGTGGTGGTGGGGAGAGGGGAACAGCCATGCTAGGCAGGGTGCAGTCACCTGGGGACCAAGGAAGGACACATGAGTGGCAGAGCCATCTGTTCTCCTCCCCAGAGGCAGCCTGAGCAGAGGCATCTGGATGCTGACTCAATCAGTGCCCCTGGCCTCCTGTTCCTCCTGGAGGAAGGGAGGCTTCCTGCTCTGCAAGTGCTGAATGGTCCTGTGGCTCCGAACCAGCTCTGCACAGGCCACTGGGGGCCCGTCCAGGTGGGTGGTGCTCACCCTTTCCCTAATTACTGGCCTCTTCTGGTCGCTGCTCCTGGTGGGAATCTACGAACCCTCCCTATACAACCCCCATTCTGGGCTTTTGCACCTAACTGGTATTACCAAGATCCCAACCTCTAACTTCCTCAGGCAGGCACAGTGGCATCCACACCTACCCCTGGCCACTTTGGCCCCGGGTGCCCGGCACAGAGCCACATGCTGCCTTCAGCACTTCTTGTCCAGTGCTGGTGACAAAGATCCTTTGCTTGAGACTAGAGTATATCTCAGTGCTTGCCTAACATGCACAAGGCCCTGGGTTCCATCTCCAGCACGCCCCCCATAAAGATCTTTTGCTTCACCAAACTTAATTGAAGGTCTGAAGCTTCTCCTAGGCCCATCTATGCACGTCTTTGTAAAATCTAGTTTTAGTAAAAACTCTGCCTACCCTCAATAGCTGGCTGCTGGTGATGTCTTTGACCACCTGGCCCTGCCTTCAGAGTCCTGTTAGGTCAGTTGAGACAGAATCCCCATCACTCTTGATGTCTCCTGTACACTGACACCCACACCTTGGCTTAACTGAGTTTCCACTTTTCCATGCTGTATTCAGAGCTGAGTCGAATCGCCCTCCTCCATTTCAAAGCCGCTCTGTCATGGTCTCAGTACCACCACAATGGCCTGAGTAATGTTTTCCTTATGGTGCTTTAACAAGTGTCTCTGAATCATTGTTTCCTTATACCACCGGCACCCTCTGCCTCCCTACTCCTGCTGTCCACACTGCTGTTTCTCTGCTCCAGTCCCTGCACACTGGCAGTGCTTGTCCAGCTTCCAGGCTGGGATGA
Organism: Chinchilla lanigera; assembly: GCF_000276665.1. Classification (NCBI taxonomy): domain Eukaryota; kingdom Metazoa; phylum Chordata; class Mammalia; order Rodentia; family Chinchillidae; genus Chinchilla; species Chinchilla lanigera. The sequence continues at coordinate 18,260,494 of NW_004955442.1, read as the reverse complement.
GCCCTACCCCATCTAGGCCTTGCTCCACTGAATGCCGAAAGAGCCCTCCCCTATTTGCTCTCCTAGCAAGTCCAATCTCCTCCCTTGAGTCCCTCTTCTTCCCTCCTTGCAGTGTGGTAACGAAGTGCCAGGACACGCTGCCACTTGGGCCCCATGGCTAGCTGGGGGGCAGGAAGGCGGGGAGCAGGAAGGCAGGGGTCATGCTGAGCTGCTCCCTCCAGACCTGGCCCTGCATGGGCACTAGCATCAGTCAGCTCAGCTGATGGCAGAAATGCCTGGATGCTAGAAACCAGGTGGAGCCCCAGGGGAATTAAAGGAGAGGGGGCCCCTCCTCTCCTTTGCTGTAAACACCCCTGCTAGGTCTTAGGCCTGCACTGACCATCACAACCTCTAATTATTACAACTACCCTGTGAAGAGGCAGCAGCCCTGACACCGGAGAAAGGGAGGCATGAAATGGTCGGGTGAGCTACCCTAGATCCTCGGCTCAGGTCTGAAGTGCTCTAGAGCCTGTGTGTTCCACCAAGGTACAGAACAGCCAGTCCTGTAGAGTGTGGGTGGTCCATGTTAGAGTCTCCTGGTTGCTCCTCACAGGACTACTGTCACAAAGGGACTTGCAAGGGTCCCTTTAAATGGAGAAGCTTCCAGTACCCCCTCTGAACCCACCTTACCACTCACCTCTGCGGAGGCCCCTCTGCCATCTCAGTCTCAAAGGTGGCTGTTCTGACAAACAAGGTGTCCCCAGAGCCATAAGTGACCTGCCCCAATGGCTAAAGGCACACTTGTCTGCCGGTTGGCTATGTACTAGGTTGAAGATACAGAGGAAAATGCAAGGGACAGACACCTGGGAGCTGCTGCAGCCTGTCCCAGGGTCTCTACCACTGGGCTGCGCGACAGTTCCCAATCTCCTCACTTGCAGCACACACAGCAAGGTGGGGATAGGCCTGACCAACTGGGTGGCAGCTGTAGCCACCAGAAGGATCACAGCAAGTAAAAGAACAGGATCAAAGAAGATAGGAAGCATTTCTCCAGAATAGAATGTTGGTCCGGAGGCTGCTGCGGGATGTGGGGGAGAAGGGGTCACAGCTCAATGCCACATACAGCACATGAGCAGGTGTGGAGGCAGGAGAGGCAAAGGGTTCTCTAGTGTGCAGCCATCCCAGGGCACCCCATTTGGCCATGCCCTCCACCTTGAAGCCCTACTGCCCCCCCATAAAGCCACCCTCCCATCTTCTCTCTCTTTTCATAAGAGGAGGCATGGGCTCCAAATAACAGAGTTGCCCAAGCCAGGCTCCCTGGAGACTATGAGGGCCTATGCAGGTGGACTGTGCCAACAAGGTCTGCCACCTATGCTACTGAGGTGAGGCTAGGGCCGGGCCCTTGATCCTAATGACCTGGTGCAGGTGCTAACAGGGACAGGCCTGAGAAGGCGCCTTGGCTCTGACTTCAGGGTAAGAGTCCACCTTTCCTGGTGAGATGCAGCCAGACCACCTGTGGACCCTGCCCCTCCCAAGGACTTTCAAAGAGAATGAGGAAGTCACTACGAATGCACTTTACGAAGTGCCAAATCCTTTTTTTTTAAATCTTTTTAAGGGGTTGGGAAGGAGGGAATTAGCCAAGTAAGTCGTCTGACCTTTGGCTGAAAGCTGACAAACTCTCCCCAAAAGTAAGTGAGGCTTCCTGCAGAAGGAGAGAAACCCAACCCCACTGTTCCTGGGATGCATGCCCCTGCTGTGGGCCACTGAAAGGACTGCCTCAAGGCAGGCTAACCTGGAGGGCAAGTGCAAAGGGGCCATTCTTGGGGCCCCCAGAGCCACTAGCTACCTATAAAGGCTTTGCTTGCCAAATACAGGCTACAGGCAGCCCAGCCAAAGCACCTTGATCTAACCCAGCAGGAAAGCACTACAGTCTAGGATGGAGGTCCCTCTCAGTACGAAGGTCCAGACAGCAAAATCCAATAAATCATCTCTGCACAAGCTCCCATGTGCAATATGGACATAGACACACATGCATGAACACAGGCACATATTCACATTCACACATGTATGCATGTATGTGCTCACGCGCACATATACACATGCACACACCCCCACAGCTGCATACACACACACATACAGACATGCAAGCACACACTCATATAAATATATACATGTGCTCATATTGACATAGTCCTGCAGAAACACACGTGCACATGCACATGCACAAATTTTACACTCATGCACATCCATACACAGAGGCATGCACACACATACATGCATGCATAAAAACTTATACTCAGAGGCAGCATGGCAGCCTCGGGCAGTGCCCGTGAAGCCTGGCCCACACTTGCCACCTGCCTGTGGCCTGGCGGGAGTTTCCAGAACCTCACAGCAGAAGGCTCATTGTGAGGTGATGAAATCAAGTTCTCCTCTATTGTTTCCCCAGAACTGTGGGGGAACAAACCCGTCACGTCGTTACAACAGCCGAAATACTCAGGCCAGAATGATGCATCGGCAATTAAGGGCTCCATCATTTCAAGCAATTAAAATAAATGCTTTATTTGAAAACTAATTAATTCTACCTACATATTTTTCCCATGACAATATCCTATGATTATTTGATTTATGACATCTAATTATTCTTTATTAATCTAATTGAGAATAATCGCGTTATCCTATCTCCCCTGGCACCAGCTGCCTGGGGTGGAGGCTGCAGCCCCTGTGCAGCACTAGCCGTATTACAGTGCAGCGCCCTGCTCTACTCCTGTTTTTTCCCCTCAGAGGGCAAAGGAACAGGAAACTTAATCTAGAGCACAACTTCAGTTTTGCTTGCTCTTTGAGATGTCAAAGCAAGACAGAGTCTTTCAAAAATTAAAAGAAAGGACTCTGACACAATTTGCATTAACTCGAGCAGCCTTTCCTATGAGGGTCTACAAATGCCCTAGAACTGGAGGCCCTTGGTCCCAGCAACACAAATGGACAGCTACAACAGAAGCAGCCTAGCAGGCCTCAGGCATGTGGACAATGCATAGCTGGGGCCAGTCTACATCCCACCTTTACACCTTGGCAGGTACAGCAGCCATGGCGATGAAACAATGTCCCTAGAAGGGAGGCAGAGCAGATATGCATATGCCCGGCATGCTGGCACAGATGATACCATAGCCCACAGAGGCTGTGTTAGCTCAGACAGAATCCACATGTAATTCAATTCAAGGTAGGTGAGATAGGGTCAAGGGAATGGCTAGTACCCAAAGACAACAAGTCCCTTCCCAAGGTAATTTCTGGGGTTTCCACCCATGTGCACCCCATAACCTGACCCATAGGCCACAGGTCAGCCCCAGGCACTTACCCTGCCCTCGGAACTCCATAGCCCTGTGCTCACCTCTGAGCCCTCTCATTTTGTCACAACAGGACAACTGCTTGCTGGGGGAAGTTTGGAAATCAGCAAAAAAGAACTGAGAAGCAGGACAACACAGGGAAGCCGTCACCCAGAGATACCCTGAGCACTGCCCCTGCCTGTCCTAGCCCACCAGCTTCCGCCTTCATGTATAATAGGAAAAGCCACATAGGCTAGTAGGAGCGCCGCCAATGGGACCCTCTAACCCCCACCACTATACAAGTGTGAGATGAGCCTTCAAGGTCCTGGCAACATATTCCACATGGGTGGTGCCACTTTCACAAAATGGATACCCTGATGCCTGCTCCCCACAGAAAACAGACAAAAATGTTCATAAGATAGAAAATAGGAGCTGGGGATTTAGCTCAGTGGCACAGCACCTGCCTGGCAAGCACGAGGTCATGAGCTCGATTCCCAGTACCAGTAAAAAAAAAGAAAATCCTCAGCGCATCATCAAATTGATTCCCTCAAAAAGTGAAACTTTCAGAGACTAAACATTATATCAAAAACTCAACCAAGCACTAGGCGTGATGGCGCACACTTGTAATCCCAGCGCTCGGGAGGCTGAAGCAGGATGATCACTGTAGGTTCGAGGCCAGCCTGGGCTACATAGTGAGTTCAAGAGCCTGAACTACATAGTGAGACCCTCTCTCAAAAAACAAAACAAACAAAAAATTCAATCATATGAGGCCTTAAAGTCCGCAGCTACCACCTTCTCTAAGGGCATCTGTTGCACTGGTAACCTGAAATTTGGGTTCTGACAGCTTCGACAGTGACAAAGACAAAACTTATAGCCTTCCCAAGGTGTCTAGTCTCATAGAAGAATCCCAATAAATACGGGAGCCTATAAGAGATGCGAGCCCCAATTCACACCACCTTGGAAGCTCCCCACACTTCAGTCTGTCTTCTCAGAATGAACCCACCTTCCACTCAGGAGTCCACAGAATCACAGATAAAGTTGTATGGTTACAAATCATGAAAACAAACAAGGAAACATAGTACCATGAGTGAGAGCTATCAGAAACAAAAGGAAACAGAACTAGGTCTGCAAAGCAAAGAACTCAGGAATACAAAATAAGGGTATTTTGTATTTTTAAGGAAATAAAAACAGGATCTGAAAGTATAAGTAGATAGCAAGAGACTAAAAATCACAGATTTGAAAGGAATTCAATCTGAGTTGCTAGGAAATAGATTTGCATCGTGCCAAAGTATTGCTCTTCAGGTTATTTACTAATCACAAAAGGAAAATGTACCTTTATAATGGAGACAGCTGGCTGTCACCACCTTCACCAACTGATAGAAGCTGGCACCACCAATGATAAACAACAGGCAACACTTATCTCCTGATGTGATGCAATAAGAAGTCATGGCGCCATCCTTGTACTTCTGTGCCAACAGGAAAACCTGAACCTAGCCTTGAGGAAACAATCAGACACATCTAGACATAGGACAACAGACAAGACAACTGGCTTAGACTCATGAAAAGGTCAAGGTCAAGAGAAACAACAAAAGCCAGGAAGCAAAAGGTAGGTGACTCATATATTAAGAGAGACTTAAAAAGGCATCACAGGGCTGGGGATATGGCTCAGTGTAGAGTTCTTGCCTTGCATGCACAAGGCCCTGGGTTTGTTCCCCAGCAACACACACACACACACACACACACACACACACACAGTAGGCATCACAACCAAATGAAACATGTGAACCTTACAACCTGGACATTTAATTAGATCCTGAATTAAAAATAAAGCTGGGCATGGTGTTACACACCTATAATCCCAGAACTCTCTGGAAGGCTGAGGCAGGAGAACTGCAAGATTAAGTCCAGCCTGAGCAATATAGAGAGACCCTATCTCAAAATAAAAAAATAAAAAGGGACTGGAGAGGCACCTATGCGAAAAGGCCCTAGGTTCAACCCTCAGTACCAAGGGTGGAGGGTAGCTATAAGCACACTTTTGGGACATTTGGGAAAATCTGAATGTCGCCTGCAGATCATATGGAATTATTATTTTTCTTGTTAAGGATAATGCTATTTTTATGACAAAGAGTATCCTTATTCCTAGGAGATGCCTGCTACAGGGTTTAGGGGAGAAATGTTATGATGTCAGCAACTATTTTTCAAATGATTCAGAAAAATGTCTCTCCTAATCTCCGTGTAAAAATGTGTGGTCATCCCACGGTATCTATGGAGCATTGGTTCCAGGGCCTCCATAAATATCGTGATCCAAGGATGTCCAAGTTCCTTATATAAAATGTATTCGCACAGAACCTATGGATATACTCCTGTATACTTTAAACCATTTCTAGATTACTTATAACACCTAAGACAATGCAAATGATTGTTACACTACATTGTTTAGGGAATAATGACCAAAAAAGGTCTGTATAATTCAGAATAAGCACCACTGGCTGAATCTACGGACATGGAAGTCATGAATGTAGAGGGATGACTGTGCATAGACAGAAAAGCAAGTGCTGTAAAATGTTAACAACCGGTGAACTTGGATGAAGGCATCCAGGTATTTATGACAGTACATTTGTAACTGTTCTCTAAGTTAAAAAATATGACAGCATGCTAGGGGAAGGGGAAGTAGACAAGTTCACACTGGACTCATATTCAGAATATATGCGCACATCAGCGCAATAAAAAAAGCGAACACCAAAACTAGGAGGGGAGAGCAAATGCCAAAAAAGAAAAATGAGCAAAACCTTGAATAGCTATTTCACAATCAACATAAATGTCCAATAAACATATGGAAGGATGTTTAAACTAATTAATGATCTTGGAAATGCTGGTCAAAACCATAGTATGATATAAATACACTCCTGGCAGATTAGCAAAATATTACAGTCTGTCAAATGCTGACAAAGACATGGGACAACTGGAACCCCTCTACCATGCTGGAAGAAGCATAAACTGAAAAACCACTTTAGAAAACAACCCAGTCCTGAGACTTCTGGGAAGATGGTAGAGTAGTAAGCAGCAGGGAAAGAGCCTCTCTGAGATTTGCTGTCCAGACACTGGAATATAGCAATGTGAGGAAGGAAGGAAGGGAAGGAGGGACCTGGACACAGAAAGGATCTGAAGTGAGAATTGAAGCCTATGGAAAGAAACGTCAACGTAGAAAATAACCTGGTCCTGAATATGGAATTATTATTTTTCTTGTTAAGGATAATGCTATTTTTATGACAAAGAGTATTTTGATTTTCCTGGTCCTGAATGCTATTTTTATGACAAAGAGTACTCTGATTTTCCTGGTCCTGAATCTCATCCACCTTATGACCTGGCAACCCTACCCTTGGATAAATACTCTAGGAAATTCTCAGATGTGCATAGAAAGACTTGTACAAGAATCCTTATAGCACCACTGTGCATATTAACAACTAGAAACAACCCAAGGGGTTGCCAACTATACAATGGAATAAGCTTGGTAATTTCATACAGTAAAATACTCCACAGAACTGGAAAGAATAAACTGCAGTCTTACATGGATTAAGCTCAAAACTATAATTCAAATCAAGAGACATTAAGAAATAAAAAAGGAAAAAAAAAAAGAGGAAAAAAAAAAGAAATAAAGAAGGAAGCTACAGACAGGGAGAAAAATACTACATACATTTGTTCAAGGACTCGTACTCAGAATCAACTTATTGACTCAGAATATGTTAGTCAATAAGAAAAAAAATTTTTTTAAAAGGAAGCCCACTGTGGTGGTGCATGCCTATAATCACAGCACTCTGGGAAGCTGAGGCAGGAGGATAACAAGTTCAAGGCCCACCTGGGCAACTTAACAAGATCTCGTCTAGGGCCAAGGAGACAGCTCAATGGCACAGTGCCTGACTGGCAAGCTCAAGGTCCTAAGTTTGATTCCTGGTACCAAAAAAAGAAAAAAGAAAATCTCGTCTAAAAATTAAAAGCGGGTAGGAGCTGAGGATATATTTAACTGCAAAGGCCCTGGGTTCAATCCCCCATCATCATCCCTCCCTTAAAAAAAGAAAAAGAAAAAAAGAAAAAGAATAACAATGATTTCAAATGGCTAAAATTAGAGATGGACAAAGGTATAAGAAAAACCAAAACAGTGGGAAAGTGTTTAAATAGTAGTATTAGACAAAGTTGACAAAGTCAGACATTTTCAAGTTCTTCTTTGCAATCTACAATGTAGACATAGCATACCAATGCACAGATATTATCTTTATAAAGCAGAAACTACAGAAGATGCAAGGAGATTGGAGAATGTAACACATTGCTCTCAGTACAATGAGACCAATTGGACAATGAGAATGACATAAACAGCTCAAATAACAGGGTAGATATATGAATCCATGTGAAACTAACACTCTGACAGAGCCTACTCCTTCTTCTCAAAGGCACATGGAACATATACAAAATTTTCTTCTATCAGTTGGGCATGGTGGCACACACCTGTAACCCCAGCACTCAGGAGGCTGAGGCAGGATCACTGTGAATCTGAGGCCACCTTGGGCTACATAGGGAGTTCAAGAGCCTGAACTACATAGTGAGACCCTACCTCGGAAAAAAAAAGACATTAAGAAATAAAAAAGGAAGCTACAGACAGGGAGAAAAACACTACATACATTTGTTGAAGGACTCATACTCAAAATCTACTTATTGACTCAGAATATGTTAGTCAATCAGAAAAAAAATTTTTTAAAAAGGAAGCCCACTGTGGTGGTGCATGCCTATAATCACAGCACTCTGGGAATTCATAAAGTAAAAAAAGAAAATGGGCAAAAGATATGAATATATAGCAAAAGCTACAAAAATGGCTCTTAAACATACGGAAGGGAGCTCAAACACAACTTCACTCATGGCAAAATGTAACCTAAAACTACACAGGAGCTGGTCATGGAGGCACAACCCTGTAATCCCAGAATTCTGGGAGATTGAGGTAGGAAGACAGCAAGTTCAAACTCACCCTGGGCAACTTTGCTAGAGCCTGTCTATTACGGTTTATATGCAGAATGTCTCCCAAAGGCTCATGAGCTCATAACTGGAGCTTTTGGAAGGTGACTGAATCACAGGGGCAACCTAGATGACTTGCTGTTAGGAGACGGGATCTGGTCAGACGGGTTGGTCACTGGGGGTGTGACATGGCAGGAAATACCTCCTTCCTGCTTCTCCCTTATCTACTTCCTGACTGCCATGATGTGAGCAGCTTCCTCCACTAGACCCTTCCATCACACTGCCTCTGCACTGAAGCCAAACAACCAGACTCACCGTGAGCCAAAAGAAACCTCTCCTCCTTCAAGTTGTGGATGTTGGGTATTGTCCTAGCCATGAAAAAGTGATTGCTACACTATCTCAATTTTTTTAAAAGGAAGGAGGGAAGCGATGGATGTAGCTCAGTACAAATGTCTTAGGTTTAATTCCCAGTATGGTGTGTAGAGGGACCTACATGGGGAGGGGGTCTGAGTATGGTGACAAATGCTTGTAGCTGCTTGGGAGGCTAAGGCAAAATGATTGCTTTAGCCCAGGAGTTTGAAATTAGTATGGGCAACATAAAACCCCATTTCAAAAACAAAAAAACTATACTGAGAGGTTTCTGGTCTGGCCAGGCAGGATGAAATCAGCTCACTGCAGCGTATCTTTGTCTCTGTCTCTCTGGCTGAGTGTAACTAAAATTTTTGGACAAAATACTAAAAGTAAACATATGAATTTATGTTCAATAAACCCTTGATAAGTTGTAAAATATTGCAATCAAAAAAATGTAGTTAGTACCCCTAAACCACTAAGCATACTAGCTTACCAACACAGCACTGCGGAGTGGCAGCTGTTCACCCTCGTGATGGCCTTGGCCGACTGGGAGCTGTAGCTGCTGCTGCTGCCCAACACCTCACTCGCCTGGGGGGATGATCCAAATTCAAAACTTGAAGAGCTGCTTCTGAATGTATACTGCTTTTGCATCATTCAACTCAAGAAACCTTAAATGGAATCATCATAAATTAGGGACCATCTTTATCTGAAAGGTGAATAGTGAACAAAAGCTGCCAGATTTGGGAGGCAGCAAAAGCTTGGAGAAGTGACCTACCATACACAGGGCGAGTTTCCTGAGTTGTGTGTGTGTCTTGAGCCACTGCCTTGAAGACAGGCCCTGGTTGTACAGCTACAAGTTAGTGGCGGCTGTCTGGCAATGTGATCACTCCTTGCCCACACACAGCCTATCCACATTATGCATCACTGGTCCTTCAACAAAGGCCAAACCACTGGGGCCACCTCATCTGTCTTTCAGCTCCCAAAACTATGAGCTAAGTAAACTTCACCTTCTAATAAAGCAAGCATGCCTCAAGTGCTTTATTACATTAACAGAAAATGGATTAAAACAACAGTGGAATGTCTTCATTAAAATACTTTATTTAAAGAGAATAAAAAAATAAGAAAAAACATTAAAAACAATACAGAATTTCATAACAAGATGATAGGAAATGAACAATGGTTGTTATACTGCATATTGATATCTTCAAAGTAGTTGTTCAGATTACCAGATATAAACATGTAAAATTGGTCAAAAGAAATTTAAACATTAACTGTTCATTTCAACAAACCAACAGAAATTAGTAGTACAATTATCTTAGCTACATTGTGTGTATGTTTATATATAATATATATATATAAATTTTTTTTCCTTCCTTCTTTTTTTCTCCTTTCCCTAGCAGTTTCTTTCCCTTTCACAATATCTGTTGTACTTAAATACTGGAAGACCTTAACAAATTATCCACTAGGAAATGAAGGCAAAATAAACATATCCCCAGATGAATAAAAACAAAGAGAATTTCTTGCCAGCACAAGTGCACTGAAGGATATGCTAAATGAAATTCATGGGGCTGGGGATATAGCTCAGGAGCACAAGTGCCTGCCTGGCAAGTGCAAGGTCCTGAGTTTGATTCCTGGTACTTGAAAAAAAAAAGGAACTTGTTAGGCTCAACTATTAGAAAGAAATGCAGAACTTCAAAAAGGAAGAAAAAGAAACAGTGGATAAATATAAAAGAGAATTTTTACCTCTTAAGTGATCGTGTATGACTTCTAAAGTTATAAAATTGTCTGTTAAAAGTTTCAAATATGAAAAAAAAAAAAGTTTCAAATATGCTATCTGTAAGATAATGACGGGAGAGTAAGGGGACCTATATGGCTGTAAGACTTCTATGTTTTACCTGAAATAAGAAATATTAACTCTAGAAAGATCATGAATGGTTAATTATGTACATTATAGTCTCCACAGTGACCATTAGAAATATATAACACATACTCAAGGAGCCAATAGAAAAATTAGTTTGCGGATATCTGAATAATTCAAAAGAAGGCAGGAATGGGGTAATGGAAAAAAAAAAAGGAGAAAAAAAGAAAACAAGATGACAGGCCTACATAGGATAATATCAATTATTATAATAAACATGAATACCTTCTGCATGTTAATTATAAGACCCAAGTATAAGGAAAAATATATATTATATAAATAAGAAGAAGAATTGGAATAGATGTATTAATACCAGACAAAGTAGACCTCAGAATAATGAACATTATCAGGAGCAAGGAAATATAATGATAAAAAGGCATTAATCAATGAAGACGACATAAAAGTTGTGAATATATATTATCTAACAAGAAAACTTCAAAAGCCATAAAGGGAAAACAGAACTAAAAGTAGAAATAGACAAACAATTATAGTTAAAAACTTTAACTTCTTAACAGTTGATTGAACAATGGCCAGAAAGTCATATAAAGACCTGGGCGGTTCTATCTACATACTTGACCCAGGGGGCACTTACAGAACACTCCATTCAACAGAAAACACACATTCTTCTCAAATGCACATGGGACATTTCCAAGACAGACCGTGTCCAGGGTCATAAAATAAAGCTGAAAATTTTTGAAAGAACCAAAGCATTCAAAGTATGTCTTCTGAACATAATGAATTAAACTAAAAATTAATAACAGAAGTATACAGGAAAATTTCCAAATATTTGGAAATTAAACAACACTCCTTTAAATAATCAAAGAGGAAATCAGAAAACATCCTGAACTGAATAAAAATGAGCATATAATCTATCAATAATTGTAGGAGGTAGCTACAGCAGCTCTTACTGGGAATTTTCTGGATGGGGATGTAGCTCAGTAGTAAAGTGCTTGCCTTGCATGCACATGGCTCTGGGTTTGATCACCAGAACCACAAAAAAAGAGAGAATTTTCTTATGTAACTTTTATTTTTAATCAACACAATTGCACATATGTATAGGGTACAGAGTGATTACACATATATGTGAATGAATGATCAGGTAAAGGTAAAGAGCATATCCATCACCTCAGACTTTTATCATTTCTTTGCATTGAGGACATTCAATGTCTTCTCTACAAGCTACTTTGAAATATAGAATTCATTGTTGTCAACCAGTTACCCTGCAGTCTACTGCATGTTAGAAATCAGTCCTCTTACGCAGCTGTACTCCTGTACTCATTAACTACCATCTCTCCACCTCCTTCCCTCTCACCCTTCCCAAGCTCTGGTAATCACTATTCTGACCTCCACTCCTATGAGATCAACTTTTTTAGCTTCCACATTTGAATGAGAAATAAGCTTTCTGAGCTTATTTCACTTAACATAATGTCCTTCAGGTTCATCTATTTTGCTACTAATGCCAGGATTTTATTCTTTTATGGTTATTTCATTGAGGATATATGCCACATTTCATTATCCATCCTTCCTTTAGTGGACACTTGATTTCATATTGTAGCTACTGTGAACAGTGCTGCAATAAACAGAGGAGTACCAATTTTCTTTTTCTTTTTGTCTTTTTGAGACAGAGTCTTGCTATGCAGTTCGGGCTGGCTTTGAGCTCACTTTGTAGCCCAGGCTGGTCTCAAACTCACAATGATCCTCCTGACTCAGCCTCCGAGTGCTGGGATTACAGGCATGCACCACCATGCTTGGCCTTAATTCTCTTTAGCATACTAGTTTCATTTCATTTGGGTATATACCTAGTAATGGAACTGTTGGGTTATATGGTAGCTGTATGTCTAGTTTTTTTCAGAACTCTGCACAATGCTTCCCACAGTGGCTGTACTAACTCACACTCCTAACAACAGGATATGAGAGTGTCCCTTTCTTTGCATCCTCACCAGCATTTTTTCTTTAATAATAGCAATTCTAACTGGAATGAAACGGTATCTCTTGTGGTTTTGATTTGCATTTCCCTGATTTTAGTCATAAATATACTTTTTGGACATTTTTATAGATGCTGTTTGTTTGTGAAATGTCTATCCATATCATTTGCCTATGTAAAATCAGATTCTTTTTCTTGCTACTGAGTACCTTATATATTCTGGATATTAATCCCTGATCAAATGAATACTTTGTAAATATTATCTCTTCTTCTACTGGTTGTCTGTTTCTAAGCCAGTACCACACTACTGGTTTCTACAACTTTGTAGTATATTATAAAAATAATAATGTTGTGATGCCTCTAACTTTGGTCTTTTTGTTCAGTAATGCTTGACTATTCAAGGTCTCCTGTAGTTTCACAGGAATTATAGGGGTTTTTTTTCTATTTCTGTTAAGAATAACAATGCATCTTGATAGGAATTGCATTGAGTCTACAGATTGCTTTGTGTAAGAAACTTTGAACAACGATAAGTCTTCCGATCTATGAGTATGCGATGTCTTTTCATCTTGCAGGATCCTCAATACCTTTCATCCACATTTCGTAGTTTTCACTGAAGAGTTCTTCTACTTCCTTGGTTAAATTTATTCCTAGGTGTTCTGGGGGTTTTTTGTAGGTATTATAAATGGGATTGTTTTCTTGATTTCTTTTTCATCAAGTTCATTACTGGCATAGAAACAATACTGATTTTTGTATGTTGATCTTGTATGCTGCAACTATACGGAATCCATTCATCAGTTCTAAGTTTCTTAGTAGTCTTTAGGTTTTTCTATATAAAAGATCGTGTCATCCACAAATAGGGATAGTTTTCTCCTTTCCAGTTTGATGCCCTTTATTTCTTTATCTTGTTTAACTGCTCTGGCGAGGACTTCCAGTACTGTGTTAAAGGTCAGTGATGAAAATGGGTATCCTTGTCTTGTTAAAGGTCTTAGAATAAACACTTCTAGCCATGCAGTATGTTAGTTACTGGTTTGTTGTCATATATGGCCTTAACTGTGCCAAAGGTGTTGAGGTATGTTCCTTTTATACCGAATTTATCGAATTTTTATTATGAAGCAATACTGAATTTTACCAAATGCTGTTTCTGCATCTGTTAGGATGATTATCTGGTTTCTGGTCTCTCATCCTATTCATTTGATGTATTATTATTTTTTTCTTTTAACAGCATTGGGAACTGGAGCCAGGTTTCACAGATGCCAGGCATGCACTGAACTATATCCTTAGCTGCTCATGGTCACTGATTTGTATGTTTTGAACCAGTCTTGCATCCTTGAGATAAATCCCATTTGATCATGGTATACAATCTTTCTGATGTACTATTATAGTATCCTGTTTGCTAGAATTTTGCTGAGAATTTTTACAACTATATTTATTAGGGGTATTGTTCTCTCTATATTTTTGCTCTTGTCCAGTTTTGGCATCAGGGCAATGCTAGTCTTGTAGAATGAGTTTGGAAGAAAGCCCTTCCCTTTTAATCTTTTGAAATGGTTTGAGAACAAATCAGTTAGTTCTTCAAATTTTGTAGAATTCAGCACTGAAGCCGTCCAATCTCAGGCTTTTCCTTGTTAGGTTTTTTTCTCAGTGATTAAAGTTCACTGCTTGTTATTTGTCTTCTTGGGCTTCCTACTTCTTCATGTTGCACTCTTGGTAGGTTATACGAGTTCAGGAACCCATCTGTTTCTGGCAGGTTTTCAAACTTGTTGTCATACAATTGCTCATAACAGTCCCTAACGATCCTTTGTTTCTATGGTATCAGCTATAATATCTCCTTTTTCGTCTCTGACTTATTTGGGTCTTCTTTTTTCCTTTGTCGAAACGTTTCCAGACACTGTTTCTTAAAAACAAACAAGCAAAAACCCCAAACAAAACCTTTTTGCTTTATTAATCTTTTGTATATTTTTGTCTCTATTTCATTATTTCTGCCCTGATCTTTGATTTCTATGCTTCCACTAATTTTGGGTTTGGTTTGTTCTTGCTTTTCTAGTTGCTTGATTGCATTGTTAGGTTTACTTTAAATCTACCTTTTTGATTTAGACATTTATTGCTATTAACATATCTCTTAGTATTGCTGTATCCCAGAGGTTTTGAAATTCTGTTCTTAATTTCATGTTTTAAGTTTTGTGTTGTTTTTGGTGCTGAGGATTGAACCGAGGCACACTCTGCCACTGAGCTACATCCCCAGCCCTTTAATGAGAGTCTCACAAAGTTGTACAAGCTGGGCTCAGACTTGCTATCTTCCTGCCTCAGCCACCCGAGTAGCTAGGATTATAGGTGTGTGCCACTGTGCCTGGCTGTTTCAAGATATTTTTAAATTTCCATTTTAATTTATTCATTGACCCACTGTTATTCAGGAGGATATTGTTTAATTTGCATGCTATTTGTACAATTTCCACAGTTCTTGTTGATTTCTATCTATCCCATTGTGGTCAAAATACATGATAGATTTAGATTTTTAAAAAAATATACTGGGGGCTGGGGATTTAGCTCAGTGGCACAGCACCTGCCTGGCAAGCGCAAGGTCATGAGTTCAATTCCTGCTACTGGAAAAAACAAAAACAAAAACGAAAAATATACTGAGATCTGTTCATAGCCTAATAGATGATATAATCTGGAGAATGTTCTCTGTGCTGGTGAGAAGAATGTGTACGCTGTAGCAAATGAATGAAATGTTCTGTAAATATATATCAAGTCCATTTGGTCTATAACAGTTTAACTCCAACATTTCGTTGTTGATGTTCTATCTGGATAATCTGTCCACTGATGAAAGTCAGATATTTAAAGCCCTATTGTTTTATTGTAGTCTCTCCTTCCCATTAGATCTAAAAATAACATGCTTTACATATTTGGATGGTCCAATGTTGAAAAAAATATAGATATATGTTATAGTCTCTTACTGAAGTGATCCTTTTATCATTATACAATCATCTTTTTTTTTTTCAGTTTTGATATAAAAGTCTGTTTTAGGTGAATATAGTGAGTCCTGCTCACCTCTGGTTTCTGTTTGCATGGGGTATCTTTTTCCATCACTTCCCTTTTAACCGGTGTGTCCTTGCCACTGGAGTGAGTTCCTTGTAGGCAGCAGAAAACTGGGCCTTGTGTTTTTACATTCAGCTAGTCTGTATTTTTGGGAGAAAGAATTAAATCCATTTACATTCAAATTTATTACTGCTATATAAGAACCTACTCATTTGGTTATTTTCTGGGTCATTTGTTTCTTTCTTCCTTTATTGTTAATCTTTGCAGTTTGATCCCTTTCTTTTTCTCATTTGTGTATCTACCCTACCAGTTAGTTTTACACTTTTACATGTTATCATGATAGTAGTTATTGTCTTTTCACTTGTAGCTACAGGACTCCCTTAAACATTTCTTATAAAGCTGGTTAGTGGTGATGCATTTCTTTAGTAATGCTTATCTGAGAAAGATGTTTATTTCTTGTTTATTTCTGAAGGAGACTAGCTGGGTACAGCATTCTTGGCTGGTAGGTTTTTTTGTTGTTGTTTTGTTTTTGTTATTTTTAGCCCTCTAAATACAGTATATCATACTCTCCTAGTCTGCAAGGCTTCTGCTGAGAAATCTGCTATTATCCTAACAGAGATTCCCTTATATGTGATTTGGTCTTTTCCTTTTGCTGCTTTTAGAACTGTCTTTAATTTTTGACAGTTTGACTACAATGTGCCTTGGAGAATATCTCTTTGGGTTCAACCTAATAAATCTTTGAGATTCACAGACTGAATATCCATATCTCTTCCAAGACTTTGGAAATTTTCAGCTATTTTGTTAAATATGATTTCTGTGTCTTTCTCCATCTCTCTTCCCTCTGCAACTCTTATATTAGAACATTTGTTCACTTAATGGTACCCTATAGATATCATAGGTTTTTTCACTTCTTCATTCTTTTATTTCTCTTCTGACTGGGTTAATTCCAAAGATGCCTTCACCTTCAGCAATTCTTTTTTCTGTTTGATCTACTCTGTTGTGGCTCTCACTGTATTTATTTCATTCACTGAATTCTTAGGCTATAAGATTTCTGTTTGGTCTTTTTTTTATATCGATCTCTGTCAAATATTTTATTTAAATCATAAAGTACACTCTTAAATTCTTTAAACTGTCCATATCCTCTTATATATCACTGAATTTCTTAAGATTATCTTTTGCGGGGGCTGGGGATTTAGCTCAGCGGCAAAAAGCGCCTGCCTGGCAAGCGCAAGGTCGTGAGTTCGGTTCCCGGTACCGGAGAAAAACCAAAAAAAAAAAAAAAGATTATCTTTTGCAAGTTTCCTGTATCTCTATGTGGTATCTGTGCATCTAACGCAAGAGTTGCCTTTTCCAATTTTCTAAAGCACCCTACACCCTCAGCATGCAGGGAGAGACTTTTTCCTGTGGATGGGTTCCAGAATGCCAGTTTCTGTGGTGTGCTAGCTTTGATTTGGGGTGGAGAGCTGTGTGTTTTCTGTGTAGTTTCTTCAACTATAATCCTTATCAGAGATGTCTATGGCTAGGACAGCTGTCTAGGCTGTGGGTGCTTGTGTGCAGTGCTATGGTGTGATCTTGCTAGGAATACACCTACTGCCAGGCAAACTACGTAGACAGTTGGAGAAGCCCACCGTAGCACAGGCCAGTACCAGGCTCTCCAGTAGGTACAGCTGTCATCTGGTTGGCTGTTGGGCTGAGTTTGCATATTCATGGGCTCTGTGGGATGGCTAGCCATGCAACAGAAAGACTAGGTGGGTAAAGTCACTGTGGCTGTCAACATGAGCTCAGATCTGTACTACTATTGTAGACTGGTTGCTGTGCAGCTGGCTCAGAAGGGGCAGAGTAGAGCTGCCACCTGGTTGGCTGTCAAGTCATAGACAGTTGTTTGCAGGTGTATCAGGTCCTCAGCTGTGTCTCAACCCCCCTTCTGTGCATGTTCAGCTGTTTCCTGGGCAACAGGATACCGTATGGACTTGGAAAACAGGGTCTTGATCTTTCTCCTAGCCCTAGGTTTTCAGTAGCCAGGGTTGTGGTACTGCAGACACTTGTACGAGTATGGTGGAATGATAGCAGAGTCTCAAGAATGAAAACCTGCCCTAGTCCCCAGGGCAAGATACAGTCTAGCAGTAGGTTTACTTTCAAGATGGCAATAAGCCACAGCATCTTAGGTCATGGTAGGTACAGGGTATGCAGCGTGGCCTCGTACTCTGTGGCCAGGGAACCCCGTGAACATCAGGCAACTATCCAAACTGTGTCTAGAGACAGAGCTGTAGGAGTCTCTCGTACAGTCTTCTACAGCAGCCGTAGGGACCAGTGCAGGTCTCCAGATTATTTTTTCTTCCAAAAATCATCATCCTGGCCTCAAGCTGATCTCTGTGGGAAAGGAAGAGTGTCTTGCTCTCCTCTCTTTGGTGCTATGCTCAGTTTTGGTGTTCCACAGGGGTCTTGCATTTTCTTGCTACTCTCTAGAAGAGATCCTCAGTGACTCTAATTGGAATATAATCATTTATTCTTTGTTATGCTCCCTTTTGGGGGGGGCACTGAGCAAAAAGGCTACTTTATTCATCCATCTTGCTGATGTCACTCTCCTAGAGAGAAATTTGTAGCAATAAATATTTACATTAAAAAATAAGAAAGGCCTCCAAATCAATGACCTGGCTTTATCCTTAAGATACTAGAAAAAAGATCACAAAGTAAGTCCAAAGCAAGCAGAAGGAAGGAAATAATTAGATCAGAGCAGAAATAAATGAAACAGAGAACAGTATAACAATAGAGAAAAATTAGCAAAACTAATAACTAATTAGCTGATAAATTTCTAGCAGAAGTGATAATGATAAAAAGAAAGAAGAAATGAATTACAGTAACTAAAGAAGGGTTATCAGACACCAGACACATTTAAAGGAGCAATAAATATTACGAACATTTCAATATAAATAATACCAGTAAATTTGCTAAAATGCAAGTCGAAAGCTACAGAATAGGTGAGAAGAAAGGTGACCTCAACAGTTCCATATTAACTAAAGGGTTTCAGGATATTTTGTTTTGTGGTACTGAGATTTGAACCCAAGGCCACACACATGCTAGGCAAACACTCTACCACCGAGCTACAACATCAGCCTGCACTTTTAATTTAAATCCCTACAAAAGGAAAACAAACACCACTCTACCCCATATGACTATACTGGCAAATCCTACCAAACATATAAAGAAGAAATAACACTTATTCTATATAATTTTTACAGGAAACAGAAAAAGAACCTCCTTAACTAACGAGGCTAGTACTGCACTACCCCACCATAACATCCAAAGTAGACAAAGGTAGTACATGAAAACTACAAACCAACAGCACTCATGAATGCAGATACAAAAATCCTCTAAAGGTGGAAAATAAAATCCAACAATATATAAGAACAACATACTAAGAACCAACTATATTTTCTCAGGAATGGAAAGCTGATTCAATATGCAAAAGCTAATATGTATAAACCATTATATTAACATGCTGAAGAAAAAAATTGCATTGATAGATACCAAAAAAGCTTTGGATAAAATTTAACATCCATTCATGATTTAAAAAAAACAAAAAACAACCTTTCAGTCAGGCTGGATATGGTGGCACATGCTTATAATCCAACAACTTGGGAACCTGAAGTAGAAAGATTACAAATTTGAGCCCAGCCTGGGCAACTTAGTGAGACCCTGTCTAAAAACAAAAAATAGGGCTGGAGATATAACTTAGTGTAAAAAACATGGGCTCAATCCACAATACAACAAAATAAAACAACCTCAACTTCAACAAAATTAGAAAATTTTGCTCGTGGAAAGCTACTGTTAAGGAAACAAAAGGACAATTTTCAGAAAGGGAAAAAATATTTGCAAATCACCTATCTGGGAAAGAATTTGTATACTGAGGATACAGCTTAGTGGTAGACTACATGCTAGCAAGCACAAAGCCCTGGGTTTGAGCCCCAGTACCACAAAAAGGAAAAAGAATTTGTACACTGAATTTAAAGATTTTTTGAAATTCAGTAATAAACATAAAATAAAACAAAATTAAAATGGGCAAAAGGTTTGAACAAACATTTCACCAAAAAAGATTTAACAATGGGAAGTAAGAACCCAAAACATGCCGGAGATATAGCTCAGCAGCACAAACACCTACCTGGCAAGTGCAAGGTCCTGAGTTCAATTCCCAGTACTGAAAAAAAAAAAAGAACATAAAACCCATTAAAAATTTTTGGTCATTAGGGAAATGCACATAAAAACTACATTAGAATGCCAGTGCATACTTATCAGAATAGCTAAAATTAAAAAGCCTCATCATTCCAATTTTTGGAAACTATGTGAAACAAATGAAACTCATACACTGTTGTCTGGATTACAAAATGTTGCAACCATTTTAAAATAAATTTTGGTCATTTCTTCAAAAAACAGACCCAAACTAGAAATTATAGGGGCTGGGGATATAGCTCAGGGGCACAAATGTGCCTGCCTGGCAAGTGCAAGGTCCTGAGTTCAATCCCTGGTACCAAAAAAAAAAAAAGCTAACAGGAAAAGTGAGTAAATCACATAGGCCAGGCATGGTGACGCAAATCTGTAATCCCAGCACTAGGGAGGCTGAGGTAGGAGGATCGCTGCGAGTTCAAGATCAGCCTGAGCTACAAAGTGAGCTCAAGGCCAGCCTTAAACTGCATAGCAAGACCCTGTCTCAAAAAAACAAAACAAACAAAAAAAAATAGAAATTACCCAAATGTCCATTAACACCTGAACAGTGGTATATCCACACAATGGAATATACCCATATTCTACTGTAAAAAGGTAAGAAATCTGACCCACTTCATACTTCAATATGAATGCATCTGAAAATAATCATGCTGGGTGAAAGAAACCAGAAAAAGAATAAATACTACAATTCTACTTACATAAAATTCTAGGAAATGCTTATGGATTTAGAGTGATGGAAAAGTAGATTCTCAGGGACCTCAAGAAAGGAAGTGCAGGGCGGAGGGGGAGAAGTGCACAAAGGAGCAGGAAGAAACTTCAGGGACAATGGCCATGCTATTGAGCGGGGGCTGGTGTCACAGATGTCAAAATTTTTCAAACTATCATTTTAATATGTGAACTCAGTATAAAAATAAACAAACAAAAAACAAATATGTGAAGTTTATTGTATGTAATTACACCTCATTTAAAAAAAATACTCCATGCCTGTAATCCTACCACTCGGGAGGCTGAGGCAGGAAGATCGTAGCAAGTTCAAGACCAGCCTGGGCTACAAAATGAGCTCAAGGTCAGCCTGAACTGTATCACAAGACCCTGTCTCAAAAAACCCCCCAAAAAACAAAAAACAAAAAAAAAAAAACACAAAAAACAAACAAAACAAAACAAAAATACTCCACAACTAAACAAGCCAATTAAAACTGCACACACGATTTTAGTAGACATTCCACCTAAGGAGACCTACAGATGGCAAATAAGTGCAAAACAACATTCAACGCTAGCCACTAGGGAAATGCAAACTAAACCCATGAAAATACTACTACACGTCTCTATTTGAATGGCTAAAATGAGGATGGAAAAAAAATGTGACAAAACCAAGTGTTGACAAAAATGTGAAGCAGGCCAGGGATCTAGCTCAGCAGCACAAGCGCCTGCCCGGCAAGCACAAGGTCCTGAGTTCGGTACCTGGTACCAAAAAACAAAAACAAAAGAATGTGAAGCAATTGGAACTCTCATACACTGGTGAGAATGCACTCTGAAAAAAAGCTTGGATCTTTCTTACAAAATTAACTATGCACCTATCTTATTATCCAGAATTTCCATCCCTAGATATTTAGAGAGAAATGAAAACAAACCTGCAAACAAAAACCTATACACAAATATTTATTGTAATTCCACCCATAATCACCCAAAACAGAAAGTAACACAAATCACCATCCTAGGTTGAATGGAATACCACTTAGCAATAATAAGGAGCAAGCTATTAATAGATGTAACAATGTGGATGAATCTCCAGAGAATTATGTTTAGCAAAAGACTGCATATTAGGCTGGGGATGTAGCTCAGTGGTAGAATACTTGCCTGGCATGTAAGACCCTGGGTTCAGATCCCAGCACTAAACATAGTAGAACATTAAAACTAAAGCAAAAAGGCTATATCTTGTACTATTCTATTTACATGCCATTCTGGCAAAGGTAAAAATGTGGATACGGAGGACAGATCAGTAGCTTCTAGGGATCAGAGGAGGGAGAGGAGCTCAGTGCCAAAGCAAGGAGGATTTAAAAGAAATGAAGTTTCCTAAATCTTGATTGTGGTAGTACTGGCAAAAACATAAGTTAAAATTGATTGTCAGTACCTATAATAATAATAATAATAATAAATCCATGAGTCCATACTGAGGTGAAGGAATCAATGAATCAATGAATCAATGAATGAACAGAATAAACAAACCTCCCATGCAGAATTCTACTTTATGTAACTATTCCACTCTCAAGGAGAGAGCTGCATTCCCATCCTTTAAGTGTGGACTGCACAGTGACCTGCTTCCAAAAAGTACAGTACAGAAAAGAAGGAAAGTGAAACTTTACAGTGGACAATCCTGACAAATACTGCCTCTGCCAGGTGATCAAGATCAACACAAATAGCCGTAAGACAGATTGATAATATATATTAACGACATGATGTGAAACTATGAGAATGGTGCTTTATCTTTGTGGTCTTCCTCCCCAAAACACAAATCTGGTCATGAGAAAAATAAGCAACAAATCCCAAGTGGGGTTCATTCTGCAAGATACTAGACCACTGTACCTCAAAATTGTCAAGGTCATCAACAATAAGGAAAGTCTAAGAAGACTGTGACAGTCAAGAAGAGCCTAAGGAGATGAGTAAATATAATGTGGGATCCTGGGCATGATCCTGGAACAGAAAAAAGACATTAGTTAAAAGCTCAGGAAACTTGAATACAGCCTGGGCTGTACTTAACAGCAATGTATCAGTACTGGTGCCTCAGCTGTGCCCAACTTCAGATGTGTACGAGGCACGGTTCAGACTTGTTTCTACACACAAGCACTGGGCCACTACTCATGGTCCTTTTCCAGGAGGCTATATTTCAAATAAAATGTATTGTGTAGTATTTGTGCACTCTTTTTCTTGTGCTACAGTTATATTTAGTTTATTACTAGAATATGAAAACTCGGTTCTTAGATGTTTCTGGCTTATGAGGCAATTCCTATTTCTGCTTATGATAACTATAAACAAATTTAATACCAATTGTTAATGCTTCTTCCATTTAAAATAATTTACCATCTTATTTCTGCCCTGATACAGAGTTAAATCATCAACAGTAACTTCTAAAACAAGTCAGGCACTCTCTGGTAAGATGTTAGTGGATGAATTCTATCATCCCTAGTATTTGCAGAAGACACCTTCCAATGCAAGCAGAGCAGCATGCCAGGGAAAGAAGACCAGGCTGCTCTCTCCAGCCCGACCCACTCCATCAGTCTGAGATAGGACGACTCAGGACCTACAGGTCTTTCCAACCAGTGGGAACACAGCCAAGGCCACAAGGGCCCGGGCAGGCATATAGGTGAGATGGGCTTCCTCCCACCTCCTGCTACCCAGCACTTCCCAGACTACACCTGGAACCAGAAAGGTGCTCCCGAGATAGGACTATTTTTAGCAGAGGCCTCATGGTTGTTCCCACCCACCTTTCTGATGAGAACAGACAGCAGAAAGGCCTGAAATCTCAGAACTGATCCTGCACTGAGACCACCGCTGGTGTCCTGGTTCTCTCAGCCACCCTGCATATCCTACCTTGCAGGCCTACAAACTATACTTAGGCATCCAGGCCCACTCACTGGCACACTGCCCAGCACTGCTGTTTCAAATCACGAAACCCAGGTCTGAACACACCCCTTCTCATCAGTGAAGTGCGGGAAGATCCAGGGACTTCAGTAGGCATGCACACAGCCCATCAGGAACCAGTTCCAACACCCTTCTAAGAGTTCTCCCCATCTCAGACACTGGGGCTTTCTGCCCTGAGGGTCAGTATAGCTTCCATAGCCTTGGCCCTCAGCCCAAAATAGGGTAGGAACAGCCTGGTGAGAGACTCTGAGGCCTCCAAGGGTGGTCCTACAATAAATAACACCAAAGACACAGACCCTTCCAGAGAGAGGCCAGACCTGCCCATGTGGGCTGCAGAAAAGCTGCACTCCAGATGAAAACAAGGGAAGAGACAAGCCTGCTGGGATAGCAAGATCCCTATCCTATTACCTGGCACGCACAGCCACAAAGAACTGGACATGCTTCCAGGCCAAGAAAAACATACCTCACCTCTCTACCCCGGTCCACAGGCTGCCAGAGATGGCCATGAGGGGTACCCACATCTCTGCTGCATGAGCCCAGCTTAGGAAGGACCAAAGCAGGCTGGACCAGCCTTGGTACCAGCCACAGCCACAGCCACAGCCACGCCTGTGCCCACCCAGTTCCTCCCTGCCCCTGAGCATGGGAAGCAGATCTGGCCATGGTAACTCAGACTGCACAAAGAAACCATTTCTGGAATGGGGCTCCGTTTGGCAATTCAGAGTCAAAGGCGCACTTCATAGCTCCTTTCCAAATCCCGTGCATTGTCAGGGCCCTTTCCCCTTTGAAGCCTCGCTGAGTGATTGAAGCGTCTACTTTCTGAGGGGCAGATAGCACAGGGCCGGTAATCTGACTCTAAGCCACGGGATAAAGGTAGTTTGTTTCCTCTCAGCCCGTCTGTCAACACCTCCTCAGTAATTAGCCCTAATTATTACAAAGGGCCAGCCTCCCATTCGGTTATTAAATCAGAAATAGTATCATGGCCGGGCGTCTGTCAGCACCCCGACTGGCGACCTTCGATTCATTGAATCCTCTGTCAGTATCCGCTTTGGGAAGTGCCCAGGCGGGTAGGGAGGCAGTAGCTTCAAAGATATAGATCCTGGAGAGGAATTCCGGGAAGGCAGGGAGGGTGGTGCTGTGCAACCCACTGGCAACGTGGGAGCCAAGGATCTTCCCCAAGGCAGTGAAGACATACACCAATCACAGTCACTCTACCTGCCATGCCCCACCCGTGCCAACCTGTGTGTGGAAAAAGGGTGGACGTGATAAGGTGCACTCCCTAATGGCCCCTTCCTCCAGAGGAAAAGGCATACCCCACACTGCCTCAGGCACATCTGCATCCAGAGGCAGGCAGGCTGCAGCCTTGACAGACAGCTCTGCCTGAGACTCAGGGAGCCCCTCAACTGACTCAGTAAGGGTTTACAGTAAAAACACTAGGAGGGGAGTCAGGCCCTATTCTACATCCAAGCCTGGCCTGGGCACCCCTGTTGGCAGAGCATCACCTGGAAGCCAAGATGCAGAACTTGAGTTCTAGCTATAGACACAATCTCCATGCCAAGGCCCATAGCACTGTAGCCCTGAAGGTGTTACAGGAAGGATGATCATCCCCTCCAGCCAGGTCCAAGCCTCTCCCTCCATGCAGAAGAAATGGGACGCTTACTGTACAACAGAGCAGTGCTGTCTGGCTCGCTGAGGCAGCAGCTGCCACTCCAACGGGATTCACGGCCCCAACAAGCAGCTGGCACTGACCTCCTCTCCCTTGGTGCAGTGCCTGATCCCAATCCCTCAGGAACTCCTAGTCAGCAGCCAGCCAGACAGCACAGGTGTGCACGTGCTCATTCCAGACAGGCCCTACTGATTTGGGACACGGAACAACTTATAGTCCTGTCTTCCTGAACTGTCTTGATAGCTGGAGACACAGCTTGTGTAGGGGGCTTGGTCCCCAAGCAGAGGCAATCATGGTCCTCACACCAGCCCACCAAGGCCTCCTTTGCAGCGGTGCCTGTTGGGCACTCAACTAGCACTGCGTCCTTGTGGCCAACTGTCACATTAACAGCACCAGTCCAGCTGGGGCAGTAGGAGTATGCTCATAGAGACAATAACATGGCTGGTTCTCTTCCCTGGTGATGCCTGGAAGCCACTTGGCTGGAGCATGTGAGGGGGGCAGTGGGCCGGCTGACCTCAGTACGCAAAGGCAACCTGCGGTGGTAGGGTGTTGAGCAGGGCTGAAGCTGCATATCAGACTGTGGACTGAGAGGCAAAGTCAGGGTGAGAGGCTGGTGAGCTTTGTCCATGAATGTCTCAAGCAGCAGCTGAGGACGTCCACTGCCCCAGGAACAGGTTCAAGGAGCCTGAGAGAGGGCAGGAAGGAAGCTCCATTGATGGGGCATTTTTAGCCAGCCTGCCCCAGGCACTTACGGGCAGAGGTGGGAACCCAGCCAGCAATGAGCCACTGGCCTTTCTGTGTAGGGAACACATGGAAAACTTGCTGCTGTACAGGAAGCCTGACGTTCCCGCTTGTGCATTAGAGCCAGCTCTGTAGCCCACCCGTCAGGAAGCCCAGTCCACTAAGGACACCGCCTGCCCCACTGGGGGGAGAATCCTTTGTAGGGTACAGCATAGGGGACATGCCCAGCAAGTTTATGGCAACCGAGTCCAACTTGGAGGGATCCCTAACATGGCAGCAGGGACACCTTCTGATAGGGATTGGCATGTGCAATTCTCCTACGGCAGAAACCACCTCAGGTAGGGTAGTCCCCTGTCACACCCCCAGGGAATGGTGTGGCCAGATATGTGACCCCCTGGATTCTTGCACACTCATATTTGTATGCACTGCTGACACTATACACGCTCACATACTCATGCCAGCAGTGCGTCTACCACATGCCACCTAGACATGCAAATAAGGGTACAAGCCAGGCTCCATGGGCAAGCACAGCAGCATGGCAGGGATTTTTATCATTCAAGGATCCCTACATGCACAAGCTATGATGAAGGGGCCAAGTCCATAGCCCAATGCATCCCAGTCCCCAGGATGTAAGATACCACCCTAGCAAGGTGCACCTGCTGGGTTCTCAGCCACTCATGCTCACTTCCACTGTCCAGAGGGCCACAGATGATCTAAAAGTCCCAGGTCCCTGCACTGTACAGACAAACAGGGACTGAATGGAAAAAGGGGAGAAATTCAGACACACCTTTCCACTCAGTGGGCCCACCAATGGGAAGAGAGAAGAAACAAAAGTTCATGTTCACTCACCCCATAGGCCTGGCCCTATGCTGTGGGTTTCCTGAGTTCAGGAGAGGATTCTGAGAACACCTTGGAGGCCAGGGCTCCTCCGCCACTGACATCACCACCACTCACCCTGCCCTTAACAGGGATCCGAGGCCCCTCTATAGAGGACACCATGGCCTAAAGAGAAACTAAGGGAGCTCAGAGCTCCTATTGTGCCAGAAAGGGAGCTTGGCCAGGATTCTCACAGACGTGGGCCCTCCAGGGCCCTGTGAGGTGCTGCTGGAGCTGGGCAATGGGCATACCAGGGCCCTCTACTCACCCTATGTTTGTAATCAAAGGTATTTTAAAAGCTACCTCGGGCAATATGAAAACAAAGGACAGTGATGAATGTTTCTCTACAAGAAAATCAAGGCTACTTATAAAACTAGAATAATACAGGATAGACCAAACCACAGACCCTGTGGCTTAGCGTGGCCAGGATGGCATTGAGCGGCTGGAGCTGCGGCACTATGGAAAAAGGAGAAATGGGATCCCCTATCGGTCAGGATACAACAGGTTCTGCTCTGTAAAACATAAGCCCCCAATTCAGTGACCTCACACCATCAAAAATTTATTTCTTCTCATATTACACATCTATTGAAGTTGGCAAAGAGGCTCTGCCTACCACAGGCCCTCAATGACAACAGCAGACTCTCCTCCATCAATTAGATCAGCAAGTAGACTCCAGGTTTAATGTAAAAGGCAAGACATTAGCAGGTGGAAAAGCAGTACAGTCTTTAAACCTCAGGTAGGGAAAGATTCCTCAAATAAAAAACAAAGCCCCATAGAACATGGGCATTGCCTACTTGAGAGTAGAAGCTTGGCAACCCTGTGTCACCAACACAGGCCCTAGAGGGACTCCACACATGGCCACAGGGGGCAGCTCACTGCCTGAAATTACAGAAAATGAAAAAAAAGGAAACCAAATAAACCCATCTTGAGCATTATTACAGGCTGAGTTGCATCTCCCTAAATTCTTGTTGAAGTCATAACTCCTAGTACATCAGAATGTGATTATATTTGAAGATTTATATTTACAGGATGATTATAGTAAAATGATATCATTATGGTGGGTTCTGATCCAACATGTCTGGTATCCTATAACAAGAGATTGGGACAGAGTTACACAGAAGGATTATGTGAAGACTAAGGAACAAGACAGACATCTGCAAGCTAAGCAGAGAGGCCTAAGGATATGCCAACCGTGCCCACATCTTTATCTTGGACTTATAGGCTCCAGACCGCTGATTAAAAATAAATGTCTATCTGACCCGCAGTCTATGGTGTTTTGTCACCATAGTCTGCAAGAGACTAACAGTCTCTCCCTGTAGGCCATGTCTCCTTCCAGGGTGGCAATGCTCAACTGCACACTGAACAGCTGGTTGCTCAAACACCTCAATACTAGTGACCTTACAAGAGAACCTGAGGAACTCAGGCACAGATCTGTGGCTTACTGTGGCCATAGTGGCATAAGTAGGGTAACACATATCCCCTCTGGTTCCCTGTGATTTCCTCATACCTGTGATTGTGCAGAACTGTGTCCAGACAGAGCTCCTGTCAGCATCAGTCCCTAAAGGACTGCAGAGGGAAGAATGTGTCCCAGCCCCACCCTCCTGGATGTGCTGTGTGAACAGAAAATGAGTAGCATGCCCTTTTTTGGAGGCTTTAGTTACCACAGCACAATCTGGGTCATGTTGATGGACATTACAGGAGTAACACCTTTATTTTCCAGTTGCTCAAGTTTTGTTCTTCATAATGCTTCATAATGCTTCATAATGCAGTGATGTCCACACTAGGCACTGTATGGTTACCATTCTCAATTAATCCTCCTGACCACCCAGTAGAACAAACCATTTTAATAATCAGAAAGATCAGGTAAACTGGTAAGGTGTAGGTAAGTTCAAGTTCCCTCTTGAAACCTGCTGCTCATGATGGTGCTGTACTACGACTATTCACCACATCAACTTCCGTCCACCTGAGCAAATGGTCAGGGTATATGTGCACTTAAGACTGTTATATAACCCAGCTAAAGTATTTTATATATCTACTAACAGCTTAAGAAAGCATACTTCTCTGTGCCTTCAGCAATTCTAGGTATTGAAAACTTTTATAATCCTGGAATCACAAGCAAAAAAAAAATTACTCTATTTTCCCATAGTAGTTTTATGATTTTTGTTTTGTTTTGTTTTGTTTTCCAGTACCAGGAATCGAACTCATGACCTTGCGCTTGCCAGGCAGGCGCTGTGCCGCTTAGCTAAATCCCCAGACCGTTTTATGACTTTTTTTTTTCTTTTTTGTTTTTTTCGGTTTTTCTCCGGTACCGGGAACCGAACTCACGACCTTGCGCTTGCCAGGCAGGCGCTTTGTATTTTTATGACTTTTTAAAATGTTGACATCTTTAACCCACCTAGAATATATCCTGGCAACAAAAGTGAAGGAAGTACTCAGTTTTACTATTTGCCAGATAAACAACATGTTGTCCCAAATGCTTTCACTGAGTAACTCCCAATGTTGAAATGTTCAGTATACTAAATTTCCGTATTCACATGGCTCAATTTCAACATTCACCATTTTGTTCTCTCTCCATACTAATATCCAAGCACTTTAAATACGGTAGCTTCACAAAATACTCCAATATCTCATAGGATCTTATCCTCAGTCTTGCTGTTTTATGATTTCCCTTGGAGATAAGTACTTGAAAAACCCTCTACCCGCAACTACCATGTTTGTCCCTGGGTAACAAATTCTCAGGGAATTTCCAAGGGAAGTAAGGGACAGACACTAATCTGGAAGGCAGGCCCCTCTGGATATCCAGCAAATTGTCCCAGGTTCTGTGGCTCCTGGAGAACCCTCATCTGGATCATCCACGCTATGCACAGCGATGAATGACCCACAACCTCCTGACACTGACTATGTGCAGCGTAGACCCTCCTCTCCTGGTCCTTGATAAGCCTTCTTTTCCAAGGAGCAGGAAAGCAACTCAGTAACTGCCTCTGTCCAAAGGCAGATACTGTTGCTGCTGGTTAAAATAAAAGCCACCTTACCAGACCATGTACACTGCCTACCTAAACGGCCAGACCAGAGTTCTCCTCCTCCCTCCTTCATGCCACCTGCATGGGCACCCATAACTTGGCCACCAGTACTGCAAGGCCCTCCCTCCTTTCCTTTGTGTGAAGAGCCCAAACACAGTGAACAAGACTCATTTTCTAAAGTAAAAACAGAATACTGTTTGGGATTCTCAGTATTTCAGAATACACTTGGGATTCTCCCAAGCATTTATCTTGCCTACCTAGAAAAAGATGCCATGCAGGCCTCAGAGATACAACAGACCATCAACCCAAGTCTCCTGGTCCTGCCTAGAAGGACAGCAGTCAGCAGAGAAGACTGAAATCCTGAAGGGATTTTCAGCTAGGCTGCATGGAGAAGGTAGCTGTGTAGGGGCCAGGAAGATGGTGGAAGATGATGGGGAGTCAGGTGGATGACTAGGCCATGCACCCCGGTAAGAACACAGCTACAGGAAGCCCAGGCCATAGCTGGGAGTGCGAGAACAGTTTGTCCTAACCCTCTGTGACCCTGAACAGAAGTACCCAGGCTAGGCCAGGATATCCAGGGATTTCCACATCTGAATAAAGGCTGTACTTTGGTTTCTTCTATCAGTTTGCTTGCTCTGCTATCTGGGTTGTATAGGCTTCCTAAAAATAGCTTCTCACACATTTCCAGCTGTTTTATATACAAGATCTCTGTGGCTTAAAATCTCTCACACATAAAATCATATGGACCCAGAGCCTTTAAAAAAATATTCAATAAAATCCCAACAATTTCTGTTTCTCTGAAGTCTTTCCAGATGTTTGCTTATTGCTGTTTTTCCTATAATAACTGGCTGTATTTCCTACGTGCTTCTACTTCTGTCCTACTTTTCAGGAAGGTACCTTTTGCTTTCACAATTACAAAACTAAAAGGAGCTGAGATTCTTATCTAAGCATCCCTGAAGTAGACACATACTACACACTGGTCAGCTGTACCCCCAAACTCAGGCAATCTTGGCTTCAGGGAGCTTCCATACAGATCTCATTCCATCCTTGTGCAGAACTGGTCTTTCTTCATTCCAAATGGGTGGGGGGCACTGTCACCTGTTCCTCCCTTCTCTTCAGCTCTCAGTTGTTCTCAAGGCTGTTCCCCACTTGCTCAGCCTCCCACCCTTTACCACGCAAATCCTTCTACCAGACCCTTCAAAGTCCCCACTAGGACCCACACCTGTGACACACTGGCCTGGGATGCTTGAGGTTGGGCCTCTATCCTGACAGAATGGGTACAGAACTCTGTCCCAGGAAACAAGGCTCTTCTTGTTGGCAACCACCACATGCTCACTCAGTTGCTGATCCAACATCCCTTTAATAAGCACCAGCTGTGCACCCAGGACACAAAGCTAGGACAGAGGCTCTGTCCCTGAGGTGCACATCTACCAGATGTAAGTCATTTATATCACTGGGGTTGAGTCATCAGCAAGACTACACTGAGGAAGGCAAGGACTGCTAAAGAGAAGGAGGGTAGGGGGAAGTATGGTATTTTAAGATGAGGTGTGAGGAGAATGCTACTATATAGAAAAGAGAATGCCTACAGTTCAGCCCAGCAAGGGGTTTGGATTCCTCCTTCCTGCACCTAAACCTCCCAGCTGGTCAGAGTCTCTACAAACCCAAAGGGAAGCATAGTTGTTAGTCAAGATCCCATCCTACTTATTCAGAAGCATGAAAGTGCTGCTTCTGTTCACCAGATATGGAATCAATCAGTGTCCAGTGATAAGTGAATGAAGAAAAGTACATAGTGGAGTGTTATTCAACCATTAAAAAAAATGAAATATGGCTTCGTATAGTGGTGCACACCTATAATCCCAGCACTTGCAGGAGGAACACCAAGAGTTTGAGGCCAGCCTGGGCTACATAGTGAGTTCAAGGCCAGCCTAAGCTACATAGACACACC
The DNA here is from genome assembly GCF_000276665.1 of Chinchilla lanigera. NCBI lineage: Eukaryota > Metazoa > Chordata > Mammalia > Rodentia > Chinchillidae > Chinchilla > Chinchilla lanigera. Next base: position 18,228,869 of record NW_004955442.1, on the reverse strand, counting down.
CTGGATCAAAAGGAAGAAAGAGGGGAGGAGAGGGCACAGAAGCAAAGGGAAGGGGAGAAGAAATATGGTAAAATGGATGAATGGAAACAGAAAACATTATACTAAGTGAAATAAGTCAGACATATAAAGACAAATACCACATGTTCCTACTCACATGTGGAAGCTACAAGAGTTGATCTTATAGCAGTAGAGAGAATAATAATTAACAATGGTCACTATAAGTTAGGAAGAGAGGGATGAAAAAGGGATGCAGAGGTTAGATAATAGGTACCAAAATATAGTTGGATAAAAGGAGTAAGATCCAGGACTCTACAGCACAGTAGTGACTATAGTTTACAACAATGTACAGTATCATATTTTATATAAAGAATAACGGCGTTTAAAGGTTCCTAACACAAGTGATGAATGCTTAAGGAGATGGAAATGCCAATCATTCTGATTTGATATTACATGGTATACACTGTATGCAATGAATGATCACAATGTACCTCATAAATGTAACATTAAAAGTGATATTAAAAAAAAACTGGTTTTCTCCATGTAGCCTTGGATACATTCCAACTTGAAGGTCACAGGTTAAAGGAACAGGATGTTGGGGGCGGCGGGGAACAGAAGCACAGATAATGTGTAGAATCATGTCCAAACAGGACAAGTATGGCAGACCCAATCCGGTCCCAAACAATGTTGAGAAATGCCAAGGGTGGTGTTTGGGTGGGTGGGTAGGTGGGGACAGGCAGTGACAAGGTTAGTATAAATATCTAATGAGGGCTGACCTACAGAACTACTCAACTAGTGGCAAGACAGCATATCCAGAAAAAGAGAGGAAGGGGCTGGGGATTTAGCTCAGCGGCAAAAGCGCCTGCCTGGCAAGCGCAAGGTCGTGAGTTCGGTTCCTGGTACCAGAGAAAAACCAAAAAAAAAAAAAAACAGAAAAAGAGAGGAAAAAAACAAAAAGCACATCCAGGAGAGAGGTGAGGATGCGGGCACAGGGTTGTGAAGTGGTATCCTGCCTATATCCTGCCAATGCTATAGGATGGAGTCTAAACACCTCCTCATCCAGTGACAGGGTGATCTGAGGACACCACTCTGTCCTGACCGGGACCGAAGGGCTCCACAGCTACACAGGCCACTTCATCACAAGGGGCAATGCTGCACTTGCCTGGGTCATGTTCAGAACTCAGGCATGTAGGACAGGGAACTTGACAAGATACGGTCTCCTGAGATCTCTGGGCAGCCTAACACCCCCTGTAGTGTACCGATGGATACCTCTTGCTCTCCCTCTGTCCAGAAACCTCCTATTTTCTAACTTCTGGCAGGGACTCATCAGATTTGGAAGGTGTAGGGACAGGTTTGCAGTTTGCCCCCTCTGGCTAGGAGGTTGCTGGCCCCACAGGACCAACATTAGGGATATAGGCAGAATCTGATAGGGCAGGGCACTCTGGGGATCCAGGGATGTTCTTCTTGGGCAACTGCTGCTAGGGGAGAGCATTTCCAGATGTAGAATTGGACCTGGACACTGCAGGGATGGCAGAACAGCTGGATCAGGCCTGAGAGTAGTGCCCAGGTTGAGTGCTAGGGCCTCTAACAAGTGCCTCACTAAAGGTGGCTATGAGGCCACCAGTCTAATGCTAGAGGTAAGAGACAGGGCATTGTGGTATGGTACTCAGCTAAACTGTTTGGGTCTTAAAACGCCTCCTAAATACCCTGGCACATCTTGTAATCCTCAGGCAGGGGCAGATCCCCACCAAAGTCGGGGGCTGCCTAGGCTCAGGCTCAGCCCATTCAGGTGTCCAAGGATCTCACAGACACAGATAAAGTTGTCCTGGCAGTGCTTGAAGTAAAAGGACATGAAATCTCCCAAACAGTCCAAAAAGTAATCTAGCGGGCACGGGGAGCCATCAAAGATGCCTGGGTTTCAGATGGGCACTCAGTCGAAGTCAATCCTGAAGAGGCCAGACATGTGCACAGTTTGGGAGGGGGATAGCTTTCTGTGGGCTTTTACCACTGGCAAAATCACTAGCTGTGCTCTTCTGCTCCACGGCTGTGCACACATACACAGGCAGCACACACAGTAAAACAGGACAGGGATCAGCTGGACAGGGCGTGGGAGACCCGGCCGTTCCAGGCAAGTGCTGAGGACCAGGGAGCTGACAGCTGCAGCCTCAGGAGAGCGGAGGAGAGCCGAAGGGACTGTCAGAGGCAGGCCATCATCCGAGGCAATCTGTCCAAAAACAAGGTGGAGAAGAGCAGGAACGAGGTCCAACCAGTGCCACCAGGCTGGCAGGAGGAGGTAATAAACAGGTAAACCCCTATACATGACTAGGAGCCCTGAGTAGAAAGCGGGGCCCAGGAGGCTGGCCTGAGAAGTCTGAGAAGGCAGGTAAATGCCATCTGTGACTTTCAAGTTAACTGTATGACAGATGCTGTCAATCCCAGGAGAAGAAAAACAGTCAGATCAGAAGGGTACAGGAATTTCAGGACAATGATAGTAGCAACCTTTAAGTAAGTGTTCTACTCATACCGAACATTATCATCCCCTCCCCATATGAGGTTGGTACCATTATTGTTGCTGAGGCAGGGTAGTGAAGTGACTTGTCCTGCGGCCACACACCAATTACTAAGTGACAGGGCAGGCAGCAGAATCTGGCTGTAGAGACCAGGAGCTTAACCACAACATCATGCAGGTTATAGACCATGCTTCACAGTCTGCTGAGTAGGCTCCTGGCCACCCCAAACACTGTAAACCACTAAGTACATAGAGCATGGCATAGGTTCTTACATGTCCCCAGACCAGTCACACCCTACAGAAACTGGGCACCTGCTATTATCTGCTCCCTCCTGCCTCAGCTCCCATGCTTTGCGCTAAGTGCCGCCTGCAGGCACGGTCATACCCAAACACACCTCCCTACATTCCCCATCCCAGTCAATCGCCTGGCACTCTAATCCCCAAATGTGAAATCCTGAAAATTCACTTGATGTGTTTACTCCCACCTGCCTAGCTACCTACGCCAAAGCTCTGAACCTGCCCCCTAGTAGTCACCAAGGAGGCCCAACCATTAGCAGCTACAGTTTCTTCCTGGAGAAAGGAGCCCTCCCCTAGGGCTTTCTTCTGCAGCCCTTTCCCAAAGTCTCTAGAGAGGGAGGTGCACTCATGACCTCCATGAAATATTTTGTGCTGCACCCCTGTACACATACCCCAGTCCTTCCACCAGCTTGCACCTCGGAGCCCAGGGCTCGTATACACCTTCATGCCTAGTTTCCTGCATGTTTACTAACCCCCACCAGTCAGTTACCCCAGGGAGGTATAGCTATGTTGGTCTGCCCAGTACCTCTCAGGTGGCCTGCAATACTTGAGGCTGCCAGGGCCACTGGCACTTACTTCTACCACCCAAGCACTGTGGAACACCTCAGGTACGTCTGCCACTTCTGCCTGAAAACATACCCATTGCCCCTGCCCTCCCATCCTAATGCCAGAAAACACTAGTGCCTGTGGCTGCAGTACCCATAGAACAGCATGTAAGTGGAGACCACTTGAGAGTCCAGTCCGGTCCACTACTGAGTTCTAAAAAGCAGTTTCCACAATTCAGGCCCCAGTGCCCACCAACGGCCCAAAGGCTGATGTCAGGCTGCCCACAAAAGCCAGTTCCTATGCTGAAGAGCCAGGGTGCTACACATGACGTCTGACCTCCCTCCTTCCCAGTCTTCACCTCCTACTCAGACTGGGAACCTTAGCTGTTACCCTGTCTGTCTGCCCCTTGCAGCCTCAGGCAAACTCTCCCCTACACCAGCCAACAGTGCTCTGGCCTAAGCCTTCTTAATCCTAAACCTTCCTAATCCTGGGCCAGACCCTCACCATTCTGGGAACCCTAGCCATCCCATGTCTCCCACGATTTATCAGTCTGTTGACCTCTCCCCTTGTCCTCCCCACCACATCCGGCACTGGGAAATTTTGGTGCTTCTCCTGGACTGGACAGCGTTCCATTATGGACAGCGTTCCACTAAAAGATCAAGGTCCTTGCGGAATTTGTTTCTTTGCCTCAGCAAAGCCAAAGGCAGCTCATGGAACGCTGAAGCGTTCTCTGCTTCGAGGAGACCCAGAAGCCCCAGGAATAGAACTTGCCCAAAGCTTATGAGGGCAGAGGACTGCACCGCCCCCTGTCCCCCAGCAATCGCACGCGGAGGATACGGCCTCACAAGCCCCAGAGCACTAAAGCCCGCTTACCTGCAAACAGGCGAGGAAGGACCCAGGATCCGCAGTTGGGGACAGGTCGGCGTGGCTTGACCGGGAGAGCTGAAGTCCAGGCGTTACCTAGAAAGTGGAGAACGAGACGGGCCTGAGCGAGGGCAGGCGGGGAGCCGGGGCGACGTTCCAAAGCGGCGGAAAATCAGCCCAAAAGTCTCCTCCGCCCCTCCACACAACAGACCAAGAAATAGAGGCCCGCAGGCAGGTCGCTGGGAGCCTGACCGAGGGCTCAGAGCGCCCCTCCGCCGGCGGGAGGTCGGGAGAGGACGGAGAAGGCGCATCTCCGGGCCGCGCAACACAAGCTCCTCCCGCCGACTGCCCGGCCTCGCGCGGGTACACTGACCATCCGACGTCGCCGACCGCAGTTCCCAGCAGTTAGTCGCTCAAGACCCAACCACGTCGCGCAGCCACTCCCCCAGCGCGCGCGGCCGCTCTATGCGCCCCCGCGCAAACTCCCGGCACGACCCACGCCGGCTTCCTCGCCGGGTCTCGGGCTCGCGCTCTGCCCGCCGCGCCTGCGCCTTGCGCCGTGTGCCGTGGGGCCTCAGCTGCGCAGGCGCCGCTAGGCTCTGTGTGCGCGGCGCGCGGGGTGATGGGAGCGTTCGCCCTGTACCCGGGCGTTCCAGGTTCGGCGCTCCAAGTTCCGCTAGAGCCCTTGGCCCCCTACCATCCTCTAGCTTTAATTCGTTTGGACCCGCTGTGTCCTGCAGCAGCGGAGCCCATGGGGCTGGGAAGTGCTTTCTTAACCCGCGGTAGTGCGTTGGAGTCAGTTGAACACTGGAGGAGCCCCTGGGCGGTGCAGCAGGGTGGCTGGGGGCGTAGGATAAGCCTGTGGGCTGGGGGCTTTGGGAGGTTTGGGCACAGGGGGCAGCTAAGCCCATGGGCCTTGTGAGCGCTCCGCGGGCGTGGCTGACCACAAAGTGCGTCCCACCACCCAGTGCCCGTGCTGGAAACCTAATTAGGACCTGAGTGTGCATACCTCCAGTCCAGACAGGAGAGCCAGGACAGGCTGGCAGCAGGGACCCTCCACTCACCTGCCTAGGGGCTGCCGGCAGGGCCTATGGGCTTTCTCTCCTGGATGGACCCCTGAGGGCAGGCTGTCAGGGCTCGGCAGCCAGCCACTTTGGAAACAGGAAAGGAGGAGGTTGTGTGCTCCTTAGGTGCACATTCAGAAGCCACTCTACACTACCTCCCTGCAGCTTCGTGATGCCTAGATGAGGCGGAAGGGGGTACCAGGACCTAGTGTCAATGGATGGACCAAGGACCTGGATGCAAGCCAGGGCTCCCTGGGTCAGGGGCAGCCGGATTTGCTGGAAAAAGATGCTTCTAAAGGCGAACACACACGTAATACACCAACTCCCTTTCTGCCCTGGTCTAGTGACTCCTTTCATGAAAGATCTCTGAAATGTTATCTGCATTTACACCCAAACTCACTTGCTTTGATCCTTGAAACGCGAATCAAAGATCACATTGTACCTTGCCTGGGTGTATGGGGCTTTCAGTCGCCTGGGCCAAAAATAATAAAAATGGCACCCAGCCAGGAAACGCCTCCTTGAAGTGTGAATGAAACCTGGATTTTTCGGTTGTATCTTTCCTAATTGACCTGATAATTTAAACTTCCTCCCTCAGGGGAGAGGGGGAGTTCCTGTGAATTCAGCTTACCTCAGGCTCGAGGCAGCTCAGGCCAATTTCGGGCGAGTCAGCAGAAAGTTGGTGGCAGGCTTGCCAAAAAGACTAATCCAACTGGACCCACAAACTGCTGCGGGGGGGGAGGGCAAATTGCTTTTTTGTTGTTTCAGGCCAGCTTCTATATATTTTTTATTGTAGTAAAATATATAACACATAATATTTACTGCTTTAGCTATTGTTATGTGTACAATCATCACCGTTATTCCCAGAACTTTTCATCACCCCAGAAACTCTGCGTCCACTAAGCATTCTGGTTCCTTCCCACCCTCAAGTCCTAGCACCCACCAGTGTACTTTCTGTCCTTATAAATTTGATATCTAAGTAGACACAATCAATATTTGTCCTTCTGTGACTGTTATATTTCACTTAGCATCATGTTTTCAAGGTTCATCCATGTTATAGCATGTGTCAGGATTTCTTTTTATATACCACATTTGTGTATATCTCACATTTTTCCTCTTTATCTCTCCATGGATACTAGGTTTGTTTCCACCTTTTGATCACTGTGAATAAGGCTACTGTGAACTTTGTACAAATATGTTTGATTCCTTAATTTCAATTCTTTAAGGTACATGCCTAAATTAGGGAGGTTGCTGAATCATATAGTAATTCTGTTTTGCTTTTTGAGGAGTTGTCAAACTGTTCTCCATAGGAGCTGCATCATTTTACATTCCCAGGGCTGGGGATATAGCTCAGCGGCACAGTGCCTGCCTAGCAAGCATGAGGTCATGAGTCTGATTCCCAGTACCAAGAAAAAAACAAACAAAAACACACATTCCCACCAGCAATGCACAAGGGTTCCCAATTTCTCTGTACCCTCCCAACATTTGTTTTTTTTCTGAGTTTTAAAAGAATAGCCATCCTAATGGTATCTCAATGTAGTTTTGATTTGCATTTCCCAAATGACTAGTGATATTGAGTATCTTTTCTTATTAGCCGTTTGTGTGTCTTCACTGGAAAAATGTCTAAGTCTTGTGTGTATTTTTAATTGGGCTTTTTGTTTGTTTTTGAGTTGTAAGAGCTTTCTAAATATTTTGGATATATATCCAGGTGTGTGCATGTACACGTACATAATTATATACATTATATAATTGTATATAACGTGCCAGTATTTCTCCCGTATCATGGGTTGCCTTTTATTCTGTTAATACTGTCCCTCGACACATAGAATATTAAATTTTTCATCAAGTCCAATTTGTGTATTTGTTGTTGCCTGTGACTCTGATGTCATATCCAAGAACTCACTGCCAAATCCAATATTATGAAGGTTTTGCCCTATGAATTTCTTCTAGAGTTTTATAGCTTTAGGTCATACTTATTTAAGTCTGTGATATATTTTGAGTTAATTTTTGTATATAGCGTTAGGTAAGGATCCAACTTTATTCTTTTGCATATAGATATTCAGTTTTCCCAGTACCATTTATTGAAAAGACTGTCCTTTCCCTGCCTTGGCACCCTTGTCAGAATTATTTGACAGTATATGTGGGGGTTTATTTCTGGGCTCTCTAGTCTATTCCTTTGGTTTCTATGTCTTCCCAAACAGTACCACAGTGTTTTGATTACTGTAGCTTTGTTCTAAATTTTGAAGTCACAGAGTATAAGCTCTCAAAGACTATTTGGGCTATTAGGAGTTTTTTGAGTTTCCATATGCGTGGGTTTTTCTATTTTTTCAAAAATACCACTGATATTTTAACAGAAACTGCACTGAATCTATAGATTTTTTAGGTTGTATGGACATTTTAACAATATTAGTTTTTCTACTCTATGATTACAGTATTCTTTTCCATTTATTTAGGTCTTCTTTTATTTCCTTCAACAATGCTTTGTAGTTTTCAGTGTACAAGTCTTTCACTGCCTTGGTTAATTCCTACTAACCAAGTATTTTTTATGCTATTTAAATGAAACCATTAGCAGGGCGCAGTGACACACAACTGTAATTCCATTCACTCAGGCTGAGGCAAGAGGATTGAAAGTTCGAGGACAACCTGGGCAACTTAACAAGATCCTATCTCAAAATAAAAAGGGTTGGGCATGCAGATCACAGTGCTAGACCCTCCTTATGCTTGGACTTATGTGGGAATCTTTCCCCAGTATCATTTCCTTCTGTGATTCACTGTTAGTACATAAAAATGTAACTGATTTCTGTGTGATTTTATTTCCTGCAACTTTGCTAAATTTATTTGCTGTAATAGTGCTTTTTGTTTTGGTGAGTTTTTTTGTCTTTTTGAGACAGGGTCTCGCTCTGCAATTCAGACTGGCCTTGAGCTCACTTGGTAGCACAGGCTGGTCTCGAACTTGCGTTGATCCTCCTGCCTCAGCCTCCTGAGTGCTGGGATTACAGGTGTGCACCACCACGCCCAGCTGTAACAGTGCTTTTGTGAAATCTTCATGGGTTTCTGCACATAAGATCATATCATCTGTGAACAGAGATCATTTTACTTCTTCCTTTCCCATCTGGATACCTGTTGTATCTTTGTCTTGTCCAGTTGCTCTGGCAAGACTTCCAGTTCTGTGTTGCAAATGATGTGGCAAAAGCAGGCATCCCTGTTTTGCTCCTGACCTTAGAGGAATAGCTGTTCAGTTTGCACTTTGGAATCAGCTGTTGACTGTGAGTTTTCCCTGTATGAGCTATCATAATGAGAAAATTAAATATTTTTGCCATGAAAAAGTATTGCATTTTTTCAGAAACTTTTTCTCAGTTTTGTTTTGTTTTTCCTCAGTACTAGGGACTTAACCTGGGGCATGATGAGCTACGGTACTTTTTTTTAAATTTTGAGATAAGATCTTACTAAGTTGCCCACGTTGGGCTTGTATTTGCAATCTTCCTGTCTCTGTCTCCCTAGTAGCTGGGACTACAGATTGTGCCACCATGCCCAGGCTTTTTCTGTGTTAACTGAGATGATCAGTTTTTTCTCCCATTTGCTCTATTAATGGAATGCATTGCATTAAGTTAGATAGATAGATAGATAGATAGATAGATAGATAGATAGACAGATGATAGATTGTTAAGTGATTTTAACTTCGTGGTGAGCTGGATCTTTAACAGAACCCAGTGCTGCTTTTTGACCCACACAATATGAAAGTTCACTTTACTGAGAGTCCACCAGCTGCCCAGCACATGATGACACATTCTTATTAAATATGCATGATGCAGATGCCCAGGGCTAGCCCAGGAAATGGTAAACTTGAGAGTTTCCTCCCTAACCCACAGCCTCTCCTTGGGAAATGCCCCCACCTGTGTGGACTTCTGGATGTGAGTGTATAAACTGGAAGGCCCAGTGCTGGTGGTCACACAGAGGACACTGGCTTAAGGACTTTGGCTCTCAGGTGTTAAGTGTTGATGTCCTCTGTGTAGCCCCCTAGAAACAGGAGGAAGCAAGAAACAAGGACATGTGGTCCAAGAAAGGTGACACCAGCTGCTCAAGGACTGTCAGCCCCTTAACTGCCTGTGTTCCCCGCCCTTGGATTTGCACGAGAGCCCTTCCCCAGAGCTAGCTGGTAGAGAGCAGAGACTAGAACCAGGAGTGGCGGGGCTCTGTTCAGCCAGCTACTTTGCTGCCCTCCCCACACAGTGTCCCTAAAAATGTGGAGTTGTATCTTCACTCCACTCCCAGCACTGGGGATTAAACTCAAGGCCTTCATACGGATGTGTATCTCTAGCCTTTTGTTTTTTCCTGATACAGGGTTTCACTAAGTCACCAAGTTGCCCAGACTCAAACTTGTGATCATTCTGCCTCAGGCTCTCAGAGTGCTGAGATTACAAGTGTGTATCACCATACCTGGCATGCTTCAGCCTTCAGAGATCAGTGTTGCCTTTGTGGGTTTCATTCTATGCATCATCATCATTATTGTTGTTGTTTTTATTATTGTTGTTGTTGCTACTACTCCTCTACAATGAAATATACAGATCCTAGTATAATAGTCCTCCTTTATCTGCAGTTTCACTTTCATGATTTCAGTTATCCACAGTCAACCATAGTCTAACAATATTAAATGAAAAAATTCCAGACACAAACAACTCATAAGTTTTAAATTCTGTCATTCTGAATAGCATGATGAAATCTTGCACCATCTTATTCCATCCCACCCAGGACATGAGCCATCCTTTTGTT
>NW_004955442.1:18166873-18218725 GCF_000276665.1 Chinchilla lanigera | reverse complement strand
ACTCATAAGTTTTAAATTCTGTCATTCTGAATAGCATGATGAAATCTTGCACCATCTTATTCCATCCCACCCAGGACATGAGCCATCCTTTTGTTCAACATATCCACATTATATACACTACCCGCCCATTAGTCAATGAGTAATGTCTCAGTTATCAGATCAAGTGTCACAGCATCACCGTGCTTGTGTCCAAGTAACCCTTTTTCATTATTAATGGCCCCAAAGCAAAAGAGTAGTGATGCTAGCTAGAAATCTGGATATGCCAAAGAGAAGCTGTAATGCACTTCTTTTGCTTTTTTAAGTGAAAGTGTGAAATTCCCCAATTTAATAAGGAAAGAAAAAAATATATGGTGAGGTTGCTATGATCTGCAGTAAGAACAAATCTTCTAATCTGACATTGAGAAGAGTTTTGCTGTTATACTGCAAACCTCAAAAGTCATAGCCACAGTCATAGCCCATTAGTTAGAATGGGACAGACATTAAATTTGTGGATGGAAAACATGAGTAGGGAATGTGTTCCGATTCATGTCAAAGTGTTGTGCCAGAAAGCATAGATCCTATATGGGGACTTCAGCAAGGGACGCCATGAAAGGAGTAACACCAAGAAATTTGTTACTTTACTATAGTGTATTATTATAATTGTTCTATGTTAGTAGCAGTTGTTATTGTTAATCTCATACTGTGCCTAGTTTATAAATTAAACTGTATCACAGGCATTTATGCGTAGGAAAACACAGTATATATAGATTTTGGGATTATCCAAGATTTCAGATATCCACCAGGGTCTTGAGGGATAAGGGACACAACTGCAGCACACTTGCATGAGTTGTGTGCGTGTAAACCCCTGGCATGCACAATTTAGCTATAGAGTGCCGTGTTCCACAGTGCCCTTATCCTCTATTCCTCACAGACCCTGTTCTGACTTCTACTCCCTAGCTTTATGTTTCTCACTTTGGAACTTCCAACAAATGGAATTCTGCAGTACGGACTCTTTGGTGTCTGGCCTTTTACAATTAATATAGCATTTGTACAATTCATCCAATTTGTGGTTGATTGTATCTCATTTGTTTTGATTGTTAGGGGGCCCTCTATGGCATATCTACATAGTTTGTACATCAATTCTTTTATCAGTGGATGTTCTGGAGGTCTCTGGTTTGGAGCTGTGATGAAGAAACCAGCAATGAGCATTCTTGATATTCACATAGGTTTCATTTTTGGGGGATAAATATCTAGGAATAGACTTGCTAGGTCGTGGGATAGGTGCATATATTTAACTTTATAACAAAAGCTTTTCAAACTTCCAAATGGAAGTTTTATATTTCCTGTAGTGATGTATAAAGATTCCGCTTGGCCCACATCTTCACCAGCACTCAGTGTTGTCAATTTTTTAATCATTTTAGCAGAATGAAGTAATATCCATTATAGTTTTTATTTGCAATCCCCGATAACTAGTAATGTCTTTTGCGTGTTTGCTTTTGTGTGTTTGGTTGTCATCTTTTATTAATTTGCAAGAATTGTTGCATATATTTGGATTTTAAAGTCTTTGTGGGATAAGTATGTTGCAAATACTTCTTCCTACTTTGTCACTTGTCTATTAATTTTTTGATAGTGTCTTTTCTTGGTGGTACTAGAGATTGAACCCACTGATAGTGTCTTAAAGAGAAGCTTTACATTTTGATGACTTGAGATTTTAGTGCCCTAAGTAACTTTGCTACCTTAATACCATGAAGATTTTTTCCAATTTTAAAAGTTCTACTTAACTTTTATATATTTTTACGTACAGGAATATTTTGAATTGATTTCTGCATATGATATGGGTTCTGGGTTGAAGTTCATTTTTCTCCATATGGATATCTCATTGTTTTAGCACTGTCTGTTAAAAAGAGTCACTTGCAAAAGAAACTAGGAGAAAATTTCATGCCTAATAGCTTCAAAATAATAAAATGCCTAGTGATAAACCTAACTAAGGAAGCAAAAGATCTCTACAATGAAATTACAGGCACTGAAAAAAGAAATTGAAGAAGATAGTAGAAGAGAGAAAGATCTCCCATGCTCAAGGATTAGCCAAACTGGTGTGGTTAAAGTGGCCATGCTACCAAAAATGATCTTCAGATTCAATGCAATCCCCATTAAAATTCCAATTATATTCTTCACAGAATTAGAAAAAAAAATCCTAAAATTTTGTATGGAGAGACAAAAGACTTAGAGTAACCAAAGCAATCCTAAGCAAAAAGAGGAAGGCTGGAGGTATCACAGTACCTGATTTTGAATTATTCTCCAAAGCCATAGTAACAAAATCAGCATGGTACTGGCATAAAAATAGACACACGGACCAGTGGGATAGGACAAGACACAGAAACAAATCTTTCCAATACAACCATCTGATTCTTCACAAAGGGGGCAAAAGCATACCTTGAACAAGTCAGTCTCTCTAACCAATGGTGCTGGGAAAAAATGGATATTCATATGTAGAAGGTTGGAAGTAGATCACCCCACCCTTTAAAAAAAAGTCAATTCAAAATGGAGCAAAGACCTGGGTATAAGAATTGAAACTTTGAAACTGCTAAAAGAAAACATAAAGGAACCTACAAAGACTTCCTGAACAGGACCCCAGTAGCACAGGAAATAATAGCAAAAATCAATAAATGAGACTACATCAAATTAAAGTTTCTACACTATAAGGAAAACAACAGAATGAAGAGATAGCCCACAGAATGGGAGAAAATCTTTGCCAGCTACTCTTTCAATGGAGGATTAGTACATAAAGAACTCACAAAATTTAACATCAAAAAAGTTAACACTTGTCAAAAAAAGTATAAATGCCCCATAAGTATATGAAAACATGTTCAACATCTTTAGCCATTAGGGAAATGCAAATGAAAACTACATGGAAATTCTATCTCACCCCAGTCAGAATGGCTATCATTAAGAATAGAAAAACAGCAAATGCTGGCCAGGATGCTGGGAAAAAGAAATCCTTCTACATTCTTTATTGGTAGGAATGTAAATTAGAACAGCCCCTTTGGAAATCAGTATAGAGATTCCTCTCCTTAGTATATACTCAAAGGAATTTAAGTCACCATACTATAGGGCTCTCTGCATACCCACATCTATTGTAGCACAATTCATAATAGCCAAAATATAAAACCAGCCTGGATAAAACGTAGTGTGTATACACAATGGAGTGTCATCCAGCCATAAAGAAGAATGAAATTGTGTCTTGCTGGAAAGTGAGTGGAACTGAAGATCATCATGTAAAATGGAATGAGCCAGATGCAGAAAGACAAGTATTGCATGTTCTCCCTAACATGCGGAATCTTAAAAAATGACATGAAAGTAGAAGGGAAACTATTATCAGACAAGAAGAAGGAAGTAAGGGGGAAGAAGGTGTAATTGATGATAATGGAGAGATGGATATGGTCAAAATATAAACATTAGGCTGGGGATTTAGCTCAGTGGCCTCACATGTGGGAGGAATTGAGTTCAATCTCCAGCACTAAAAATAAAATCCACCTACCTTCATGTGGGTCTACTTCTGAACCCTGTATCAATCAATGGAAAGGTTGATTCTGTTCCACTGAGCTTTTTGGTAGGCCAGAAGCATACTGTACTAATTATTGTAACTTTAGAGTAAGATTCAAAATTATGCAGTGTAAGTGTTCCAACTCTCTCTATCTTAAAACTGTCTGGGGTATTCTAGTTCCTTTGCATTTCTATATGAAGTTTTATAATCAAACTTTCAATTTCTAAAAAAAATCAACCTGTCCATTGGTTACAGGGTTTTGACTGAATTGTATTAAATCTACAGACAAATTGGGGTACAGGAAATATCAATATCTAGTCTTCCAATCCAGATTATATCTCTTCATTTATTTAGGTCCTTATTACATTCAGGAATTTTAATAGTTTTTAGCATACAGATTTTTTTGGTTTTGTCTGTTTGAGGCAGGGTCTCGCTATACAGTTCAGGCTGGCCTTGAGCTCACTTTGTGGTCTCAAACTCACAATGATCCTCCTGCCTCAGCCTCCCAAGTGCTGGGATTATAGGCATGTGCCACCACACCCGGCTGAATGCATTTTGTTAGATTTATCCCTACATATTTTATGATTGTTGATGTTTCTATGACTGAGACTTTAATGTTTTTAAATTTCCAAATAATCATTGCCAGTATATTAAAAATAAAACCGACCTTTTATGTTGAACACTTGCTAAATTCACTTAGCAGTTCTAGTAGTTTTATAAATTCCTAGGGTTGGGGGTATAGCAGAGTACATGAAGCCCAGCACCAAAAAAAGATTAAAAACAAAAAAATAAATCCACGCATATAAACTCATTAGAGCTTTCTATGCTCATGATTATGTCATCTACAGTTAAAGATAATTGTACTCTTCAGCTTATATATGTGCATCTATACAGTGTTGGTTCCAGGACCCCCCTATAAATACCCATATCAAAGATGTTCAAATCCTTTATATGAAAGTACATAGTATTTGTATATGACCTGCCCACATCCTGCAGTATACTTTTTTATTTTGTTTTTGTACTGAAAGGTCTTGCTATATTCCACAGGGTCTCGAACTCTTGGGCTCAATCTTCTTGCCTTAGCCTCCTGAGAAGGTGGGGCTGCAGGCACGTGTACCTGGCTCTCATCCATTTGAAATCACCTCCAGTGTACTTGCAGTACTTAATACAGTGTGAGCGCTAGGTAGCTGTTATATGTATGTTATATGTTGTTATTAGGAAATATGACAAGAAAAGTAAGTCTATACTTGTTTGGTACTGATGCAATTTTCCCCCCAAATGTTTTCCATCCACAGTTGGTGGAATCTGATTAACACAGGCCATTTGTACATCTATTTATCAATCTATAATGTATGTTTCATGTGCATATCATGGCAGTGGCCAGGACCTTAGGTAGTTAAATTCACTGATAGTGGCAGAGGCAGGTATCCTTGGCTTAATCCTAGTCTTAAAGATTAAGAGGAAAGCCATCCTTGGATCTAAGCATTTGTCCTAGATGCCTTTTTATTAGGTTGAAATGTGGGGCAAAAGCACATAAATAATTAAAGCACAAGGCAGAAAGCATGCAGACTCCATGAGAAGTATATAAACTGTGGGGCAAAAGGCACGCAGGCTCTGTGAAGAGAAAATCGTTAAACTACGGGGCAAAAACACTGTGTGAGAATTGAATGGTTAAACAACAAAAAGTTTAGATTAGTAAAGTATGTTGTGTCTGGCCATTGTCCTTCCCCTTCCCCCAAGAAAAGCTACCTAGTCTTGAGACGGCTCCTGGGCCAAGCTGCTTTTCTCCTGCTTTTTTCTCTTACACTGAGATTCTAAATAAAAGCCGGAGAATTCTTGACTTGGTGGCTTTTTCTTCTCCTAGAGTCGCCCTAATGGCTGGGTATTCTCAGTTGAGAAATAGCAAAAAAAAAAAAAAAGAAGAAGAAGAAGAAATACATCCAGCTAAATTTTCGTGGTATCATACTTTCCTATTCTAGAATTTTTATTTGGTTTTCTTTTATCATGTCCATTTCTCTGTTGAAATTCCCTCTGTCCAATCATTATCATCATTTTTTTTTCTTTGAAGATTTACACATATTTATAATAGCTGTATTGAAATTTAATTCCAATATCTGAGTCATTTGGAGGTTGGTTTCTATTGATTGCTTGTTCTCCTGGCTAGGAATCATATTTTGATATTGTTTTGCATGTCTAATAATTTCTTGGTGTATTCTGGACCTTGCAAATGGCATTTTATAGAGATTCCGGATAACAACACTGTCTTTTGAATAGTATTGACTTTGGTTCTAGCAGGCCTTCCACCATGAACTTTTGGAGGTCTGTTTTTACATTTGGGATGGATTGATTGCATTTTTGCCTTTAGTCCTAAGGCTAATCCTTTAGTCCTGGAATGTAAGTCTTTCTGTTAAGCCACAGACTTTCTTTGGTTTCAGTGACTGGATTCTCACTAGTTCCCATCTGCTTTGGGTTGATTTTTTTTTTTTCTTTATTTGTGGTATTGGAGATTGCAACCAGGGCCTCATGTGTGCTAGCAAATGCTCTACCTCTGAGCTACACGGACAGCTCTTGGTTGATCTTCAGTACCTTCAAGTATTTTTCTTTCTTACTTTAAAGCTGATTGTTGCTATCTGTGAAAAAATTAGCCCTTTGCGACACACTCAGTCATTACACAAAGCTGGCACCTCAGTACATTTATTTTATAAGCACTAGTGCAGCTGTGCCTGCCTTTGTGGTCATGATACACAGGGTAAGATGTTTGTAGACGGTCTGGTCTCCTGTTTTTCTCATATATGTAGTAAGTGGCCCTGACACATTAGAACCAGGAGGTAAGATGCAGGAAATGAGGTCAAGCATAAGCCATAGCCCTGTTTCCACAGACACACACCGTGTTAAGCACATGTCCTGGAATCTTGCATGGGAAGGCACCGTAGACATTTTGAAATAGAAAGCATAACATGAAGACTTCATGCCATACTTGACAGCCATGTGCTGAGCACCTACTTATGTGCCAGGAGCTATGCTAGGGACAAAGACATGAAGAGAGAAGGCCCTTTGGGACGAGATGGAGTGATACCCTTTAGGATAACAGAGAATTGCATCCCGTGGGAGCCCTGCACAGTATCTCACCTTGCCAAGCATCATGAAAGGCTTCTAGGAAGGAAGACCCTGTGTCTAATCTTAACCAGTGGTGGAAGTGAGCCAGGGCAGGAGGCTAAAGGCACAGCTTTGGGCTGAGGGAACAGCTCAGACAAAGGCATAAAGACCAGACAAGGCCAGGTGTGTGCTGCAGGAGAAAGTCCAAGTCAGAGGAGTGCTCCCTCTCACAGGGTGTCTCCATGGTCCTCAAAGCAGACGTTGGACGGGTGGGGTGGGTACAGTGAAAGCTTGTCTGAGCTGGTGAAGGCAGGACTCATTCCCACCATGTCTGGGCCTCCTAGTACAATTTCCCGCCCTGACATGCCTGGGCACTGGAGAGCTGACAGGTACAACACCTTTTGAGAGAATTAAGGCAGGAGATGGGAGATGCCGCTTTGCAAAGAATGGGCTGATGTGAACAACATGCTCCATTGATACACTGCCTCCCCTCCCAAAGACTTTGAAAATCAAATACTCCCCAAGCTGTGAAAAGCCAACCACTGGCTGATTGTTAGAACTTTATTATTATAATCACCCGGCCCAATTCCAGCCACCACGGGCAGAACAATGAGCCATTGAAACCTTGTGGAGGTCTTGCCTCCCACCCACCTTCTCCCACAGGCAGGGACCTGGCGCTGAGACCTGTGGTGGGGGGTAGGGGCCCTTAACCTGGGTTTACCAGTGTACCCCCACGGGGGCTGCTGGGGTGTCCGGGTGACGTTCTTCTCATTCATCAAGTGGGGGGGCCTGAAGAAAACACATCCGGACATCACTTTGCTCCCTTGACATTCTGTACCATATCTTGACCCTTGTAGGTCAAGAGCTAATTATATCTGCTTTAGGGAAATCTACAGATGTGAAAATTCTATAAAGATGCTAGAGACACACGAAGCCTGTATACCTTACTAATATGATTACAAGGGAGGCTGTGAGGTGTTCCTGTCCTGTGCTGGGGTGCTCTCACGTGTGTGCCCGTGCCTGGTGCACTGCCAGCCCTGCAGGGTCAGTGTAGTCAGTGGGTGGGAGAAGGAGCTGTGTTCAGCTAGCTCCCGACCCCAGCTGCTATGTAGCAAGATCATACTGTGCCTTGTTTATGGTTCCACTTTATTCCCAAGCATTTGGTGTTATTTGATCATTGGTTAAATGTCCAAAAGATCTGATTTTATTAGCAGAAAAACAGTTTAATTTTATGAAGCTATAAGGCCTGATCATTGTCCCATGAAACCCAAGAGGCCAGGACCTTTCCAGGCTTGAGCTGGATCTGTCTCGCCTATCACTTCTGCTGCCGCTGCTGGCTTTGGATTTCCTCCTGGGTAGGAGGTCACAGCAGGCCCAGCTGAGGGCCTAGGGCTTCCAGAGATAGCTCAGGTTCATGAGGGCTGGATTTTCACCCCTGTGGGTGCCCAGCATCCTGCCATATCCCTAATGAGGGACAGCTTCAAGTACAGAAGGTACTTGGGAGAGAGTTCTCTTGCTGCCCACTGGGAAAGGTTTCTGAGCCTCTTGGATGGCTCTGGGAAGTCTGCTGGGACCCCAGCTTGGGTTTCGGGATTAGGGTAACCCGAGTACCATAAACCGCTTCAGGGACAGGATTAGGCAGGCTCAGGTCTAAGATGCTTTGCTGGGCCCCAGGGGGACACGGAGGGCTCCTCACTGCCCTCACAGCCACAGGTGTTTGGCTGGGGACCAGGGTGTGCAGGGCTCCTGGAACCCTCAAGTGGCAGGAGCAGAAACTCGAGAGTTCTTAGGGAGCTGGGCTGGACAGCAGAGACAAGGGCCTGACAGGTTGGGGCTATTCAGGGTAGATCTGCAGGAAAGCACAACAGCCTGTAGCTGCCAGGCCCAGGTCCCCAAGTCTGGAAGCCATGGTCTCTGTGGGCCACCATCAGTGTCACAGAGATAAGAAGCAACACGTATGAAATGGGCCCAAAGTTCTATCTCTTCCCCTCCAGGGCTGTCCCCAGCCCAGATAGTAGCAAGCTCAGGCAGCAGTCAATGGACCACACATGGTAGGCCATGGTGGGTGTGAGTGGGACATGACTTACCATGGTGCACAGGCAGATGCTGAGTCCTTAGCTTCTGGTGAGTAGAGGAAGGTGCAGCTTTCACTGTTATTATTTCCTGAAGACAAGTGGTATCATTCCCACGGGGTACTGGCCCTGTGGAAGCCTGTATTTGCTGTATGCCCTCGGCCCTTGGCAAACCTTCACGTATCGTGGTGGGTTCTGGAACCTGGATGATGACCCTAGCCACAAGTGTAGGGCTCAGAGATGGGCCTAAACCCTGATGCTTAGGGGCTGCTGCAAGTAGGGCTCAAGGGATACCTAACAGTGACAGTGTGAGGTCTCAGGCCTGCAGCCCTCTGCGCTCCTAGAACATCACCTTTATGAAGTCTCTTCCAGCTCTGATTAACAGTCTCTTGGCAAATCTCTGTTGAAGAATCTTCTATCCAGTCATTGCCCATGCCGAACGTTCCGGGTGCAGTTGGCCAAGCCCCAGTCAGACTGCTGCCCACTCTGGGCAGTTCCTTCCCCAGTCCATCTGAGGAGGGCACCAGGCACTGGAGCCTCTTGACCTGGCCCTATGGAAGCTGGGATGCCAGCCTGAGCTATGGGCAGGACAGAGCTGGTGTCTGCAGAGCACTGTGAAAGTCCCCACTCGACCTAGAAGCCCGGCAGAGAAGCCTGAGCCCATAGCCTTCCTAGCTGCCTTCTGCATGTGAGGCACAGCCAGCGTGCCAGTTTGTATCTCTGTTTTTTTACTTATGCCGCTGCCTGGCACAGGAAGGGTGTAGGGCAGCTCCCAGGGCCATGCAGCATTCAGCCAGAGAGCCCAGATCTAAGAAGGTGGCAGAGGAAGGAAAAACCATGACTGGGGCATAAAATGCCACCACTGCAGGCCTGTCTGGTTCTGGACTTGTGCTAACACCAGTACCAGAAGGAACCATTTGGAAAGGAGAAGTCAGGGAGGCAGAAGAGACAGCTCCAGTGCAGCAGAGACCCGTTTTCAGCCTCAGCTCTGCAGACAGGGGTCTTCTGTGGTGGGGGCTCACCAGGGCGGCACAAGGCTGCTGCCTGAGGGTCAGTGAAAGGCCAGAGAGCAGGGTCTAGAAACCTATCAGCAGCCAGCCACATCCCCATGAAAGCAGAAGATGAAACTAAGGGCCAGGGCCTTAGGTGGACAGGCAGTGGGGTCCCTGGCAGCATGGGGCTAAGGACTGGCAGGGCCCAGGCTTATAGGTGGCTCTCTTTGGAGCTCCCCTGATTTGAACAGCCCCTGGTGGTAAGATACTTGTTCTGGAGAGGGGGCCAGTATCTCCACCCTAGGCTGGATTGGGCTGAAGTCTCATGTCCGGCAGGAGGTCCACAGCCTATAAATTTGAGACCAGGAGAAAACATCTGCCTCTGAGGCCAGGGGTCAGGGTGTACCCCACAAGAGCCAGACCTGATTCAGGTCCCACCTGGGTGGAGAATCCATTCACAGATGCTTCTGAATGCATCAGAGCCCGTGGAGCAACGTGCTTTGGCTCTAGTGGGTCTTGGTGCTCGGGTCTGGGTGCCTGCTGGAGCTACAAGGGCCACTCCTCAGTGTCCAGTGCCCACCTGCGGGCCTCAGGTGCCAGCCACTGCTGCTTCCTGCTTGCTGGGTAGAAGATTAACTCCCTCCCCATGTCTGACAGTGACCAGCCCTCAGTGTCCCCAGGCAGAACCAAAGATGGGGTGATCAGGAAGGATAGGGCACCCAGGGGCCCTGGGTAGGGAGTAGTAGCTCCTATAAGGAAACAGGCGAGCCCAGGGAGGCAGGAAGAGCGCACCTGCCACCCCAGGACAGGCACAAACATACCTCTTACATGGGCAGAGTCCTGACCGGAGGGTTAGGCATTTAGAGTCTGAATGGCGGGGGAGGGTTTGGTGAAGTGGCCTTGTAGTCCCAGGTCTCTTGCGATGCCTTAGCCTCCTGGACAAGACCCCTTCTTGCCATCTCAGACTCACTTGCAAGGGCCCTTGGTGGGAGCACCAATGTCTCTTCCACAGCCAGGAAAGAATGACCAGGACCACACCCTCTGCTGCCCACTGAGTGAAGCTAGAGGCCAACAGGGCTGCAGAATGCTCCAAGTAGTGGGGGCTACAGTCTGAGCACCTTAACTGTCATCGTGAGCTCACGACTTCCTGCTGCCCCCCTCCTCAGAGTCCTGCTGAGTCTATCCTCCACTGCTGCATTGCAGGCCCGCCCTCACAACTGCTTGTCTTCCTCCTCTGCATGCTACCTCCAGGGGTCACAGGACATCAGGAGGGGGGTCCAGAGGAGGGAAAAGACATGGCGTAGTGGGAGGGTGATGGGTAACCCTGCCCCACCTCCTAGGTGAGTAAGGTAGAGGGGGCAGCTTGGCCTACAGCACAACCCTCCACTCCTTGCCAGCTCCTCTCCCTCCCACATCCTTGCGCAATCCAGCGCCACAAGAAGTGTGCAAGACATTGCCGGGGGTAATTGTAGGTTACACGAATAATCTGAGGAATTAAAATCATATTTTCATTACACCATAAAAACATGCAAAGGCGGCAAGGAGGCGGCTCTGGGACCAGGGGAGCACCTGGCGCTCTAGCCCCTCCTTAGTTGCCCTGGGAGGAGGGGACTGGACAGGGGCAGGCTCAGAGAGGGGGTTGGGCATGCAGTGAGCCTGGAGCCAGGGCAGTAGGGACACCCAGGACAGACGCCATCACCTACACAGCACATCCATCCTCCCTGACTGTGGCCCTGCCATGTTCTCAGGGCCCCAGAGCCTGGGTGAGAGGCCCAGGGATCCTACTGGCCTGTGCATATTGGCCTGTTGGGGTCCTCCCGTACCTGCCCTGGCTCCACAGCTGCCTGAGGGCTTTGGGCTCATGTCCCACCATAGCAATGAGGTATCTATTCTTGGGCAAGGGACCCCATAGCCAAACCAGTGTGTGCTGCTCCAGCACCCAGCCCCAAAGGTAGCCCAGGTGACGGCAGTCCCCGGGCTCTTTGTGGTGGACCTCCCTCTGCAACACCTGGGACCTGCGGCTGTCTGGAACACGGGCTGTGGATATCTGGGCCCCTCCTAGATGTGGCACAAACAGTACAGGGACAGCAGAAGTCACAGGGGGCAGATGCACTGGTGTAAGATCTGTTCTAGGGGGAGGGGCGCGTGGAGGGGCTGTGGGGACATGGATATGTGAGCGGCACTCTGGCTGCCAGTAGTGGGGTGGGGGCTCAGCCCAGAGGGCCACCTAGTATGCACTGAGGCCCCACACAAGCTGCATCATTTCTATCACCACAAAGAGCACCAAGGCCATTTCCAGTTCCTTGTTCGCCCCCAGGCAAAGACTGTTCCCAGGACTGAGGAATCTATGGGATCCCTCCAGGGCTGGATCCCAGAGGGCCCCTGCTGGCCCCAGGCAGCAGGTGGTAAGTGACCCTTTTGCCTCCAAGGCAGACAAAACGGTCAGGCTGGAGGCAAACCCTCCCTACAGGATCCTTGGCTGGCTGGGGTGTGCCACCAGCCGTGCGTTAAATGGGACACGGCTGATCTGGCTCTGCACTTGTCAGGAGGGCTGGGCCCAGCCCAGCACTTGGCATCTTAATTGGGCGTCTGAGAGCTCCTGCACACGCTTCACACCTTGAGCCAAGCTCCCATAGGCCCATTAGGGTGCAAACACATTCCTTTGTTCGCTGACAAGCAGGGTCCCATCCAGGGCGCCCGGGCCGGCAGACTAAGTGATGTTTTCTTAAGGAAGACACGGGATTAGCCGCAGCAAAAGCCTCAGCACAATGCCGAGCCCTACCTGCTGCTGTCAGTGCTGTCTCTGTACAGTGACTGACAGGCGCTCCCTCAGCCCATCAAGCCTCAATATGCAGGATTAGCTACAGTGCAGCCAAGGAGCTGACTTGGAGGACCATTTCACAATGGAAACGTAGTGAGGTGACTGACGTTTGGGGACAGAGAGCTTCAAATGCTCCTGCCAGTGGCTCCTGGGAGATGGGCCACCCTTCTTGCTTCAAGATGTAGAGATTTCAGCAGTGATCTGTACACAGGCTTCTGGGGCCCAAGTAGGGTCTTCTGGCCTGAGGCCAGGCAGCTGTATGGGAAGGGGGTGGGGGGGTCAGTTCATCCTGCTTGGAGTGGAAAGGGACAGGGTCTGCCCCTCCCACCCACCAGCAGGTCTTAGAAGCTGCTCCCATTCTACAAGATTGCTTGCAGGCTGGCCAGGCCCTGCCCTGCATGGGCAATCCTAGGGCTGCACTGGAAACGCCATGGGCAGAACACACATTAGGAAAACACCCTCTTTATTTGCACTCCAGAAATGCCAGGGAGTTCAGACATGGACAGCCCACGAGGTGGGTTTCTGCCCAGGCCATCATCATCTGGCACTGGGGACTTGGGGGGCCTGGCCCAGGCAAAAGAGGGGAGAGGGTGCAGATATGGGGCTGACAGCCCCTGGAACCATCCCAGCAGGGCACACAGGTCAGCAGTGCAGTCACGCCACTCCATTCGACATCTTCCAGGCTCTCCAGGAAGAGGCCACGGCTCACCAGACCTGGCCTTCCGGTCCTGTGAATGAGGCAGAGGGTCAGCACAGGTCACCCCTCACATTGCTGCCATGTCTCCCACAGTCACACAGGGGACCCTCAAAGGATGGATGGGAGCCAAACCCCTGAAGACAGTGATCCTACCCTGCCCCAAGATCAGCGTATTCACAGGGAACACTGCAGTGCTCCACTAATATTTTGAAATCATAAAAAAATTATACCTGCTTCTTAACAAAATAGCTCTACAATAAAATATTCCGATAAGAGTTCCCTCAGGATGCGTTTTGTTTGTCTGTATCAAAGGCAGCAATAGGTCTGAAGGCCATGGTGGAGCCAAATGCCAGAACGCCTGGTTGAGGACCCAGCCTAGATCTACAGGCAGCCACTTCATGGACCCCCACGTCTGCGTGAGCGGAGCTTACTGCTCTGTCCACAGCCTCCATCTTGAGAAGAGAGAGGGGTCTCAAAGGACCCCAGCCCCAGAAGAGGTTGACAGTGATGAGCGACCTTTGAGGGTAGGCTACCCTGTGTAGGCCTGAGGAGGCTGAGTCTGACTGAGGGGACAGGGCTCTGGCCACATGCACGCCTTTGGCAGCAGCCAGGGAGCCACTTGCTAATTTCTTCCTCAGAAGGGGACTGCGATGAACATAGTGGAGACTTCAGCCTCCTGCTCTGCCAGTGGCTTTGCAAAGCTGTAACAGCAGCAGAAGTGCAGGGCGGTGGCAGGCCATGCACGAGGCAGCGTCTCCACCTTCTGGGCAAGAGAGAAATAAGTCAGCGCCGGTACTCTGCAAGGCCAGGAGCGGGAGGGCCGCTTTCTAGCTGCAGGCTCCAGGAAGCACTAAGCTGAGACCGCCCAGGGAGGGCTGTGGGTGTGAGCCCAACCTTGGCACCTCCTCGCACACAGGGAGCAGCAATGGCCAGGCAGGGATCTTGGGATGTCCTTTAGAGGGCAGGGCCTTTGGTGGCCTCAGCTTCTGGACCTGAGGACAAAGCTTACTTGCTGAAGGTAGCGATGGTAGGTGCAGCCTCGCCAAGCCCCTGGCAGAAGCCCTTCACAGTAACTCCCCTAAGCCCAGCTAGCCACGTGCTGTACCCTGAAAACCTGTGTACCTGGATTCGGGCCTCTGTGAAGACTGGCGGTAGGCGTGGCACACTGTGTACCCTTAGCCTTGCAGGGATGGCGGCTTAACCTCAGCAACCGGTCACTGTAGGGTCCAGGCCTGAGCGCTTAGAGATACGCAACTTGACTACCTCCTCGGAGCAGGTGGGGTGGATACCTACCGTCCGCATCACCTGTGCATAGGAGGCCCCACACCTACACACGGGATTGGGGAGACAGGCAAGGAGTCAGCATATTACCCAAGCCCTGGGAAGGCCTTAGAAGGCACACAGGCTCCTCCCTGTCCCCATGCCTTTTTTTAGCCTATGTTACACCTGTCCACCACCCTCTCAGCAAATGCCCAGAGCCTACAGAGGCCCACCTCCCATTCAACCTTCCTTGCTTGCTCTGGCCGGGCCTCCTGCCACTCTAACGCTACCAGACATAGTCGCACTGGTCCCTCCTCAAAGCCTGCCCCCTTACTCCCTGAGGTGTGGCTCAAATCACCCGCCCAGTGAGCCAGAGCCCACTTCTTACTACTGCAGCTTGCACTCGCCCTGCCCTGCCCAGCCTTCTACTCAGACCTTGCTCACTTGGAGGCCTGACACTGTGCTCGCAGCACCTGCTGCAGGCGGCAGGGAGCCTCCTGCTCTGTGGGTGGCTGTGCTCTAATCCTGGTTTATTTTTATTTCCTGTGAACTACCCATTTATGTTCAGTATTTTTTTTAGATTGTTCACTCTATAATTATTATTAATTTATAGGAGCTTTTGCATATTAAGGAAACCAACCCTTTGCAATTACATTATGAAAAGAGGCTGTCACGATTTTTTTTTTTTTTTTTTTGAGGCTGTCACAATTTAAAGGATTCTCTAGAAATCATTCCAAAAACTAAGTATTGGTCTGGGCAACAGCATCTGCATGCCAGCGCACATAGTTGGCCATCGTTTCATGAGAGAGGGTCAGGCTTGTCCCTGTCCCCTGCTAGCCCCAGAAATCTTCCTGAAGTCCAAAGCTGGTGCTGTGGATGGTAGCCTACCATCGCTTACACAGGGCCCCTGGGCCAGGCTCCCAGGGTCACCCACAGCCTCTCTATCTGTGCCTGCAGGAGGCCCATCCCCACAGGCTCCAGCAGGACTCTGGGCAGAGACTACAGTGGACTTATACGGTTCCACTCACTGGTCACTCTGGACTGAACTTCCAAATGACAGCCTTGCCACAGACAGCTCTGCAGTTTAGAGACCAGACATATGTCCAGGACACAAACCCACGTTGGACCCAGACCTCCCCATTAACCTCTGAGTCTCACCTGGAAAAATGTGCTCCCCATAACCCAGCCATTGCCCTAGCACATGTGTGCAGGACTATGTGGGCCCGAGGCTTGCTGTGCCATGATACAGATGACTTCATCCATGGTTCCACGCTGCCCAGTGGGGAGGACTGCGTTCCCCAGAGAACTGACCCAGACCCTCCACCTTGCCTGCAGACAGCACCTCATCATACAGGTACTGCTCCTCTACCCTGGTCCTCTCCCTTCCCTTTCCTGTCCCCAGACCCCTTTACCCCCAAGAAGGCTCTTGGTCATACTCACATGCCCCAGCACACTGGGGACCCCAGCTGTCTACATGCCTTCCTCCTCATGTAAGCCCCTTCCTGCGTCCTCTCTGCTTTGTCCACAGCTTGTCCCTGCATGACCCTTCTGCCTCTGATGTGCCGGGCCCAGTCTCCTTTCCAAGATGCCATACATGACCTCCTAGCCTCCAACTCCCCAGAAAACCCACCCTACCCAGAGCCATCTCATGGCCCCCATAGGCCTGGAGGGCTAGGGTGTGACTCAGCAATACAGCACTGACCTAGCATGCAGGCCTTGGATTCCACTCCTAGCACCACAAACGGACAGAACCCACACAGCCATAGCCGAGGACCCAGGCAATAGCCCAAGCTCCAGAAAATGCTCTGTGGCTCTGAGTGACTCTTTCCTCATACATCTGAGACTGAGGTCTTGCTCAAGACAGTGCTGGTGAGTGAGGAACCAACCCTCATTCTGACCATGTAGAAGAGACCCAAACATGGGTCTATGACCCAGGGCCATAGTGATCCCCCAGGAGGCAGCCAGGCTGCATGGCTCTGGCTTGAGCCTGTGTGGCTGGAGAAGAAAGCCTTCTCCTTCACACTGAAGCTGCCACATCAAGGAGAGCCTGATGAATCCCTGCACCAAACATGCTCAAGGCCACAGCGGCCTTCCGCTGCAGTGCTGCCAGCCCTTGGAGGGACAACAGCCGAACATCGCAGAACAGCCCACATTCCTGCAGACTTACTTGATCCCCAGAGCGAATCCTTGAGTAACTTCGCCGGCGTTGGGACCGAGGAAATGCAGGCCCAGCACCAGCTGTGGGGGCTCCCTCAGGCACACCATCTGAAAGCCACAGAGTCTCAGCCAGAGCCCAGCCACAGGGGACCCAGCCGTGACCCACCTCTGTGGCCTTGGCCTGTGGGCAGGAGTGGCCCTTGGATGTTCACCATGCTGTGCTCTGGGACAGCACAGAACTCCCCACCCATGCTGCTGACTCCTTCCCCCTTTCCTCTCTCCCCTGGCATACCTCACCATGGGCCCCAGGACACTCACCTTTATGTAACACTGGGATGCATCCTTTTCAGCCACTGTGAACTCCAGAGGTTTATAATATGCATGATAAACCTGGTTGATAAAACACCAATTCCTAGAATGGTGACCACAGCAAAGCCAGTCCTGTGGGCATTTTATAGCTCTAACAGAAATGGTACAGGGAGGCTAGGCCTTCTCAGGGTGGCCAGAACGTATTGTCTGGGGCAAGGACACAGCTCAGCCACTGCAGAGAGTGTCTTCCTCTCCCATGCACAGGCGACCAGTATCTTGAGCTACAGAGTCTGCAGGACAGGCCTTCTCCTGCCGTGAACTGCAGCAAGACAGTGGGTACCAGGATGCCCAATGTGTCACATAACTGCCATGATGTGTCACAGGGCCTATAGCTTGGGCCAAGGCAATGGAGCAGCCCCTGAGGGGTGTATGTGGGGTAGACACAGGCCCCTGTGACCACTGCAGGCTGAACAGGGTGATCACAGGCTGCGATCTGTGTGGGGGCGGCCCAGCCCACCCATGTGGGCAAGAATAGGCTGGGGGCAGCTGTCCAGCCTCCCTTAGGCACCTCAGCATTGGCTTGGTCCTACGTTCAGGGAGGAGGAGGAGGAGGTGGGGGCTGGCGCAGGGTGACCAAGGGGCAGGGCAGGCACTGGCCACACTGGAGCTGTTGGACAAGGGTTTTCAGCACCCATGGAGGGCTTGACGGAGCATTTGGGGCTGTGGCTGGGTTAAAAAATGAGCAGGGCCCTCACATGTGCTGTACAGCCATTATTAATTAATAGACCTTCAGAGAATATTGTTCTAAGCAAGACAGATCTAAAAAGAAAACAAACAAAGGGTATTTGGCCATTCAACAATGTGAAACATAAAACATTATAAATGCCATGAACACATGTCCCAGGGTACTTATGATGAATCAAACAAAAATAGCAAATAAAGTGCTACAGGGAAGGCTAGCCTGTCAGGCCTGTCCCAGTGATGGAAGGGCTTGAGGTACAGGGGAAAGGGCAGGCCCTGGAGCCCAGTGACTCATCCCCAAAGGGCACAGGCTCCCCTGCCCAGGCTGCATGGAGTCTGTTTTCCCCCACCACCTGCAAGCTGCTCTAGCAGGAAGATGAAACCGCACCAAAGGCTTCCCATGTCTACAGCAGGATGGGTTTTAAAGTCTCTTGGCTTCCCTTTAGGCCACTTGAGTACAGTCTGTCACCACCTGAGGGCAGTGGCCTGCTTACCTGGGGCCAACCCCCAAAAAGCAACCTTGCCCAATAAAAGCCCCCTTCCTTGGGGTAAATGCCATCCCTGCTTACAAGGACCAGGAGAATTTGGGAAGAAGACGGGAGCTCAGATTGGGGCAGGGCGTCAGCAGTGCCCGCTGGAGTCCCCAGGGGTGTCCCAGAAAGGTAGAGTTTCCATAGGAGAGGATGAGCCAATGGGAACAGGGGGTGGGGGTGAGGGGTGGGTGGCAGGCAGAATTCAGAGGACACCAAGAGGAGCCATTCCGGGTTGAAAGAGACATGCTCCTGTGAGTGCGGAGAGCCACGGAGGCATCCTGGGGCTTCTGAGACAAGCACTCTGCACGTGGGGCGGGCTGGTGTTTGCATGCCTTAAGACTCTGGCAGGAAAGTGACAGTACCATGACGATACTTACTGGGCACGCCTATAGCATAGCTGGGGCTGGGATTGGAGCTGCTGGACCTTGGGGCCTCGGAATGAGGTGGCCAGGGATCGTCCTTAGTCATGACATGGGCAGCAGGCAGGTAGCCACTGAGGCCGGAGGAACCAAGGCTCAGCCACACACCAAAACTGCCAGAGGCCTCTGCTTCTCTCATTTCTAAAAACTGCCCTCCAATGCACTTGTCCTGTGTGTCTCTTCCCACTGCACCAAGGCCATTTTCCCAGGCCCCTATACCCTGCCCTGCCAAACTGCAGCCCTAGGGAAGCAGGGACACAGACATCCCCGTTCACAGGACCTCCATCTAGGGAGGGCCATCCACAGGCCACACAGGCCACACAGGCACCATGATCTTCTGACCCTACCTCAATATTCTCCTGCCCATGGCGGGCCACAGCTTGTTCCTCTGACAGCCCCACGCAGCCGTACTCCAGTGGAGTGAACACAGTCGTGGGAACCTAGAAGCAGGCCCAGAATCAGATATGCCTCTCTGGCCCCACAAATGAGAAAAGTCCCTGTTGCAGGGTACCAAGAGCCCTGGTCATAGGCCAGGGCCCAGCCATGCTGCTCCTGGGCTGGACTCTGAGAGCCACACCATACATACCTGCTTATACACATACCTGCACATGCACATACCTGCAGACACATGCACAGGTGCACAAAACACTCACATACACCTCCACATGCAAGATACACACACACAAACACACAGGTGCACACACAGACCCTCCCTGCAAGGACAGCCAGCCTCAGCCTCTTCCAAGAGAGATGCGGGGTCCTGTAAGAGAACTTACATTGTTATAATCCATCAGGTCTGAGGACTGCCCAAAGAGCCGCTGGGCCAGGAGCCTTCCTGCCATGATGGCCGTGGGTGTCAGCTCAGGTCGCCCCTGATGGAAGGAAGTAGGGGTTACCTTAGCACATGTCCAAGGAGCCAGTGCAAACCCTCACCACCACTCATCACCTTCCTAGTAGGCAGCACCTTACTGAAAACCCCAAACACTATGCAGAGCTGTGTCCCAGCAGAAAACTTTCCCCACTCAAGGGCAATTCTTCCAAGGTGAGAAGTACAGCATCCCAGGGCCCTCAGGGCTGGCCTCACCCAACCCTGCTCTGGGGAGATGCCTGTAGTTCTGACTCCCTTTTTTGAAAGACAAAATGAGCTGCCAATGACTTCAGCCCTGTCACCTCACTCACTCAAAGCTTCTCTCGCAACCTCTTTCTCATGTTGATGAATTTAAGAGGGCTGTCCCCACTACAAAGCTCAGAAGGGATCCTTGCTACCTTTCCCACTTACTGGGATTCTGGTTAAAACAGGCCCAGGCATTTCATGTCCTCCTGACACAGCTTGAAGTGGGTATCATAGCCCATGACAAATCCCAAATCGCAGTGTCATTCTGTGGGAGACCCTTCCATCCCAGCATGCACCCTGCCTCAAGTGTTCCTGCACACATCTCCTGGGACCAGCTGCCAATCACCTCTGCAACAGGAAATGCAGATGTTGTTTGGCATTCCAGAAATGAACAGAGATCTGCAGAGATAATTTGGGGAAGCGGTCTGCACATTCCACCAGGCCTAACTGCGGAAACCACCATGTACACGGCACACAATATCTCATTAAACAATGGCCCCTGACCCCTCGCCCCCACCCCCGGTTCTTCCCAGGCCCTAGCCCGACAATGTATGTTAACTCTGCACTGCTCAGAAGGACTTTTCTAACTGTGTGGATTTCATTTTTTGTTTTTTGAAATAAAGAATGCTTCTGTGTGCCAAATATTTCTGAAATATGGCCACAGTCTGAAATATTACCATTTCTACCAGGCTGTTGGGAGCCCTGGAGCCTGAAGGCTGTACATTTGCACAGCTGAGAGAACTTCATCTGATGGGTATGAAGGAGGTTTCCTAGGTGCGCAGAGATGTACATGGTGCGCTGCTGGCAAGACATGCATTCTCTTTTAAGGTATGGCACTCACAATATAACGAATGACTATGGCCAGGGGCCACCATGTGTAAACTGATCACAGGCAGAGGCCAGCCAACTGCACTTGCCCAGCTAAGTGGCTGGTGGCATAGGACAGTCAAGGTGTGAAGCCATCACTGGGGGGTGGGGAGAAAGAGTCATACACAACCCAGCAGGACAGGGTCCAGGCTCTGTCCCCATCGTCCTCTCGGCATCTTGGAACTGCTGCGGGGGAGGCGGAATCTGGCAGGTATGAGTGCCCGAGTCCCACGCCCTGCACACCTCTTCCTGAGCCTGGTATAGGGTCCTGATGGTACCTGAGTGGTGACCAATGCCTCATATGTGCACACTGGCCACAGCCAATGGGTGGCCCTCTAGTACACAGGGGCTGTGCTACCCCAGTAAGAGGGGTCCTTGTGGGCCCTGGTGTCTGTGGGGCTGACTCATGCCACAAAGGCCATCTGGCCCCAGGGAAGCAAAGGGAAGACCTAGCCCTGCACAGCCCTCTGCCCTGGCCTGTTTCCATGGGTGGCCAAGCTTTCCCCTAGCCTGGTGTGATCCTCCAGAGCCAGACAGGAGGCCTAAGGGCAGGACAGTCCCTCAGCACAGGTGACATCAGTTGCTCCTGCCATGCAGCCACTTGCTGGCCTTGGACACTGGCTCCCACTCACCCTAGGTCCCTCCTGGCATTTCTCAAAGTGGGTTCCAGGGCAAACCAGGTAAACCAGGGCAGCATAGTTTCCACTCTCCTGAGACACAACTGTCTTTGATGAGGCTGCTGTATGTCCTGAGACTGAAATAGCTCTGGGACTCACTGTCCTCTGTGACCCCTAGCAAGAGGCACCTCCACGTGGGTGAGGATTGGTTCCTGCAGTTTCCCTGGTCCTTAGAAAGTGCTGGTCCCCGTACATGCTCAAATAATATTTGCTGGGTGAATGGACATTACCACAATGGGGCAGGCTCAAGGATGTCCTTGAAAAAGTCATGTCCACCTGGAATCTCAGGAAGTGGCCTTATTGAAAATATGGTTTTGGGGCTGGGGATTTAGCTCAGCGGCACAGTGCCTGCCTGGCAAGCGCAAGGTCGTGAGTTTGATTCCCAGTACCGGAAAAAAACAAAACAAACAAACAAAAAAAGAAGAAAATATGGTTTTTGCAAATATCATTAAGGTTGTAGTGGATGTAGGGTGATGAAAGACAAAGTGTCAGAGACAAATAAGGGCACAAAGACACACAGGGAGACAGTCATGTGATAACAGGACAGAGACAAGGGATGTAGCTACGATCTGAGGAATGTCTGGGGCCACCAAAACTGGAGGGAGCCAGGTGTGGTGGTACACACCTATAATCCCAGCACTCAGAGGCTAAGGCAGGAGGATCACCGGGAGTTTGAGACCAGCCTGAGCTACACAGTGAGTTCAAGGCCAGCCTGTACTACAAAGCGAGACCCTGACTCAAAAAGCAAAAAACAAACAAACAAGAAAAGAGGAAGAGCCAGGAAGGAGGCTCCTATAGAGGGCCTTAAGGGAGTGGAGCCCTGCCCACACCTTGAGTTCAGATTTCTTGCTCCGCATAAGGTGAGAGAATAAGTTTCTATTATTGTAAGTTTGTTGTTATTTGTCATGGTAGCCCCAGGACACAAACACACAGACGACAAGGGCAGGTCTCACCACAAAGTGACAACAGAGCCTGAGGCCACAGGGAGCACTTCAAGTCACCCTCCTCAGAATGTGCTAGAAACATGCAGGACAGGCCACTTCTTCCTGAGGTTGTGGGGTCCACGCGCTCAGGTCTCCATGAAGGACAGGGATGAGGACCGGATGCCCGCTACGCAGAGCAGAACATGCAGGAGCAGCCACTAGGGCCTCACTTGGGGGTGCTCTGGCCCCCAGTGTCGGGGGCGTAAGAACAACAGGGAAACGGCTGCAGTCGCAGGCCCAGAGGGTGGGGCAGGCTGCAGAGTCTTTGTGCCATTCCCAGGTTGAGCCCCCAACCCAGGAAAGGTGGCAACTGCTCCCCACTCCACAGCAGCACAGACAGCAGAGGCCCTGTCCCATGGGCAGCCTCCTCAGGGAAGGAGCTGAGCCTGCCTGCAGCTCATAGGGTAAAGTGAGGTGAGGAGGGCAGCATGGGGGTGGGGGACTGTTCCTTCTCCCCTGTGGGGACAGGATGATGCTGAGGCTGGCCCAGTAATGGCATTTAATTGCGCTTACAACCATTTTTGTTTTCTTTTGTTTTTTGTTTTTTTGTTTTGTTTTTGTTTTTTCTTCCAGTACCAGGAATCAAACTCACGACCTTGCGCTTGCCAGGCAGGCGCTTTGCCGCTAAGCTAAATCCCCAGCCTCTTTTGTTTTTTTAAGACAGGGTCTTGCGAGGCAGTTCAGGCTGTCCTTAAACTCACTATATAGGCCAGGTTAGCCTCAAACTCATGGTGATCCTCCTGCCTCTGCCTCCCATGCTGGGATTACAGGTGTGTGCCACCATGCCCGGCACTTACAACCATTTTTAAAGCTGTTTCATATCAACCGTCTATAGAAAGGAAAGGAATCTGAAAGAGCAGTGTGTTGCCCAATCCTTCCCAGAATGTACCCTACCAGTCCTTGGGGTCCAGCTCAGCACCTCTGTGTTTGCAGAAAGAAGAATCTCTCTCCACAGGGCATGTGCTCCCCCAGGCCTGGCTGGGGCAGGTGAGTGGTGGGCTGAGGTAAACAGTCCTGGCCACCAGGGCTGGCCAGGCTGGTACCAGCTGTACCTCAGCAACATCTCCAATAGCGTAGATGTGGGGGACAGAGGTGGCCTCCTGGGAGTCCACGAGAATCTTCTGATTCTTGGGATTGGTATTCACTCCTGCCTTCTCTAGGTTGAGACTCCTGGTTTCTGGGACTCGACCTAAAGGAAAGACAGAGACAGTTGACAGTTTCTTCAGTGGTTTGAGCTACGTTCCTTTCATTTAATACCATGCTCTCACCAACTGAGTTAACAGGCCAGCCAACGGTTCCTCTCACCTAAAACATTTAAAGCTTATTTACGTCCTTTCA
This sequence comes from Chinchilla lanigera, assembly GCF_000276665.1. Taxonomy (NCBI): domain Eukaryota; kingdom Metazoa; phylum Chordata; class Mammalia; order Rodentia; family Chinchillidae; genus Chinchilla; species Chinchilla lanigera. Next base: position 18,195,126 of record NW_004955442.1, on the reverse strand, counting down.
ACCTGGGCATGGTGGTATATGCCTGTAATTCCATCAGTCAGGGAGGCTGAGGCAAGATGGCAAGTTCAAGCTCATCCTGGGCAACTTAGTGAGACCCCCATCTCAAAATGTAAAAAAAAATTTAAAAAGATGAAGATGAAGCTCAGAACTGGGCGTGGTGGTGCATGCCTGTAATCCCAGCACTCGGGAGGCTGAGGCAGGAGGATCGCTGTGAGTTTGAGGCCAGCCAGGGCTACAAAGTAAGCTCAGGGTCAGCCTGAACTGAAGAGCGAGACCCTGTCTGAAAAAGATCAAAAAAAAAAAAGATGAAGCTCAGTATGCAGGCCCTGAGTTTAATCCCTAATATGGAAAAATATCTTGAATTCATGGGTATTGGCACATGCTTGTAGTTTTAGCTACTCAGGATGCTGAGGCAGGAGGACCATTTGAGAGCCCTGGAGTTCAAGGCCAGCTTGGGTAACATAGGGAAACCGAGATTCAAGAAAACAAGATTGAAATAGTTCTCAGAACGGCCACTTAGAAGCAGTCAAAAGGTGAAGCACAGATGGTGCTGGGGGCTCCTAGCCTCTGCAGGTAGCAGCCTTGCCTTGGAGGAGAGGTGGAAGGTATCTGCAACGAACATTTACCAACTGACACAACTAGCACACTGATGCTTACAGTGGTGGGCTGGCACTCAGTGAAGAAGAAATACTTCTTAGGCACTGCTTTCTGGCACATGGGGAAGGAACAGCCAACACAGCTGCTGCCCAACATCAGAGTGCTGGGCACAGGACTCTAGCAGTCTCTGTGGGTGCAGGCCCAGCCGCACCATAAACACCAGCATTAGTGGCGCTGGTACTGATTTCATCCAGAGAGACCTGCCCTTCCTTGGCGCATGGAATGGTGCTATTGGCACTTGGTGCTCTGTCCTCAATGTGCCCTGCACACCACAGCCCGACACCATCAGGCAATGAGCACCACAGACGCAGGCCTCCCCTGAGGGACATCTGCTGGCTCCTGATGGCCCCCTCCCCATCTGTACAGGCTGAGGTAGAGCCCACCAAGCCCTAGGCTATACTCAAGCTGATGTCGGTCCCAGGGTTTGACTCCCCACCCAAGTAGATCCCGTGGGTCTCTTTCTATGAGGGTGCATGCAGGATCTCATGGACCCAGGCAGCAGGGCCAGCAGTGGCCACCATTCCAGGCAGGGCCTAGCCCAGCCAACTGGATAACACTGACTGCAGGCACCCCTGGTCATATGTCTCACCTCTTATATGCCCTCTGTCCACAGATGACACTCTTTCATTCCCGTAGTTTTATTTTTATTTATTTATTTATTTATTTATTTATTTATTTATTATCTTTTTGAGACAGGGTCTCGCTATACAGTTTTGGCTGGCCTTGAGCTCACTATGTAGCCCAGGCTGGCCTCGAACTTGCAACGATCCTCCTGCCTCAGCCTTCCAAGTGCTGGGATTACAGAGGTGCACCACCACACCCCGCATTCCTGTGGTTTTAATGTGAGGGGGTTATCTATTATCTTTTTTTTCTGACAATGCAGAGGAGGGCGGTCCCCAGAGCCCCTGGTGGGGCTACAGGTGACACCCAAGGGACCAAGACCATCATGAATCCAGCAAGATATTGCACAGCTGTCTCTCTGCCAGCTAGGGTGAGGCCTTGGGAAATTCATGAGCCAGCCTGGACATTGAAGCCCTTTGCTGACCACAGTCACCCTCCTCAGTGCTGGGCCCTGGTCACCCAGCCTGTCCGCTTGGTTCCTTCCCTCCCTGCCAGGCCTCCTCAGGCTCTGGCCCACACCCATGCTGCAGGCCCTAAACATGAACTGTCTCCTGGCCTTGGGCCCCGAGCTCTGCTGGACTCTCAGCTTGGTGCATTCACTGCTTTGGACTGCTGTGTGCCACAGAGCCAATGCCTCCTGCCATCCATGCACAAGAAGACACAGAGAGCCCTCCTTTCTCTGTGAGCTGCAGTGTCTTCATCTACAAAACGGGCCAATGTGGGACCCAGACAAGACAAAGCATCAGGCTCCCAGGGAGACTCCCTGCACCTGTCTCACAGGTCACAGGGCTCTGAAAGACACAAGCCTACAAGCAAAGCCTACTCCTCTGGCTGAAGTTCAGCACAGGGACTCCCTATCCTAACTCGAGGGGGCTTTGGGGTGGAGTAGGACAGGTGGGCAGAGAATGTGTGGTGCATGCTGCCCTCCTGTGAGGATGGGGAAATGTACGTGTGAACACACATGTACATACATTCACAAAAGGAATCAATAAAAAGACAAAAGTGGTGTCCTATAGAAAAAGGAGAGAATAGGACATAAGGACAGAGGTGCAAACAAGACAGCTCAAACAAATCTGTGACTTTTTGGTTTGCTATACATGGTTTATATATTCAAAAAATAAAATTAGATTAACATAGGGAACAATTCCTAGAGATGTAAACAGCCTAGAACAAGTGAACCTAACTGCATATGAGGTTGAAGATAGACCACACAGAAAGATCATTACAGTTCTCCCTTAGCATCCTCAGTGGAGCAATTACAGGACCCCTTTGCCCTGCCAGGGCATCAAAATCCACAACTGCCTTGTACAAAATGGCAGAGTATTTGCATACAACCTACCAATGTCCTCTAATATACTTTAAATCATATCTAATTTACTTATAATGCAGAATACAAAATGCTAGCTAAATAGTTGTTGCACTGTATTAAGGAATAATGTTTTTTTTTTCTTTGTCTTTTTGAGACAAGGTCTCACCATGCAGTTCAGGCTGGCCTTGAGCTCACTTTGTAGTCCAGGATGGTCTCAAACTCGCAACAATTCTCCTGCTTCAGCCTCCCAAGTGCTGGGACTACAGGCGTGCACCACCACACCCGGCCAGTGTATTAAGGAATAATGACAAAAAAGCCTGTACATTTTGGTACAGTGAAATTTAAAAAAATATTTTTCATCCATGGTTGGTTGAATCCATGGATATAGAACCCACAGCTACGAGGGATGCCTGCCATCAGAGAAACTGGAAAAGTTATGTTTTCATCATGCATCCTCAGAAGATTATATCCCAATGAAAACAAAAACTGCAAAAGGGTCTGTCTAAAGTCAGGCGTGGTAGCACATGCCTGTGATCCCAATACTCGGGAGTCTGAGGCAGGAGGACTGTTGCAAATTCGAGGCCAGCCTGGGCTACAAAGTGAGCTCAAGGCCAGCCTGAACTGCATAGTGAGACCCTGTCTCAAAAAGACCCCAAAAAAACAAACAAACAAAAAAAAATGGTCTGTCTAACCCAGCAGGGCAGAGGACGTAGTTCAGTGGTGGACTACTGCCTAGTATACATAAGGCCCTGGGGGGAAAAAAACCCTGATGTCAAATTTGGACTGGAAATTATGTCTTTTCTAAAATATGATGTTCTGGGCTCTGACTGTGGGGAGGTCTAGCAGCAGAAGTGACCTAGGGACCCTAGCCCCTGACTAGGATCTCTAAATGCCTCCTGCCATGGGGACAAGGCCCTATATGACTTAAATGGCTCACACACAGAACAGAGTGTGATCAAAGGCAGTGTGACAGGGAGGGCCATGCAGCACGGGAAGGCTGTGTGCCCCAGAGGGAAGATGCCCATCACCCACCATCCGGGGTGCTCACAGGAGCAGTGGCTCTGTCATGGCGGTATGCAAGCCCCTTGACGGAACACACATTCTGGGGTGTAGGCTCCATGTGGAGCCCAAGGAGAGCTGACTGCTCACATTCCCCGCATGGCCCTTCCCGGATGGGGCTCCCTTGCTCCACTCTCCCAGCCCCCAGAGCTCCTCTGAGGCCTTTGCCACCCTCTACACTGCACTCCTGCAGGCAGGCTCTTTGCATCACATTCCTCTCCTGACAACAGCTTATTTGCACGGACAGGCTACAGCCACATGTCCCCAGAATCCAACAGTACGGCCCCAAGTGGATGCTGTGTAAGCAGCAAGCCAACCTAGGGCCAGCAGCAAGAATGTGAGCACTCACACCCTGGGCAGGGTCTTAGGGTCCATACCTGCAATTGCTCGCCAGGCACCAGCCCAAGAAATGAGGGCTGGCAGCCAGATCCCTTAGCTGCTCTACGCTGCAGGCCTTGGCTCGTCTTCTCCATATGCCCCCAGCTTTAAGCCTTCAGCAGCGAGGGAGGAGTTGGGCTTTGGGGCAGTCTCTGAACCACACTGTGCACATCCTTAGGCACAAATGAAGCCTATCCTGCTTTTGGGTGCAAAGGCCAGGAGGGGCGGGGTGGGGGCAGTCCCTGGTGGTGTAGGCATGGCTGCCTCCTGCCGGGCACCATACAACTCTGACCCTGCAGAGAGGGTAGCATTCAGACCTCATCACTTATGCTGTCAGCTGTCAGTGGAAGTGACTTTTGCCTCAAATCTAGGTGATTTTCAGCTCCCGGGGGCTCAGAGTGATTCCCTCAATGGCAAAGGTGATTTGGTGTTAAAGGCATAGTTCCCACAGCTCTTAGCAGCTTGGACAAACCAGAGTTCATTGAGCAGCAGCCAGGAAGTGGGTGGCGCCCACCTGAACATCTGGAAGATGAAGCCCCATGAAAAGGAAACCTTAAGTCTCCAGCTGCTGCCTAGAGCAAGACGTCAAAACACAGAGGCTCCACTAAGCCAAGCCACTCAAGTTTGCAGGAGGCCGGCTCCAGCTTCTTGGCGCTACTCAGCCACAGGATCCTGATGCTAGGCGGGCTGGCACCAGTCAGGATCAGCCTAGACGTGGGAGGTGCAAAGCCGCATCAGAGCAAGGGGCTGGAGCCATGTGGGTAGGGCTGAGGTACACAGGAGGGGGCGAAAGTCTCTGTTGGTCTGGACTCCTCCCCAGGCCCACCACCCCTGGTGATTGCTCTGGGATGGCACTACAGTGTCCAATGGCAAAGCTAGTGGCCTGTAGGCTGTCCTGCCATGCTCTCTCCTACTTGCCTGTTTTTCCCTGGAGGCTAAGAGCACCTCCTCATGCTCCTCATGGTAACTATGGACCTTGTAGATCCTTCAACCAACTCCAGTACCAATGTCTCAAAAGATATAAAGACACAGTCACGTGATGCTTAACCACAGGATTTATCTAAGCAATGTTGTTAGGTGATTTCATCATTATGCAAACATCACAGACTACTTATACAAACCAACATGATATACTACTACCACCTGCCTAGGCTCTATAGTGTTACTTCACTGAGTATTGTAGGCAAATGTAACACAATGGTAAGTATTTGTGTATCTAAGTAGGTTTGTTTCTACCAGCATCATCATAAACATATAAGTAACTGTTGTGCTACAATGTTATAATGGCTACAAAGACATCAGCATAGGATAAGAATATCTCAACACAGTTATAATCTTATGAGGACCATGGTTGCGTATTTGGCCCATTATCATTATGTATAAATTTAGAAGTAGTCACGGGAGGTGATATAGGCATGACACTAAGTGGTCTCCATGGCCATCTCAACGCTAGTTGTTTTGGGGATGTACTGTGCATACACATTTCGGGGCAATGTGGGAATGTGAGTCAAGCCACTGAGAACAAACGGATGGCTGGACGGGTGGAGGAGGACAGGACAGTGTGGCATGTGTAGTAGGTGCCTGGTGACTGCTTCTGAATGGGAAAGGCAGGAAGGAAGGGATGGGCCACAACAGGCAATGAAGTCCAGCCGAGAAGGGCAGCTGTGGGTGTGGCAGGGTTTGGAAGCTGTGCTAGCAGACTTTTGGCTCCTACGGACAGTGAGGCCAGCTCTATGCTGGTGCTCCCTATCATGGGACCATATCCTGCAGCTATGACAGGCCCTGCCAGCCAGGATATAATGAACCCTGAGCAAGGCCTTACCATGAGCCTAACTGAGCAAAGAACCCAAGTAGCAGCCAGAGGAGGCAGATTGGGCACCACGATCCTGGACACACCCCATAACCCACTACAGTCCCATTCTCTCATGCTCAGAGCAAGGCCAAATCTCCCTGCTGGTGCTGGGGACCCACTCAGGTTTTATAGGTTCCCCCTAGGGTTGGGTTTGAAGTGCCACAGGGAGATGGAGACCTAGGAGCTGGCCATACAAACAGGGTGGTCCAGCCACTAAGGCCTAGGCCCAGTGGTACCTACATGGTATGTGAAGCAAGGTGCAGGTGCGCTGAGTCCTAAGCATTTCTCTCTTGTCTTAGGCAAATATAAAGGCCTTCCTAGTTAGGCAACTGTGGGAAGAGGGGATTCTCTATCACTGCCTTGTGCTCAGAGACTTCCCATCCCAGCTGTATCTGAGGCCACCAGTTCCAGACCCTTTGCAAGGGCCTTTGTGTTCTCTACTGCTCTGTCCCACGGCTTCAGCTCTAGAGCACCCAGCAGTTTCTGCCCAGTGCTTCTGAATGGCTTCCTCCAGAGATGGGACATTTGGTGCTCTCAAGTCTCTGCTTCCTGGACACCACTCGGAGGATACTAGGGGTACCCTTTTGTCTATGTTAGTTTAGTTCCTCCTCAGAGAAGAGATAGCTAGAGAAAGGGGCAAGGGCTTCCCAGCAAGGGGCAAGAGTCTCACCTGAGGACAGCTTATTCTTAGACTCTGCACCTTCATGGGTAAAGGGAGGTAGTTCCCGTGTCTCATGCTGTTTTAATTTGTACTTCTTTGAGGATTATTAAAGTCAAGTACTTTTCAGCCAAATGTTTATTAACTGTATTCCCTCTTTGTGACCGGCCAGTTCCTGCCTTCTCATTCATTGAGAGGCATCTTCAGTAATTTTCTTGACCTATGAGACTCTTCTTATGTAAACAATGTATGCTGTTCTGTCATATTTTCTGTGCACAATGAGGGCATTATAATTCCAGGTTTGAGTGGACTTCTCATTTCCTCCTCTGATATGTGTGTGGATAGGTTCTGCTGGTGGTAGTGGGGCATGCTCGGGAAGCGCTATATCAAAAATCTCTGGCCCCCAGAGCTCCCTCCCTCCCCAGGCCAGCCAGGCAACCTCCCACTGGTCCCAAAGTAAGACCATCTCTTTCCTGACGGCAGCACCCTGAAGAGCCCTCAAAGCAGCTAGCCAAGGCCACCCCTCTTCAGATCACACTGGGAGTCTCACCACCCACTCCTGCTGTCCCAGAGTGGCCTGGACACTGTTCCTGTCCAGCCAGCCCTGCCCCAATGAGAGGTCTGAACGAAGGCTGCAGGCCAAAACCACCGAGAGGCCTGTCTTTGGTCCCTGCTATCTTCTCTGCTGGACATGGGTACCTAGATAGCAGGTCGTGTGCAGCACCACAAGCCTCTCCCATCCACAATGGGAACATGAGCACACCCTCGGATTTCATGCCCGCCTGGAGCACATGTTCCCATCAGGAAAGGACAACCCGTGAAATGAGGTGAGATTTAAGTGCCAGCAGGAGTAGGCAGGGTGAGTGAGGGGGGCTGTGATCCAGACAGATGCGGCAGCAAAGGCACAGAGGAAGCAGCCGGAAGTACCACTCCAGGAGTGGAGGGGCTGGATGAGACAGCTCTCAGTGTGGCCACCCTGTGAGGCAGGCAGAGCTTCACACGGGCCTGCAAGGGCAGCCCAGGTGACTGTCCCGAAGGGTATGGGGCTCCTAGTGCCAGCCATGCCCATGAGGCTGGGCCCAATACTTGTGTACCACAGAGTGACACTGGGACCGGGCACAGAGGGACTCATATCTTGGCAGCCTGGAGCCAGCTTTGTAAGGAACTTTTTTTTTTTTTTTTGAGGGGAAGGATGAAACCCAGGGCTTCAAACATGCTAAGCCTGCACGCTCTACCAATGAGCTCCACACCTGGCCCCTTCCTCTTCTATTCCACCTTCATTTTTGCTTGAACGGCTCCTTCTCCATGAGCCCCAGATCCCCACCTACAGCTGTGAAGTTCCCCCGGGGCAGGGGCCTCAGGTCCCTAGTGGGCTTGGTCTGGGGAGAAGAGAGGTTCTGCAGACCAGATGTGACCATGCTCAGCAATGCCCATTAGCTCCTCCCCAGTGTTCAAGTGCCCAGACCCCTCACAGGCCACTGGCTGAACACAGTTGAGCAAGGAAGGCCACCATGTAAATGCCAGCAAGCAGTCCTGGAAGGAAACCCCAGCTGCAGCCCACCTCTGGTGAAGGCATGCTCCTTTTGGGCACTGAGGGTCCCCACCATGGTCTTCTTGGGTACCCCATGGGCCAGGGCACATTCTATGTGGGGTAAAGTGGAGTGGCTCAGGTGGCGGTCTCCACAAGGTGGTCAGATTGAAGTGGGGAAGCCAAACCCCAAGGCCCAAGAACCCAGGCTCATTGGCTGCCCTCAGTTTCAGAGTCTCAGAAGTGGGTTAACACACAGGATGACGACAGCACGGACTTGTCTAAGACAAAGCCTGGGGAAGAGGAAATGACCTCAGCGCCCGGGGGTGAGAACTGGTCTCACTGGCAGCTCCAAGAAGGCCCCTCAGGCAGCCCCACTGTCCTCCTCAGCACTCAGCCAGCAGGAACAATGGCAAGAATAGTAGATGTCAGGGCTGTCGGCCTCACAGGCCCAGTGAAGCCCCTCCTCCGCACGCTGGCTCTTCTGCCATGGGTTGGACTCACGTGGCCCAGGGACCGATGTACCAAAGCCATCCTCATCTTTCCAAGACAAGCACAGAGAATCATTTAGAGGGGCCTGGAATGCCAAGAGGCACATGACAGTCTCAGCTTTAGGTTTTTCCAAGGCTACACTCCAGAGGCACTCAGTCCCTTCTGTAAAACCAACTCTAAGCTCAGCTAGAACTTAGACATGTCTACACTGAGGGTGTCTGCTGAGATACCCATCCCGGTCCAGGTCCCTGACAGCGGTGGATTCAGGCCACAACTGGTTAACTTGCTGGCGAATCTGAGCCCGCCGCGGCCTGGGCAGGCTGACTGTCTTCACTCAGCGCTGTAATCGGCACATCTGCAGACAGGAAATCCTCCTTGCTGAAGTTCCCAGTCTATTATCTGAGACACCTGGTGTGGGCGGGTGATTCAGAGACAAACAATGAGGGGGCCCCCTGCACAGCAATTAACTGCTTTAACTGCTAATGTGTTTAATCCACCACGTGGAGATCAAGGCTGTGCCGAGGAAGAGGCTTCGTTCCCCTCGGCTTCCAGGCTGCGGCACTCACTTCGTGATGCCAGCGTCCACTGGCTTCAGTGGCTGCAGGACGTGGGCAGCCTGGCAGGTCCGTTTCCTGGTCTGATGCAGGCCCCTTCTGTGTGTGTCCACGATGGCAAGAAGAGCATCCCCTCTCTTCTGTTTTAAAATGCCCATCAAAGCCCAAAGCGCAGCATGTTCAGATCTAGCACTAAATGTCTGAGACGGGAGTCACCATCCAAGGAGGTGTAAGGGGTGCCCACCAGGGCATTATATTTTAACCTCCTGGAGTGGATCATCCCTCACTGCAAGGAGAAATCATGCTTGGTTAAAGGCTTATCAGTACAAACCAGCAGAAAACCTTCCCAGTTGTTCAACTGGGAAGTGGCTCCTGAATGTTTACAAAACGAGGCTCAGAGGGAGCAGCGAAGTCAGCACATGCCTGCGCCACCTCCCACCCCCACCCAGAAGGCGTGCCAGAAACCACTGCCGCCACAGCCCTCGGGAAGCAAGGTCAAAGGCCAAGGGCTGCGAAAAGCTTCCACCCCCAGCATCAATCAAGTCAGGCAGACCGTCTGGGGGATGCTCTTTTTGAAAATACAAAAAATAGAACAGACTCCCAGCAGGGGAGGGTGTGTGTGTGTACCCTGACAGCTCTGCCAGGCAGGGGCGTTACTTGTCTCCTGCTAGAGACCGCCCGGAAGTTGAGAGAACCTGGGGCTTTCCTACGGCACTGCCTCTGGCTGTCTGAGCCCCTACCATCAATGGCATCTGGCTACACAGCCCACCCCTCAGGCCACAGGCGAGACAAGGGCTGTGTGTGTCCAAGGTGGGGTGTAGAAAGTCAAGGGACAAGGGGAAGCATTGGGGAGCAGTTATACAGGAAGAAACTGGCCGCCTCCCCATTTAGAATAGAGGTCTTTTTTGTTTGTTTGTTTTTTGTTTTTTGAGACAGGGTCTCGCTATGCAGTTCAGGCTGGCCTTGAGCTCACTTTGTAGCCCAGGCTGGTCTCGAACTTGCAACGATCCTCCTGCCTCCTAAGTGCTGGGATTACAGGTGTGCGCCACCACATCCAGCTCTTAGAATAGAGTTTAAGATAAACATCAGTACACGTTTTGGTCCAAAATATTACTTAATCTTTCATACTGTTCATAATGAACTTACTTAAAATTTACTTTGACAGGGGGCTGGGGATTTAGCTCAGCGGCAAAGCGCCTGCCTTGCAAGCGCAAGGTCGTGAGTTCGGTTCCCGGTACCGGAGAAAAACCAAAAAAACCAAAAAAAAAAAAAAAAAAAAAAAAATTTACTTTGACAGTTCAACCAAGAACATTTTTTTTTGTACTAGGAATTGAACTCAGGACCTCGCCTCATGCTTGCCAGGCAGGGGCTGTGCCACTGAGCTACATCCCTGGTCCAAGAACATGTTTGTTGGTAACTGGTCAACTTTAGGTAGAAAAGAACTAAATTCACTCAGGGGCATTTCAGATCCTCACACATCCAATCTGCTGTCTGAGTTCCAGGATTTGATTTCATTCCAATTTCCACGTATTCTGAGCAATTCAGGAGAAAAAGATGTTTCTCTGTCCCCTCCGCCACCCCAGAAGCATATTGCTCCATGACACAGCCTTGCTCCCCTGGAAGCCTCACCTTGGGCACACCGGCAGCCAGGCCAGTCCAGTCTGGACAAATACTGATGGAACAGCCTATGTGGGCAACTGGGTAAGCACAAGCCTCACTGAGGGGGAGCTAGGCGAGGCTTCTGAGAGTGACCCAGGTTCTGACTCCAACTCATGTCAGGCAGGCAGGGACAAAGCTCAAGACAAAGGGCCCAGAGAACCAGAAGTACTGGGAGGAAGCAACACGTCAATTGTTCTCCCGTCAATGTGCAAATGCACAGGGCAGTTAGGAGAACCAGAAGGCAAAACTAGAAGGTGCTCGTGTGCAGGTAGGCAAGGACGTCTGCTGCGAGATGCTTTCTTTTTTGTTTTCCAGTGCTAAGGATCAAACACAGGGCCTTATACTTGCCAGGAAAGTGCTCTCCCACTGAGCCACATCCCCAGTCCTTGTATCACTTTTTCATTAAAAACACCTACTTTGTGGACAATCATGTTCATAAGAGCACTGGTCACAACAGTTAAAAGGTGGAAGCAAACCAAGTGTCCACCAGCAGATGAGTGGATAAAATTATTCAGCCTTTAAAAAGGATAGTCTGACACTGGCTACAATATGGAAAAATATCAAGGACATTATGCTAAGAGAAAGAACCCAGGCACGAAATGTCAAATGCTATGTGATTCCATTTGTCTGACATACCTACATATATCAAACTCACAGAGACAGAAAGCAGAATGGCAGTCACCAAGGGCCAAGGGAGGGAGGAGTGAGAAGTCATATTTAAATGAGGATGAAGTCTCAGTTTGAGAATGATGAAAAGTCTGGAGACGGATGTTAATGATGGCTATACAATGTAAATGTACTTACTGCCACTGTACTGGACACCTAGTGGTTAAAATGGTGAACTGGGCAGGTGTGTAACTCGTGGCAAAGCACCTGCCTAGCAGGTGCAAGCCCTTAGGTTCAGTCCCAGCACCACTCCCCACTCCAAAAAGTGAATTTTATGTTATGTACATTTTATGCTATGTATGTTACATAAGTCACCACAATTTTAAAAATTTAAAATTGTATATCATTTTGTTGTTGGTAATTTTGATACAGGGTCTCGCTATGTAGTGCAGGCTGGCCTTGAACTCATGGCAATCCTGCCTCAGCAGGGATCACAGGCATGTGCTACCATGCTTGGCCTGTATATCATTTTTGTGTGAAAAATAGCTAGCTTTCTTGGTATGGTGGTTCATGTCTGTAATCCCAGCTACTAGGGAGGCTGAAACAAGAGGATCTCAAGTTTGAGCCCAGCTTGGGAAATTTGGTGAGAACCTGTTTCAGAATAAAAAGGCTAGGCCTGTAGCTCAGTGGTAGTGAACCCTTGGGTTCAATCTCCAGTACTGCAACAAAACAAGACAAAACTAGTTTAAAGCCAGGTATGGTGGCCCATGCCTATAATCCAAGTACTCGGGAGGCTGAGGTAGGAGGATTGCCAAGAGTTCAAACTCTGCCTAGGCTACATAGTGAGTTCAGGCCAGTCTGGATTACATAGTGAGACCCTGTCTCAAAAACAAAACAAAACTACCTTGAATTTATAATATATAACATCTAGTTTGTGAAAGAAAAAAAAAAAATCAAGTCTTAAACTTCATAGGAACTGTATAGGATCTATACAACAAAACCTTAACAAATAATCTATCAAAGTCCATGGAAGCCAGAAGAACTCACTAGTCTCTCCCAAATGAAAACACACTGCAGACACTACCCGGGTCTCTGGTTTGTGTTTTTAGAACATCACAGTGGAAAAAGAAACAGGCACAGTGTGCTGCGACAGCCAGGTGTAGGGCACTGTCCCCACGGGCCTTTACAATTGCACTTGAGGTGTACCAGGTGGCAACCAACCTGCCTGGAAGCAGAACTGGTGGTCGTAGGGGTCCTGTTCTCAGACCCGGAACCAGAGATAGCATGTGTGTGGCTTGACGCACCCTTACCTATGGCCCAGAGGACTGTGTCGAAGGTGCCCATGTCCTCTTTGCCAGAGAGGCGATCCTCCCAGGTGACCTGGAGCTGACCATCTGGGAGTTTCCTGATGCGGGAGGGGGTGCACCCTCTCAGGAACTGGGTGCCATGAGACTCCATGTGCTCTGTGACCAAAGAAGACATTTGCTGCAAGGCACAAGAGGACATGCCATGAGGATAAGGTACCGGTGAGGGCAGAAGAGGGGTCTGCCCACTGGAGAATGTGGGGTACTCGCCCACCACCCCCACCTCCAGGTTCTCTTGCTCTCTGGATCCTGGAAGCTGAGCCAGGACAGCCTTTGCACCATCCCGGCCCCAAGCCTCAGATGCTCAGCACTTTGGTCAGGAGGTGCTTGGTCTGCAGGCTCCTCTCTGGATGCCAACGGTAAAGAATCATCCTGACCTACTCTCCCCAGGCCCATGCACATGGCTTTCTCCCCACCCAACCCTAGTGAGTGGGACCAGTTTGCCTTTGTCGCCGTCAGGGAGCTTGGACAGCCCGCAGAAGACTCTGCTCCCAGAGAAACTCAGGAGCAGCAGGCAAGGGCACAGACTGGGAGGTGAAGGGGCTGCCTGCTCCTTCCTCCTGGCCCAGAAGGCTCCATGTACCCACACTCTGGCTGCAGATGGTGACCAAGTTTCCCAGGACACCATGTGTGTGGGAGGGTGTTACATAGGCTGGCAGTGAGACTGGCCACAGATGCTTCTTTAGGAGAAAATAAACAGTCACAGTTTAAATCCTCTGACACCTGCCCAGGTGAGTTGGCTTATTCTGGACCACATGTATGAGGAGCCCTACACATCAGGAATGTCCTGGCTGCTCAAGCAGAGAAATGGGCATGTTGGCTACTTGTTCCTCTTGCAATCCTCTGGATTCCTGAAAGGTTCAGACATCCAGGGCTCTGAAGGAACTATAGGGCATGCTGAGGTCCACTGTCACTTGGCCTGTCTGCCAGGATGGTGTCTTCCTGGAGCTCCAGCTCAGGTCACAGAGCCCCCTCCCTGAGCACAACCGTCATCCCTGCAGGCCTCTCTGTCTCTCAGGCTTTAGCTTCATCTGTATCCTGCTGCACAGCCTCCTTCCTCTGTCTTGGGCCTTGGCACATCCTCGCCACTGTAGAGGGACTCAGAGGCTTCCTAGATAATGTGTCCTAACCACAGGGACTAGAGTTGTATACCCCATGGGAAGTAACAGCTGTGTGCCACAGCTTTAGGATGAAGCCACATATGACTGCACAGGACAGAGAGCTATAGACAGTGTGCAGTGGGTGGCGTGGTAGAAAACTGGGATCTAGAGACAGCAGGCCTGACCCCTTCCACCTTCAGATGTGTCCTTGCCAGGCCTCTGAGCTGAGGTGCAACCACAACCCAGGAATAGGACCTCGCAGACCATGATGGAGCCTCTTTGGCAGGAAACATGGACTATTTGACATCTTGACAGTGGCATCCCCAGACTTACTTTTTTTTTTTTTGTCTTTTTGAGACAGGGTCTCGCTATGCAGTTCAGGCTGGTCTTGAGCTCACTCTGTAGTCCAGGCTGGCCTCGAACTCCCAACAATCCTCCTGCCTCAGCCTCCCGAGTGATAGGATTACAGGTGTGCGCCACCACGCCTGGCCCCAGACTTACATTGTAATGGGTGACTTTTCCATGAAGAGTTTTTAGTTACAAAAAAATCTCCATCATTCCAATAGCAGGAGCTTATCCTGCAGTTCATATGGGCATCTGTACCCAAGATGAGGATGAGGACAAACACCCATGCACCTGCTCAGACACACAAGGCAGTGGCTTGGAACTCTAGCTACGTGGCAGTCACAGATGCACAGACTCCATAGCCTCTCCTGGGGCAAGACAGGCCCTGCAGGGTAAACGAGCCTGCAGTAACTTTCCAGGCTGTGCCAAGTGCGTCTGCATGTGCCGGGCACAGGACCCACAAGAGCTGCATGTTCACCCTGGCTTGTGTATGTCTCAGCTTGTGGAGGATGGATGGGTTCCCTTGTCCTACAATGTTCATCTAGGGCCTAGCCCATCTCTCACCTGCTTCTCCCTGCCTGGAGCTGGCCTTAGTGAGGTGGCACCCCCAACAGGACCCAAGAGGAGCTCAGCAAGGAGGGAGCAGGGAGTTGGGGTCTTTGGGGTAGGGGACAGTGCTTCGGGGACACATCCCCATCACATACTAATGGGACAACCTGAAGGTGTGACCAGGCCACCAGTCTGGGGCCAGGAGTAGCATGCCAGAGATGTCCCTGTGGCCTGGTAGGAGCACATCTATGCAGCTGTGTGCACACTCCACTCACCAGCTTTTCTTCCAGGCTCCCCCAAGTGCATTTTCATATTTCCTAAACAATGTCCTCCTCCAATTCAAGAGCCTGCTGCCGAGGCATGAGACTGCCTTCCCAGGCCACACCTGTACGTGCCTGGGGGACAGGTGGGTGGAAGGGAGCCCAGACCTCTGGGACAGCAGCACCACAGGGTGGGAGTTGCAGCCACTGGCCTTACCTGGTCAAAGCCTCGGAGGGGGATGCTGCGCATCATGACGGTGGTGTCCAGGCCGATCCCCGTGAGGAAGCCAGCACACTCCAGGGCTACATCTACAGGTCATAGGCTAAGGAATACTCACAGATCATGACTTTGGGAGCAAAGAAGCAAGACTCTCAGGGCCCCACTCTAGCTGCCCACACCCCCACTGATCTGCCAGTTCCAGCAGAGACTCCTGCCATGAACTGCAGGTACCCTTACGTCAGGTCTCATGTGCACAGCCTGGGGGGCTGGGGGCTGATGGCTGCGGGCCGGGGGCTCTCCCAGCAAGCCCTTTCAACAGCATCGGAGATCTGGAACAGGCTGCCCTGTGCCTCTATGGTGCTCCCATTCTGGCTCCGCAGTTTAATCTCAGCCTCCAGGGCTGGATCTGCATGCCGGTTGAGTCAGCTGGGCTGAGGGGAGAAAAGCCCCATGGGTAGAAGACACAAAACTGTTGCCTAGGACTTGTGCCCTCAGGGGGTGAGGTGGGGGCTCCAGGGCTTTCATCTTCCCGCAGATATCCTCTACCCTGACCCTGGGCCCCCTGGGGCTCCTCTCTTAACCCTCCTGGTTTGACTGCCCCTTCTGAAGGTATGAGACCGGAGCCGACAGCTCTCGAGGGAGATCACTTGGCTGCCTCATGGCTGTGTCCAGCTGCCCCTACTGACCGGCTGTCTCAGTGTGTGGCTCAGGAAGAGCTTCCAGGAAGCCCTGGCCAGAGGTCAGCATCAAATTGTCCCCTGGGCACAGGCCTTCTGCCCCAAAAAGCCCAGCAAGCCTAATCCAAGGAAGCGAAGGGGCCATCAAGAGGGAGTGCAGTCAGGAAAAACATGACATGGAGAACATGAGTCCACATCACAGGATGGCTACCCACACACTAGCAAAGGATACAGCTGGCCCCAACCACCAACCTGTCAGAGGAACAGAGCACAGGGAGTAAGTGGCTGCACACCGCACAGGGGCGCACAAGCTGTCGTCCCAGGGGCGGGACATAGAAGGACCCTTCTGTTTCGTGCCAGGCACTCAACTAACGAGCACCGAGGCTGACTGTTCAAACAGGTCACCTGAAGAAACAAAGCCCACTTCCCAGGGGCTACAATTGTGAAATACAACATGACAAACAATATTATTGAATCAGCAAATTGCCTGGTGGTGAAGGGCATGTGGTCAGTGACAAATAGCACCTGTCCTAAGATAGGAACCAGGCAGCTCCAGGATTCTGCAGATGCATCAAGAAATGTCCATTAGGAGAAGCATACAGTTTTATTTCTGCCCTGGGAGGAGTTCTGCCTGGAGACCCTCTGGGCCTCCTGGAGCCAGGATGGAAACAGGGAAGCACTTGGCAGGGTGGTGAGGGAACCAGACAGGGGAGGGTGAGGGTTTCCTTGGGAAAGCATATTATATGAACAGAACACTTTGAGTCCACAGAAAACCAGGGTAGAAGACCCACGCGGGCTGTCCAGCCCCAGAGCTGGGCCCAGGGCCAGGAGGGCCATGAAGCAATAACTGAGCGCACAGGGTGGAGGACACAGGATGCTGAGACTCACTAGAAATATTTGCTCTCAGAGGTTTTGATTCGTTGTTTGTGGTAGGAATACTGAACCCAGGGTCTTGCACATGCTAAGCAAGTGCTCTGCCACTGAGCTACATTCCCAACCCATTCTTAGTAGTGGAAGTCCTGTCCTGTGGTCAACCGTGCACTCCATATGAGTGTGCACACATGTGCATACACTGATACACAGGTATATCCACACATGTATAGTCACAGGCACACACATACCTCACACATCTGCACACACCCACGTGCATGCACATACACATACTCGGCACACAGGCATGCACATGTGCAGTCACATCGCACTATTGTGTACATACACGTGTACACTCACGCACGCACAGTGCACAATGTGTACTGCACACTCACATCACTTTTGGGCACACTCACACATGTGCACAAATGTGCATGTACACATTCATGAATACACATGTGCACATACTCATGTAGGCAACATGCATACACACATGTAAGCAGGCTCAAAACCCAACAGAACGGGAACTCCCAGGCGGGGTGGCTACACGTGGGTGGGCTCGTCAGATCACCCCTCAGCCTTTGAACAAGAAGAGGTGATGGAAGGATGGATAAGCCCAATGTCAGCGTTAATTCCGGCAGGTACTAATGATATAATTCCATTTCAAGAAGCAGCATATCCCTTAAAATACCATAGGTGCCCTGTGGGAAGCATGTGGCATGCTGCTTCCTCAGGAGCTGGGGATGGAACCAAGCTACCTGGCTGGGCACAAACTGGTCCTCGCTGGTCACACAACCCCACTCAGCGTGTGAGAAGGATGAAGGGCGGCCAGGAGAAGCCCACTTCCACTCATATGCCCAGACCCCATAGCCTCTCCTGGGGTAAGACGAGCCCTGCAGGGTAAACTAGCCTGCAGTAACTTTCCAGGCTGTGCCGAGTGCGTCTGCATGCGCCGGGTACAGGACCCACAAGAGCTGCATGTTCACCCTGGTTTGTGTATGTCTCAGCTTGTGGTGGATGGATGGGCTGCCTTGTCCTACCATGTTCATCTAGGGTCTAGCCCATCTTTCACGTGCTTCCCCCTGCTTGGAGCTGGCCTTAGTGAGGTGGCACCCCCAATAGGACCCAAGAGGAGCTCAGCAGGGAGGGAGCAGGGAGTTAGGGTCTTTGGGGTAGGGGCTGGCTATAGCCTCTAGGCTTCAGGACGGTGGGCTGGGCCTTTTCTCAGCCCTTCTCTATTGCTGAGCACAAAACAAGGTGATCTCCTGATCCTGGCAAAAACAGTTTGTTTCTGGCTGGGCGTGGTGGTGCACACTTTATAAGCCCAGCACTCGGGAGGCTGAGGCAAGAGGAACACTGCAAGTTCGAGGCCAGTGTGGGCTACATAATGACACTCTGTCTCAGCAAAATAAAAAATTTGTTTCTACAGTTCACATGTGCCAGCCCACTCAGAGCTGCATAGGGAGCTAGTGCGGGCGCTGGGGACTACAGCTCTGCCCCCAGAGCCCTCGCAGTACCCAGCACCACATGACCCTGTGGCCGCACAGTATGGGGGAAAGCTCCCATTTCACAGATGCCAGCTCCACATTGTTGGCCTAGGGCACACGTGGGCAAGGTGGACACCAGCCAGGCACGCCCCTAAGTGGGCTTCCTTGACTGTACAGGTGCAGCTGAAATCTCTCAACCAAAGCTCTCATCCCGCTTGGTTCCGAGATAATTCTGGGCTTTTTGTCATCATGAACATGATTTTCGCCACTATTGATTTTTACACTACTTCTTCCTCCATTAATCTCGTTAATCAGATAATGAGAATGTTTCTTCTCAGAAGAATGCAGGATGTAAGAACTCAAACAGAGAACTCCCTTCACACCGACTAGAGTATGAAAATGCTGCAGGAAAAACAAGGACAGATGCCAAAGCCTCCAGTCAAAGGAGCAGAGAGTTCCAGAAGACAGTCAACTGCAGATGGGCTTCCAAGACCATGCTCAGCCTGGACACTCATACCAGCTACGGAGGTGCAGCAACCGTCACAGGCCATGGCCAGCTACAAGCAGCGTGGTGGTGCAGGCAGGAGTCAGGGGAGCAGCTGAGCACACCTGGGAGCTGGAAACTCTGGACTTACCACCGCATTAAAGACCCTGATTATCCCAACTACTTGGGAGGACAAGGCAGGGCAGCAAGTGTAAGGCCAACTCAGCCAACTTAGCAAGAGTTAGTCTCAGAATAAAAATTTAAAAAGGACTAAGCAAGTTCAAGAGCCTGGATTGAACTCCTAGTACTAAAACAAACAAACAAACAAACAAAAAAAAAACAACAAAAACCTAAACCTAAACCAGGGTATCTGCCCACCCACACAGAAGCCACCATTCTGTACCCTATGCGCCATGAATCCAAATTTGTGTGTGTTCCAGGCGGCCCAGCTCTCTGTGCCTTTTGGTGTGCAGCATTTTCCAGGGAGGTATAACTACCGTGAGATTAACCTAATCACAGGGCAGCTTTCTTGTTCAAAATCAGAACAGGGGAGGAAGTAAAAACAAAAGCATTAACACAGGCCAGAGAAAGCCCAAGCTTAAAAAGTTGTCCATTTGCTTGTGGAGCCTGCAGGCCCTGCTCCTCTCTCCAGAAAGCACACCCACACAAGTGACAGTCTCAGGGGCCACCTGGCCCCTTGGCAGTCCTGCTAACACAGGAAATGCCAGCCTGGTTACAGAGCTGTGGGCAGTGCAGGGTAGGGGTAAGGGAGACTCCATCCCAATAAGGGCTGGCTCTGGGTTTACCAGAGGCCTACCAGCACCATCCAACCCCTTGGTGCCCAGTGCTGGGCCTGGTGGAGACCACATTGACCAATCTCTGATGCTCCGGAGGGCCCTGGACCTGTAGTGTCTTAGCTACAGGGATGCACACAGGCAGATGGGCAGACAGGTTTTACGGCTGGGAAAACGAGTCCTGGGAAAATGGCTAATCCTCCTTTTGCTAGACACAGGACCACACACCAAACAAATGTGGAGTTTCTGTAGAAAATGAGACTAGTAAGCAGTGATCACTTCTAAATAAGCAGCTGTGGTTCTCTCTAAAATAAAGTTTACCTCCCTCCCTCTTATGCTTAGGAAGACAGAAAAAGGACTGTGGTACCTGGCCAGGCTTCTGAAGCTTCACACTAGGGTCAAATAACAGTCCCTTCCATGGTAAACTGACAGGCAGCATTAATTCATCCCAAATTATAAAACCCCTCTCCCTGTTTCACAAAGCCCTGAGAATCCAAGGACAGAAACTGTTGAGCTGCTGGAGCAGCTGCAGAAGTGGACACCCTGGGATACCCTCGGCCTCCTCCCTCCCTGGGTGAACGTGTGGGCTGCACAGCCCCTGAGTGGGGCTGGCAGCTGTGAGACAGGGTGTCCTCATGCTCCGTCAGCCTCTTGGGGATCTGGACAAGGTCCACCAAGCAGACAACAGAAATAAGCAGGTCGTGGCTGTTACCTGGAAATAGCAACTCAGTTACTGGACCTCAAAGTAGAGCCAATGTCAGGGCAGAGCTACCCTCCTGGTTCATTCAAGTCCTCTTTCCTAGCCCAGCGCTACCAGCTCAGCCCAGCTTTGCAGAAAGCTGCCCTCTGGATACAGTGAGCCCAGGCCAAAGTCCCAGTCATCTGCAGGGAAGCTAAGGGGTTCTGAAAGAGAGTGACTATGATTCTCTGCTTTGGAGTTAGGGTACCTGAGCCCTGAAAGCTGATGTCAAAGGAGAAGGCAGAGCCCAGGTTATGCAAGCACAGGAGGCAGAGGTAGGGATGCTGGGCGGCCGAGTCCAAGTATGCCAGGGAACAGAGGCTTCAAGTTGGGCAGCCCTCCAGGTGGGGAGCAGGCTGGAAAATGGCACGGGCTGTGGGGCTGGAAGTCGAGCTCAGCTCCTTGACCTCCCATACTCATCAGGCCCCCTCTGCCCTGCAGGTTTCTTTGGGCTGCATTTGCATCCCAACCCATGCCTGCCTCCCCAGAGAAATCTGAGGAGTAAGTTCCCCTTTCTCACCTTCACAGTCCCCCACCGCTCAGGGCCTTGCTCTGCAGAGCAGCACGGCTCAGTCCTGCAAAGCCACACATCCCCTCAGCATCCCA
Source organism: Chinchilla lanigera (assembly GCF_000276665.1). Taxonomy (NCBI): domain Eukaryota; kingdom Metazoa; phylum Chordata; class Mammalia; order Rodentia; family Chinchillidae; genus Chinchilla; species Chinchilla lanigera. Next base: position 18,174,258 of record NW_004955442.1, on the reverse strand, counting down.
ACTTCCCTGCCTACACTATCCCACTGCCCATCCTCCTGCAGGGGCTCCTGCTGCCTCCCTGGGGGATGGTGCCCCCCACCCCAGAATCTCCTCTGTTCTTCAGCCTATTCTGGATTTGATAGAGGAATAAAGAAAGAGTAACAGAACAAGGAATGAAGCCAGGCACAAAGCTGACAGCTGAGACTGAGCAGGTGCCAACCTGGAATCCCACTCAGGGCCCTGCATCTGAGGCAGCCAGGACGTCCCCTGAGCCCACTGGGCTCGACGATCCCTCCCACCCACTTGCAAGCTCATGCTGCCTTTCCAGCGGTTCTCTAACTGTCTGGTCACCTTCACAGGCTCTGACCCAGGCATGTAGCTTGCTCTGACCAACGGGTGTGGCCCTGCTTGGTTGGTACCCAGCTGTTGAATGAAGAGTGTACCTTAATTCTGTCTCCCATGGACAGGGCTTAGGCACGACTGCCCAATCTCTGCCATCTGCCCAGCCCTGGGCTCCCTGAGACCTGATGCCAGCCAAGTGGAAAGGGGGGCTTCCCATGTGACGCCCAAAGCCAGCGTGGATCAGCCTTGGGAGGCTGAAGCAGTGTCGGTCCCATCACAGGCCCGACTCACTTCAGGGCTGACCTAGAACTACTGGTCCCTGGGCCCCACAGGGATGCACCTGAAAGTCACAGCTGCTACCTGTGCCCGTGTACGGGGAGAGACAAGGAGGCTGGGGTGCACCCTGAAGACTGCATCGGGGACCTGGCTGGGGCCGACGGGAGCCGTCCTCAGCAGAGCTGCCAACCAGCAGACTCAGTGTCCACCGCCAGTAGAGGCCCAGGCACGCTGGGCCCACCCGCCTCCAGGCCAGGACCAAGCAGGCAAAATGTCACTGCCCGACTCCAGGAGGCACTTTGGGGCCAGAGGGCCAGCCCTAGGGTCCATATTAATTTCAGCTCCATTTTAAAGGCGAGTTAAAATAAACATGGGGAATATTTATAAGGCAAATAAATCTGGCAGAAACAGCCCCTCCAAGTGTGAGTGGAGGCCTCCCCCTCAGCCCCAGCCCAAGCTGATAAAATACAGAAATGCTACTGTAGACCCTCCGGGCTTATTTTGACTGCTGCAGAGGAATGTAACATGTAAACACTCACTCCCGTATTACACTGTTACAACTTGCATTAACAGCGTCGGACAAAAGCTGCATTTTCACAGAAGCATCGTACAGGGATATATCTCCAGCTTAATTTTTAAAAAAACCATTTCCTCACATAAATCATGCTCAGAATGAAACGGGTGACTGATACATTGCAAACACTTTTTTTCTTAAACAATAACATACCTAGATTCCTTCTAAACTAAAGAGCTTTAAAAAAAAAAAATCTCCTAAATGTTTTTGTTCTGAAGAAAATAAACACTGCAGTTTCTTTCCTGACCAAAATATCTGGGGCCATGTCTTCCTGGCTGAGCTGGCTGCCCAAGACACAGTCACAGAGAAGGAGTCCTTGAGCCACAGGCTGGAAGAGCCAGATCTTGGCCACTGAGCCTGATCCTCCCTGGGCTTCACCACTGTGTATCCCCCCCACGGGGCGCCCCTCCCTGGAACCGTGCAGGCGCAGAACTCAGAGAATGCTGCCGCCGTGATAGGCCAAGATAAGCACCTGAGCCTACAGGAGGCCTGGCAGAGGAGCAGGGCACAGACTGGCCTCCTAGGCTGCCACAGGTTCAAGGCTGTTTCAAGACACGTCCGGCACACAGAGCATTACGGAGAACTGGGAAAGCGTGTCTAAATTCCACCAAGGAAAATCAGTGTGAAGGAAACCAAGACAATCTGAAAACAGCAGTCCCAGTGGCCAGAGGCAGAACTGGGGGCCCTGAGTGGGGATGGTCCCGTCAGATAGGTACCAGGGGCTAAGCTGTCACCCGGCAGGGGCACCCTGGTAGCCCACCAATAATGGCAACCAGCCCTAGGATATACAGTAGAGATGCCGTGGAAGCCCTACAGGAAAACACAAGGACTTAAAAAAAAAAATCTTGGAGGTGGGACAGGCCTTTCTGAACATGTAATAAATCTAAAAGCCATTAACTGTAGAAAGAGATTTAAGTTACATCGAAAAAAAAGGAAAACCATTTGTACATTACACAAGTTAAAAGACATGAGAAGCTGAGAAAATCTGCTCCGTGTATAACACCAGATCCCATCTCTAATACACAAACCAGCTGGAAGATAAGGAAAAGATAAGAGAAGGAGAGAAACCAACTGGATAGAAAGTGGGCCAAGGACCAAAGCGATGACTCACAAGTGTACGCACGCATGAACGTGCGCATACACACACACCCACACACACACACACACATATCCAGGCTCACACACTACACAGACACTCTCAGTTTCAAGGAAGGCCAGTAGATACACAAAATGATGGCTGATGGTAGTAAACAGAATCAGAATATGTTTAATCTAGCAGATACTCAAAGATAAAAATATCAAGCCAGGAGTGGTGGTGCACGCCTGTAATTCCAGCATTCTGGGAGGCTGAGTTGGGAGAATCACAAATTTGAACCCTGCCTGGACAATTTAGCAAGATCCTGCCTCAAAATAATAATAATAATAAAAAAGACTCAGGGGGATTTAGCTCAGCAGCACAGTGCCTGCCTGGCAAGCGCAAGGTCATGAGTTCAATTCCCGGTACCAGAAAAAATAAATAAATAAATGAAAAAATAAAAAAGACTCAGGATATAGCGCAGTGCGAAGGCCCCTGAGTTCAATCTCCAGTACTACACACTCAAAAACATATATAAATAAACAAATAATTTAAAAAATAAAAAACACAAGAGACTGGGGTGTGTAGCTAAGTGGCAGAATACTTGCTTAGCATGTGCAAGGCCCTGGGAACAATTTCCAGTATTGCTAAATAAATAAACAACCAAACAAAACCAACCAAACCAAACTGCACCAAAAATCCAGATAACCTAGAAATTACAGCATAGAGGAAAAAAGTGATAAACGTGACAACCTAAAGAATTAAAAATTTTACAAAAAAAAAAAAAAGAATTAAAAATTTGGGTTGGGTGTGTAGGTCAGTGGCAAAGTGCTTGCCTGGCATGTGTGAGGGCATGAGTTCAATGCCCAGGACCATAAATACATAAATAATTGCAAAAAAATATTATGACATCAAAAGACAAACTACAATCTGAGAAGCTGGTGGGAGACCGCAGACAGATGGATACAAACTGGCATGAGCTCAGCTGTAGACAGGGTGGGGCTGACGAGCCGCAGGCAGCAGGGACCATGGCTACCGCACAGTAGCTGGAAGGCACAGTCCTTTTCATTTTATATTTTTGTGCTGAGGACTACACCCAGGGAGCACTGAGCTATATCTCCAGCCCTTTTAATTTTTTTTTTTTTTTTTTTTTTGAGACCAAGTGTCACCAAGTTGCCTGGGCTAGGCTCGAATTTGTGATTGTCTTGCCTAAGACTCCAAGGTAGCCTGGATGATAAGTATGTGCCGCTGCTACTGGCCCACTAATATTTCACAAACAAGCTGATGGCAAGATATAGAGGGACAAGGAGAAGCAGATAAAAGTGCACATAGGACAGGGTGCAGCTGGCCTATAGCAAAATGTCGTGAGGTTGAAGGTCATCGACCCTTGGACCGGGATTTTCTATTTCTAAGAAAGACTCTATTCGGTATATATAAAATGTGTGAAACTACCTCACCCATCAGGACCAGGAAATAACAAATGTTGCTAGGATTGTGGAGACACTGGAGCCCTGCCACATGGTCGGTGGGAATGCAAGATGCTGCTGCTGCTGTGGAAGACAGTTGGGCAGTGTCTCAAAAAGTCCCAGCACTTCCGCTTCTAGGTCTACACCCAAAAGAATCGAAAGTAGGAACAAAACACTATGTGTACCCCTATGTTCGCAGCTGCGTTAGCCACAACAGCCAGGAGGCACAAGCAACTCAAATGCCCACAGTACACAAAACATGCTATCAACAAAACATGACATATACAAACAGTATGGCATTATTCAGCCTCACAAAGAAAGGAAATGCTGACATGTGCTCCAGCATGGAGGAACCCTGACAATACGATGCCAGTGAAATAGGCCAGTCACAAAACAACAAATGCTATGTGTCCACAGCAGCAGGTGGTGAGAGTTGTCACATTCATAAAAACAGAAAAGAGAATGGTGGCTCCAGGGCCGGGGGTGAGAGGAGATGAAGAGCTACTGTTTAACAGATGAGGAATTTCAGGTGGGGAAGATGAAAACAGTTCTGGAGATGATGGTGGTGACAACTGTACAACATTTAAGATCAGTGAACTGTACACTTGGAAAGACCAAGATAGTAATTTTTCGGGGGGGAGGAGTACTGGGGATTAAACAGGGCTTCCATACTGAACTACAGCCCAACTCTTTTTAAAATATTTTTTAAATTTTGAGACAGGGTCTTGCTAGGTTGCTAAGTTACCCAGGCTGGGCTTGAACTTGTGATCTTCCTGCCTTAGCCTCCCAGAGTGCCAGGATTACAGGCATGCACCACCAAGCTTGGGTCAAGATGGTAAATTTTATGTGTATTTTACTATAAATTAGGAAAAGTGATGGTGTCCATAGATGCGTATCAAAGGGTTTTACTGCAGCATGTACAGCGATGAGAAACTACTGAGAGGCTCATTCATGGACGAAAGGTAAAGGAAGCTACACCATAACCATGCAAGGGACTCAAGACCTGATACTGCTTTGCAAGTGTGAGACTATGACGTGACACACACGTACACATTCCCCAGCTGCACATGCACACACACACACACACACTCCAACGTGCACACAGTGCACATTTTTTTTTGAGACAGAGTTTCACTATGTAGTTTGCTACGTAGTTCAGAGATCCTCCTGCCTCAGTCTCCTGAGAGCTCTCCTAGTAGGTAAATCCAGAGGCAGCCAACCACTGCCAGCAGCCAAGCCTCTGCTGCCCTCTGGTGGCAGATCTTGTCCCTGCAACCTGGATATCAGGCACGCACAGGCAAGACCAGCTTCCTGGAACTGGGACTCTGGACCAGCTCTGCCCTGGGAGCAAACAAGAGCACTTAGCATAGGTGTGCCGCTTGCATGCTGCTGGTATCACTGCTACAGCTGGGCTGTGGCTTTCGAAGCTTTTGGAGGCTTTACGAGATTTCAGGGAATCCCAATATACAAGACAGAAAACCAGAGACATTTGATTGAGGCCCCTCCTAGTGTCTCTAAGGGGACCTAATGAGAACCTTAGGGACAGCCACTGACCTAGATAATAAATGGCTGGCTCAGCCGGGGGTGTAGCTCAATGGTACCAGTGCTTGCCTGGCAAGCACGGGGCTCTGAATTCAATCCCTGGTACCAAAAAAAAAAAAAAAGTCCGGGTCACTTTATGCGACATCCATGTTATCGTCTTCCAGGTCTCACCAGCCATGGGAAGCAGTGTCAACATCCCTGCAGAGGGGTACACATATCCAGCTTTCTTTCCCACATTTACAGAAACTGGAAAGATGTCACCAGAGCAGGGCAGCAGTGAACAGAAGGAGGACGCCCATCCCGCACACACCAGCCTTACGTTTTCCCAGGGGATTCCTTCAGCCAGAAGATGTCGTCGCTTGTAATTCCGTATTCCAAGGCACCTTCGATCTAGCAAGGAAAAAAGCATCACTGGGACAAGACTATCACCCAGTCTGTCCCAGTGACTTCCTCAAAATGCCTCTGCTGCAGAAACAACTCAACCAGAACCACCCAGCCCACATTCGGACAGAGTCTCTTTGCCCTATGTCTTTGTCTTCAGGTTGTGGCCTCCCTGGGGACAGAGGTGTCCTTCTGCGTCTTCCTTGGTGTGCTGTCTGCCTGGTGCGGGAAGCGCTGAGCACGCCTTGGCAAGGGCCTGCCAAGGCAGATGTGGTAGCAACCTTCCTCTCTGCTTTTGGGGCCTTCTCCTCGACTTTTTCTTGGAGGGGGGTGCTCTACCCCTGAGCCACATCCTCAACCCCTTTTTTATTTTAAGTCAATCTTGCTAAATTACCCAGGTTGGTCTTGAACTTGTGATCTTTCTGCCTCACCTCTGACAGTACTTGGGATTACAGGTGTGCACCTGGTAATTTCCCTGATCTTGATGCAGACCCAGGGCACAAGCCCTGAGGCCAGTGTAGCAGCTTCAGAGGCCAGGCAACCGGCCCCCTGTGACAGTTCAGGTATCTGGGAAGGAGACGGGGACATGTAGACCAAGGAAGCTGCACCCAGTGTCCAGGACCCCAGGCTCACAAAAAAGTGGGTAAAGAAAAGTCAGCAAATCAGGGACTAGGAGAGCTGTTCAGGGGCTGGGGATTTAGCTCAGCGGCAAAGCGCCTGCCTGGCAAGCGCAAGGTCGTGAGTTCGGTTCCTGGTACCGGACAAAAACCAAAAAAAGGAGAGCTGTTCAGCATCCCAGTGACAGAAAAAAGGGGAGCGGTACATGAGCAGGATGTCACACTGCAGGCTAAGGCAGGGCTGTACATGGGAAGTAGAGAGCTCTGAGGACACCCGGCTGCAAGCTGGGTAGACCTAGCACCTTCTAAAGCTGGCTGAGGTGAGTTATGTACCTAGGAATCATAGATCTTTGATGGGGTCAGCTAAGCAGGAGGGGGAAACCCTGAAACTGAGAGTCCCTCTAGTGGCCTGTGAGAGTAAGACATGCTAGGAGAGAGGAACCAGGCATACACGCATATATGTACATACATACATACATACATACATACATATATAAATCAGCCAGCCAGCCAGGAATTTTTCCAGTTTGTTCAAGGAAAATCAAAAGTTCCAAAAATCAAACGGACTAAAACACAAGCTAAGCCAGACATGATGACATATACCTATAATCTCAGCTACCTGGGAAGCTCAAGCAGGAGAATGGCAAGTTTGGGGCCAGCCTGAGCAACTTAGCAAGATCCTGTCTCAAAATTTAAAAAGAGGTGTGGGTGCAGTTCAGTGTTCCCTGAGTTCACTCCCTAGCAGCAGAAAGAAAAACACAAGCAAGTCTTGGCAGGCACCCAGGGAAGACAAGGGCACGGTGGAGCAGGGTCTGCACAGGACGGAGTGGAGGGGCCCCTGAGCTGCCTCCTCTCAAACCGGCAGCTCTGGCTTTACTCTCCTGTGCACATGTGGAGACCCCAGCAGCCACCGAGAGCAGTAGTACAGATGGGGCAGGCCAGGACCCCTCCACAGGGCCCACTGTACGGCAGAAGGTTCAACTGTGCCCAGCACCTCTCGGGAGCCAATGTGAGTAGCACTGAGCAGCAACAACTGTGGCCTGTATGGGCTTTAGGGAGAACTACTAGGAGCCTGACTGTAAACAACGGCACTGCCGGGTGTGGTGGCGCACGCCTGTAATCCCAGCACTCGG
>NW_004955442.1:18164268-18165838 GCF_000276665.1 Chinchilla lanigera | reverse complement strand
CTAATAAAGAGTAAGCACTTTTCAAAATTAGTTCAAGAAGCCAGACAATGGTGGCACAAGCCTGCAATCCCAGCACCTGGGAGGCTGAGGCAAGAAGATCACCACAAGTTCAAGCCCAACCTGGACTACGTAGTGAGTTCAAGCCAGCCTGAATGACATAGCAAGACTGTCTCAAAAAAAAAAAAAAAGAAAGAAAAAGAAAAGAAAAAAAGAAAGAAATTGTACTCTTCAGTAGATACTCAAGAGAAATGAAAACTAAGACCACAAAGATCTTTTACATGGGGTCGATATAGCTCAGTCACATAAGCGCCTGTCTGGCAAGTGCAAGATCTTGAGTTTGACTCCTGATACCAAAAAAAAAAAAGTGTACTTTTAAGCCGAGCATGGTTGCGCATGCCTGTAGTCTCAGCATTCAGGAGGCTGAGGCAGGAGGATTGATGCAAGTTCAAGGCCAGCCTGGGCTATATAGCTAGTTCAGGGGTAGCCTGAACTATACAGCAAGACCTGTCTCAAAAAAAACAACCAAACAAACAAACAAAAAAAAACCTTTTACATGGACATTTATAGAAATACAGTTCATAACAGCTTAAAAAAGGAACTCACATATTCATCACTGAATAAGTGGGTATATAAAACTGGTATATGAACATACTGCTAATATGTTTCAACCTTAAAAAGGAAGGAAATTCTGACACTTGCTACAACATAGATGAACCTTGAGGACTTTATGCCAAGTGAAATAAACCAGCTATACAGAGACAACATCACATGATTCTATGTATATGAGGCAACTAGGATGATCACATCATAGAGACAGAAAGTAGAACGGTGGGCTGTCAGGCACGGTGGCACACACCTGTAATCCCAGCAATGGGGGGACTGAGGCAGGAGGACTGCTGCAAGTTCAAGGCCACCCTGAACTGCACAGCAAGACCCTGTGTTAAAAAAAAGTGGAATAGTGGGTTCCAGGGGCTGAGGAGGGACACCTGGAGCTATTGGTTAATAGATGCAGAGGATCAACTTGGGGTGATCAAAAAGTTCTGGAGACTGATGGTTGTCATTGATGGTTGCACAACTCTGTGAATTTACTAAAATCCACTGAACTATAAAAGCATGAAGTAGGCCAGGCATGGTGGCGCACCCCTGTAATCCAAGCACTCGGGAGGCTGAGGCAGGAGGATCATTGCAAGTTCGAGACCAGCCTGGGCTACAAAGTGAGCTCAAGGCCAGCCTGAACTACATAGAAAGACCCTGCCTCAAAATGACAAAAAAAAAAGGGGTGAAGTTTACTTCAAATTCTTAAGAATTGGGGGAAGAGGGGAAAGGTAAAGAAGGCTTCAATCTTAGATGTCCCAATATCTTAAGGTTGAAGAGAAAAGGAGGCAACAACAAAGTTAGAAGGGGCATTAGGGCCAGGTTTGGTGGTATGTGCCTACATCCTGGTTGCTTGGGAAGCTGAGGCAGGAAGATCTCTTGAGTCTGAGATTTGGGGGTCAGCCGGGGGAATACAGTGAGACCTCACATTAAAAAAAAGGAAGTAGGGTATGGTGGCACACGCCCGTAATCCCAG
>NW_004955442.1:18135525-18162340 GCF_000276665.1 Chinchilla lanigera | reverse complement strand
GGGATGGGGGAGGAATCGCCTCAAGCACTCTTTTCCTCTTCCTTACATATGCAAACTATCCACCCCAGGGTGGGTGTAGCTCTCACACCCATCAAACTCTAAAAGCCTGCCCCATGGCCGCTTGAGGCTTTGGGGGGGGACACACAGACTCAAACCATAACATGGAGAAATGACCCCCGCTCTGTAATGACAGAGGCCACGGTGCAGCGGTGGGGTCTCAGTGCTCTGGGGACAGCTTTACCTCCCTTTGCTCTTGTCTTCTCCCTCTTCAATCCCAGCACCCCTCGGGGCTGCAGAAAGCTACTGCAGGAAGTGCTTTCACTCATCCCGGTCACCAGTGACAGCCATGCGAGAGACACATGACATCCATGAACACTACTCGTAACAAGGCAAAGTAGCAACAGCCAAGTCCCCGAGAGTCCCTCTGAAGGTGGCCGTGGAGCTGGCCTGGGGTGGGGCCTGCCAGACACCTGCCTGGAGCCCTGAGCCCACTGGCCCAGCAAACCAAACTCAGGAACGTAGAACCCCACACAGAGGAGGCAAGACACAAAATCTCTGCAGCACAAAGCAGCTTAGCTCCCTGGCGGAGGACTGGCTGGGGAAGCCCAGGGAGTGGGCAGGGGCCGGCTTCCCCGGCTCGAGTGAGCACAAAACTGCCACCTGCTATGGAGCCTTAGGAAGATCCCAGGGGACCAAGCAAAGGTGCACAGGTGAGATCCCTGACTTCGGAGGGCCACCATCTCCACGGGGACAAAGAGCAGAGCTACAGCCTGGGAGCAAACTGGGTCTGAGGCGAGTGCCAACCCTTAGAAGAAGGTGTCAGGTGAGGCAGGCTCAGCCTCTGCCCTGGGGATCTCCAAGAGGGACAGAAATGGTGGTCCCAGGCTGGAAGGGTCAGACAGGGACTCGTGCTCCAGCAGGAAACACCAGGGCGCTCCACGCACACCTCAGAAGCTGGAAGGCATACTGTGAGGTGGGGGTACGTGGTGTCGGAGCCGGGAGGCTGGGGCTCACAACGCAGCAGCTGAGAGGAGGGAGGTACAGGTTTGTAAGATGGTGCCTGAAGCTCTTCTTTGCTGCCCGACTTGGAGCTCCCCAGCTCTATTCCCACAGCCGTGGCAGAACAGGGACTTCCCTAAAGAACCCTGCCACAGGGCTGGCCTCTCACTGGCCCTGTCAGCCTGGGAACAACCACGCCCTTCAGGCTTGAAGGCCATCCCGGCCTTGGTTGCCCCTCTCACTCCCCGGGCCCCAGCCACTCACCCAACATGTCCATCCTCTGCTTCTCCCTGCTGCTGGATTCTGCTCAATTCTGGGCCTACAGGGTGCACCCCACTTCCCATAGCAACTGCCCTGTGCACGCCTTGTCTGCATCCCCCGCCCCCACTCCCATTTTACAGCTGCTCTGGCGCTGAGCCTGCCAGGGCGTGCTCCACACAGTCCGGCAGGAAGTGCGTGTCCGAATGTGACAGGACCTCTGGAAAGCCAGGAGAGCAGCCTGCCCTGCCGAGGGCCACACTGCACCGCCGCCAAGACGGGCAAAGCCTCAGTACCTGTCCTGCAGCTGGACACGGTGGCCCCAGTTCAAGGACTTCACATGGTTTTGCACAGCCTCTGCCATTTTCTTCCTGTTGACATACAAACCAAAATGTAAAAGCCACAACAGTGATAGCTGTAGAGATTTACAATACACGACAGATGCAAGTGGTGTCTTTACAGAAATACTGAGAAAGAGAAGTATGCTTAAAGGGGTACAATGTAGCTGGGTGTGGTGGCACACACTTGTAATCCCAGCATTCGGGAGGCTGAGGCAGGAGGATCCTTGCGAGTTCAAGGCCAGTGAGTTCAAGGCTACAAAGTGAGCTCTAGGCCAGCCTGACCTGCATAGTGAGACCTTGTCTCAAAAAGACTAACTAACTGACTAAAAATAAATAAATAAACAAATAAATAAAGGGGTACAATGTGATACCCATCCCCATGGGCTGTCACCACCTCTGACCAGGGTTTGGGGCCGTGGACCTCGGCACTCAGGAAATGGAGCCTTTGGCCTACAACCACTCAGACTTAGCGGCTTGTGTCCACAAGGTCACAGCCTGTCTGCAAACTGAGCCACCTGTGCATGGGCTCTGAGCAGAGTCATATGTCATCACCTGCATCAGTCTCCTTCTCAAAAAAGCTTAATCAAGCAACTTTCTGCCCTAAACATTGCCTTTGGGCCAGATGGTGCTTGGCAGGGCTGGCCTACGCACTCACCGTAAGATGTTCAGCAGCATCCCTGGGTTCTACTCAGAAGATGTAGCAAATGCTTCCCCCTCCCCCCACCCCAGTGACAACCAAAAGTGTCTCCATACATTGCCAAGTGTCGGGAGGTGCAGGCATAGAGCATCGCTCAGTTGCGAGCCCCTGTCTTACAGCTGTTCCGGGTCACAGTTAGTAGACAATAAATCTCCTCCTCTACCCAAGGATACCAGAAAAGAACCAGAACCCTGGTGGCATGGGCTTCTCACCAGTCATGCTGGATGGGCTGGGCCACCTCCCAGCCATAGTGGTGGGCGTCCTGGATCATGTGCCCCAGCAGCGCAGCATAATGCATCAGCTTCTTGGGGATGCAGCCCACGTTGACACAGGTGCCACCGAGGCCCCATTTTGTGCCTGGATATTGAAAAGAGCGCATTTTTCTGTTCTTTGCAGTTCCGGGGATTGAACCTGCAGCCTTACATACGTCAGGCAAGGCTCCACCACCGAGCGGCAACCGAGCCCTGGAAAGTCGCGTTTGAATTCATATTCGGGGAATACAAGAGGCTTCCTGTTCTCTTCCCAGGCTTAGAGGGCCTTCACAGTGTGGGCAGGCGGCAACTCACACAGGGCCCAGGGGAGTCTCCCATAGGAATTTGCTCTCCAAAACTAGAGAGTCATTTTACAACAATAAAGAAATGACAGTATAAAGTCCTAAAAGTTTACAAATTAAGTAGGACACTCAGGAGACTGAACAGAGGGGGACAGATGATTTTGCTGTCAGTACTATCTGCATGGAAACTGGGTCGCCCTCCCCCGGCCCCTCCACTGCAGGACACAGAGTAGCCACTGGGTGCTGCTTACCTCGGGGAGAAGGCTCCACGTAGTCAACCACGGCCACCTTCCTTCCCAGCTGAGCAGCTGGAACGACAAGGAAAGCTACAGGTGAGGACAGCAGGACGCTGGCGCAGTTGGGGCTGGGGAATGGGATTTCCAGGGCCTATGAGGCCCAGAGGATGAGAAGGGGCCTGGCCAGCGGCCATCCACACAGCGGCCAAGCTAGTGACTTCCCATGTGCCTGGCTTCCTGGCCCATGAGGCCATGCTACCCGCTAGCTCTGCACCCAGCTCTTGGCCTCCCCACTACCCAGTCAGCTGTGCTGCTCACAGGCAGGAATCCTCAGGCCTCCTCAGACTGCAGCCTTCATGCCAGCCGTCACAGCAGCACTGGGACCAATCCCCTGCAGCTCCTGCCCCACCTACTTCCAGGCCCAGATGTTCAGCACAGGGCCCGTGCCCATCCCAAGAATGCAGAGAGGTGTCCCAGGAGCAGCCCACACCTGGGAGAGGCCCCCTGGTCTCCAGACCACTGGAAGGCCCAGGCCCCTCTCACTGGCCCTGCCTCCCCTCAGTGAGAAGAAATGGTGAGTACTTCATGGGGCCTCTGCCCACAGTCCAGGTGGGCATTTGCTGCTGCCCTTTCAAGGTGAAGGAAACAATGCTCAGGAGAAGTGAAACAGCAGGTCCAGAGTCCACCTGCCCCCTGTCCAAACCATATTCCCTATCATGAAGGTACTTCCCAGCATGAGCGGGGCCACCCACAGCCACAGGTCCCAAGTTCTGAGACCAACTCTGACACTATTACCCAGGGCCTGAAGCCAGGTGTGGAGGCGCACGCCTGTAATCCCAACACTCGGGAGGCTGAGGCAGGAGGATCATCACGAGTTCAAGACCAGCCTGGGCTACAAAGTGAGCTGAAGGCCAGCCTGAACTGCATCGCGAGACCCTGTCTCAAAAAAACAAAAACAAAAACAAAAACACTATTACCCAGGGCCCAAAGCAGAGTTTCCCTCCAGCTCACCTTGGCACTGTGTCGGCAATCCCTAGACCCTGGACTTGACCACCTGCAAAAGCATGTTGGGCTTAAGCCTCATGGATTCCTAAGTGTTTGAAACATTACAGACTATGGAAGATTCATGGCTGTCAGAAAGCAAGACTAGAACAAAGTTGTACAAGAGTTCATCTAAAAACCTACTTGGCAGCTGGGTGTGGCAGCACATGCCTGTAATTCCTCCCGGGAGGCTGAGGCAGGAGGATTGCCACGAGTTCAAGGTCAGCCTAGACAACATAGTGAGCTGAAGGCCAGCCTGGACTACATAGCAAGACCCCCCCTCTCAAAAACAAACAAACAGCTCTCTCTCTCGCTCTCACTGCTTTTGCTGTCTTCTGCCACCATGATGAACTGTTTCTCCTCTGCAACGCCTGTCTGGCATGTCTCCCTGCCTTGGACCCAGCCGGTATGGACTGAAACCTTTACAAACTGTGAGCTAAAGAAACCTTTCCTCTTTAAAACAAACAAACAAAAAACCCTACTTGGCTCAAATGATTAATAATGGGATTCTAGTGAAGTGGAGGAGCCACCGCAGGAGGACCATGAATTTCACAACAGCTTGAGCAATGTAACAAGACTTTGTCTCAAAATTTAAAAAAAAAAGAAAGGATTCCCACGCTCAAGCTCAGGCTGAGGAGAGCTGTCAGAACGCCAAGCCCGAATGCCCATGTCTGACCACGACTGAGCAAAAGAATTACCCTCCTACCTGAAGCAACCAAGTGATTCCTGTTTCAAAATAAATAAGTAAAAAATATCAGTGGACAATTTGACAAGTTTTGACGTCTGTTTACCTGGAAAACCAGTGCCACACATTCCTACTTACATTTTTTACTTATTTATTTTGAAACAGGACTCACTATATTACCCAGGCTGGTCCCAAACTCCAGGACTCAAGTGATTCTTCTGAGTAGCTGGGACTATAGGTACATACCACTGTACCCAACTTCAAGTTTTTTTGATTTAAATATGTAGTTTACTTAACATCAATTATATCGCAACAAAGCTATTATTAAAAAAAAAAAAACCAGTACAGTCAGGCAGAGTGGCACATGTATCTAGTCCTAAGTCTGAGGCCAGCCTGGGCTACAAAGTGAGCTCAAGGCCAGCCTGGCATGCACAGTGAAACCTTGTCTCAAAAAAGACAAAACAAAAAAAAAACTACTACGGCAGATAGTGCCAAAGGGACACCACTGGGACATGTGGCCATTCTCCACACCTGTGCTGTCCATTTCCAGGCACAGCTCTGAGGACCGAGTGGGGTGCTGACCCCATGTCTCCGTGCTGATGCCATTCAGCTTGGGGACTTCCCCCCAGTCCCTCCAAGCAAGCTGTGGAGAGTGCATTTCCTTGATACCATCTATGATTCTAAAATCCAGGACTTGATGTTAGAAAGCCACCATTTCATCATTAAAGCACTTAGTCAACGCCCTCTCATTTGGGCCCCACCTCACCCCTATCTAACTCACCTCCCCATTCACCCACACTTGCCTTCTTAGCATCTCCAGGCACAGCCCAAGGAGACCACAGGGAACCCTTACACAGAGTTCTAAAGATGTGCTTCAGGGTTATCAATGAACTGCAAGGTCAGGCCTCCAGATGCATCTGGACCCAGCCTGTTCACCCACCATGACCTGCTGAACACCCACTGAGTCCCAGGCTGAGACCCAGACATGACCTGCAGAACCAACTGTAATCCTGCAGAAGGCACAAGCGCTAACAACAAGGACAGGAGAGCCGGTGACAAAGATTGGGCAGCAGAAGGGTGCAGTTCTAAGTAGGGCCATCTTGGCAGCAAGGACTGGAAGGAGCTGAGACAATTCCACCACTAACCTGGCAGGCAGGCAGGCAGGCAGGCAAACCAGACAGGGCAGGTGACCAAGGTGAGGTGAAGGACAGGAGCTCACAGAAGTGTATGCAGAACAACAAGGAGACTGGGGAGACCATGGGGAAGCTGAGATTGGAAGTTGGGGGCAGATCCTGTGAGACCTGGGGGCTTCTGCTATGAGCGAAGACTGTGCTCTGAACCGAAGCACTGCTGTGGCCTCTCATCAGGCCACCGTGGGAAGCAGGACAGCAAGGGGGCTGCTGGGACAACCCTAGCGGGGCAGCTGCCAAGGGAATGCATTCTGCTCACAGACACTCAGACCCATCCCCACACAACTGCCTTCTCCAGGAGGCCCTGCCATGCAAGTAGGGACACCGGACTCAAGATACGTACCTTCTTTGGCACAAGCCAGGCCACCAGATCCTCCTCCAATTACCAGGAGATCGTAGTCCTGCTGTCCTGCTGGGGAAGAGATGAGCAGTGAGGCGGAAAGGAGCCAGACCCAGCGTGTCCTCCGCCACCTCCAAAGGGCAAGAAGCTCCGTCTGGTCAAACATGGTATGGGATCTATTTTCTCAGGAAGGGAGACCCTGCAGAAAGTAACTCCATACAGATCTGCAAAATCCAAAATCCAAGCAGCGTGTACCAAGGTTGTCTGCTGAGCATGTTACCTACCACCTTTGCAAACTGCACTCCTCCCCCATACCCAGCAGGACTTCTCAGAACTTGAAACTTCAGAGTTCTGAGCCAGGCACAGAACGAAAAATGTTTTCCTCGAGTGCATGCTCCCTTCAGTCATAAAGGTGACCCTCTGTTACAGTAAATAAGAACAGTGTAGTCCCTGCCACATGAAAGCCATGTGTTTCAGGGTGCGGGGCTGCACAGTAAGATCTGGGAGGGAAGGGATGCTGGGCACAGGGCTGCCTCGGGTTCGCCTGAGGAAGCTCACATCCTCCCTGCTTACCCACAGTGGCGCAGTGGGCTGCCAGAGCCCTTCTCCCCCGCAGGAGGCATCATATGCTTACTCTGCAAGCTACTCCTTGGAAAGCAAACAAGGAACAGCCCCAAGCGGGTGGGGTGGAGATGGCAGGTTGAAGAGAAACAGAGTGGAGAGGGGAAGAGGGGGGTTAAGTGCTCTGAACCGAGCCGGTTGGGGACACAAAGCACCAAGGACCAGGCTACTCTTTCATCAAGGAAGAAATGATAGAAGTAATAGAAAATGAACAGTCATGGGAATAAGAGAAGGTTAAGGACTGGTAACAAGGGCCTAGGGTATAAACTAGCAGTGTTGTCAGTCTCTCTGTAGACATGAACCGGCTGAAAATGCCATTCTCCCAGGGTATCTGGACCTGGCCACTGCTCCAAAGCAAGGCCCAGGGGTCTTGTGACAAAACCAGGCCTGCCACCTATGGCTGGGGCATCTTCACCCACCAGCATTAAAGCCTAGTATTTATTGTGAGAAAGATGCACCTATCTTTGCAGCCACCTCACCCTTCCTGGCCTGGCAGGAAGTCAAGGCCCACCCTTCCTGGCCTGGCAAGGACACAGAGTACACTGGAGCACCCATGCTCCTCAGTAGCACTGGCTGCTCAGACAGGGCCTGTGAACCACGGGAATTCAGACCTAGAGCCCAAAAAAGGTCCGCGGCTTGCAGCTGGCTGACCTCACAGTTGGACTCACCCTAAGTTCTATCGAGCAGCTGGCATTTGTACATGCATACAGGAAAGGATGGAGTCACAGCCAATCCAAAGCACACCCAATTCTATGTTCAACTCAAGGACTGTGAAAAGGCCTAACTGATGGCTTTGGGGGTCCAGGGAACCAACGATGACTGGTAGCAGAAGTTGCCACTGGAAGCACAAACCTACTAGTCAAGGCCCACCTCTCTCCTTTCCTGCTGCCTGGCAGTAGGCAGGGGCCTCAAAGCTTTGCCGCAGCAAAGGTTCCTACCTTCCATTGTAGAAGCCTGTCTTTTCTGTCACCACAGAAGGGTTCCCACTGGGCCGTTTTGTCCTGCAGTCCTGCACCGTGCCTACTCTGCCTGCCACCAGGCAACAGGCAGGCTGGCTGCCATGGACTGCAGGCTTATCTTGGGCTAGCTGCCCTCCTCCAGGCACACCCAGAGCCCTCTCAGTCTGATAAGCCATTCGAACAGACCCACAGTAGAGCAGTTGCAAGTACATCTACTTTTTGGCTCTTGGGAAGGTTTGGAGCTGCTGAAGCTAGGGGCAGACCCTAAAGGTGGGTGAGGTAGATGTTGCTCTGCAGAAGGACCAGGCAGCAGGTGTTACTTGGGAGAAACCCTCACATCCTGACCCTTGCCCACTTCAGTCAGTCCTGCTCTCCCTGGCCACAGGGTCTCAGAATGTGTCTCTGTTTTGCTTTTGCCTTCTGACCACACTGTCCTTTAATTTTCTTCTCCTCTCTGAATCCCGTGCCCAGTGCAGAGTCAGCAAACAGCAGCCGGGGAAGTGTGATGAAGGTTAGGATGGCTTCCTGTAAGACACATCAACAGGCAGGCTGGCCATTGAGGACAGCTACCTCCAGGAGCCTCTGGTGCAGCTGTTATCCTTTCCTTGAGCTCTTGCCTGAAAGGAGGTGTCAGGAGACAGATAATCCCAGTAGTGTTGCCATTCTAGTTCTGAACTAGGGGCAGCACCACCCACCCCAAGCTCAAAAGGGCAGATGTCTTCCTGCTCCAAAAGAAGCTGTGAGGCTGAAGTGAAGGAGACTCCTACTGGGACTTGGGCGTCTACTTTGGGGCTGACACCTTTGGGGCTGACACCTTTGTCAGCTCATCACCCAGGCAAAGCTCTAGCCCTCAAGGTTTCCCTTGCTGCCAGCACTCCATAGGCTTTGGGTCAAAATCCTCCAGGTGGCAGTGCCTCTTGCCAGGCTGGAAAGAAATGCTCTTCCCTTAGGTCGGTTACCTAAGGGGGCGTTAGCTTGTAATCACACCTGCAGCTCTTATTTACTGCCACCAGGTGGAGCAATGACTCCACTGGCACAGATTAATTTATTTTGGTGTTCGGTTTTTTCCCACAGGTACATATTAAGAGTAACCATGCCCACATCGATGCAATAAGGAGATTCTGAGACGGGGTGCCCTGGCCAGGGTCCCAGGGCTCAGCAAAGCCACTACAAGATCAGCCCTCGATTTCCACCTCCTGGGGCTCTCTGCAAGGCCATCCTCACCGTCAGGGTTCCCAAAGCCTTTGCCCATTTATACTCTGTCAGGCCGCCCTTCCCTCCAAAGTTCACAGCTGGCCAAGGGCCAGGCACTTTGTCTCTCGTGATCACCATCTCTGTGAAATCCTGACTGCCCTTGCTCACATACCTCCACATTCACTTTTTGCTTGAAGAGTGGTGCACTATAACTTACACCCAGGGGCCAGGGTCGGGGCTGGCTGCTACAGGCAGAGGAAAGGGACTGGCCACACCACGGGAAGCTACTAAGCAGGGTTTGGTATGAACCTTCTGAATGATCCGAAGCCTGGCCTCTGCTGCTCGGATCACTTGACGTTATTAATGATTATCCTGATTTGGTCAATGGCCTGTTGTGGCTGAGAAACAAATGTATCTTCCCCTTCCCCAGGGTACCCACAGAGTCCCACATGTACTGCGTGCTTAGGTCCCCTAGATTTCCTCTGGTCGACTCGTTCATTCCCTACCTGTGCAAGTCCAAGTAAGGAGCACTTGCTTTGTGCAGCCACAAGGAATTTATGGAGGAGGTGCCTGGGGACCTCAGAAGCTCAGACATCATCCTGGTCGGGAATACAGTTAATACTAGGTTTTGGGGTCACGAACTCCTAAAGACTGCACGTGCAGCCTGTAATTTGTACTGACAGGAGAACCTAAGGCAAGAACTGCCCCTCAGCCTCAGTTTCTTTATCTGAGAAAGGGGCTACCTGACTAGAAGCAAGTCTAATACCTACCCAAGACAACCATGCGAAGACACGTGTGCAGGGTCACTCTCCGCACGGGCAACCGGCCCGATTCGCGGGGACACCCCCACGTGGACACCCCCGTAGGGAAACCCCCGCCCCCAGGCCGCGCGGACAACCCACGTGGACACTCTCTCCAGGCTGCGCGGATACCCCCGTGGGGACTCCGTCACCCCGAAACCCACCCTACCTGCCGCGCCTCCCGCCGCGCCCCGCACCCCGCCTGCCGAGGCCCAAATCCGCCACCGGAAGCGCCTTCCGGGTCTTGGCAGAGCCCTTGCCATCGCCGCCATAGCTGCGGGGCCTCTGAGCGGCCGGGGCTGCCCGCCGCGCTGCCTGCTCCGCCGCGGACGCGTCTTCCAGGGCGAGTCCCTCGGTCGGATGAAAGGTGAGTGCGCCCGCTGGCGGCTGCGGGCGAGGCATTCATTCGGCCCCGGGTGAAGAGGGTCTGACCTTGGGCACCCGACCTTAGAACCCTACGGGCATCTTCCCTGGGCTGGGGAATTTGGGCCGGCACGAAGGGATCCGACCTCCAGGCGGGGCTGGGGTCTCCCCATATGGGCTGGAGGGTCGAACCGAGGATGAGGAGTTCAGGGTGGGAGTCGTGCATCTGGACAGTTGTGAAGAGGTCTTACCTGGAGTAGGGGGAATGTCTCTGGACGAGGGAAGATCACTGGACTTCTTTTGGGGAGGGGATTGAAGATCTGTGCTGGAATGGGGCGGGGGGCGGTCAATACAAGGGTGGGAGATCCGGCCTCCTGCGGCGCTGCCAGTCCAGACCTGGAGGGTTGGCATATCCCTAGAGTAGGACCTGGCGAGGGTGTGGGCTGACCCATGGCTGGGTCCCACTTGGGTCTTGGGCTGGAATTAGAGCTTTAAAAGTTGCAGGAGTCTGGGAGAGAGAGGATCAGTGGTGCCCCGGTGCAGAGGGCTTCGGTGACCTCCTCAACAGGTTTACTTTTGGAGGCCTTGAGGTGTACCCCCGGGCCTTTTCTTTATACAAAATGGCTGCCTCATCAGGACGGGGCCATCTGGGGCCCAGGACCCTCGTTTAGTCTGGGTGATATGCAGAAGCCTCACCCCCACACGGGAATGACAGAGAAGGAGAGGGAGTCACCCCAGTCCCCTCCTAACAGAGAGCGTTTGAGCTTTTTGCAGCCAGGGATTTTGGTGTCCTGTTGCTTTTTATTGCGAAATAATGTCCTCCACACCCGGGGCACAATAGGACCTGACTGAATACCAGGCGGGCCCAGGAAGGAGGGCGCCATGTCACAGAGAAACGCAGCTAGACATAGGGTGAGGCGGAAAAAACAGATTTTACTTAGCAACTGCTGACAGTAGGGGAAAGAGCTGAGCTCCATTCCATTTTGTGCAGGGGGAATGAGTGTTTCAGAGGAATAAGGGAGTAAGAAGTAGAGGCAAGAAAATAAACAATTACAAAAATTAGGAAGAAGGGGCCCGGGATTTAGCTCATCAGCACAGTGCCTGCCTGGCAAGAGCAAGGTCGTGAGTTCGGTTCCTGGTACGGGAAAAAAACAAAAAAAACAAAAAACAAAAAAAAACAAAAAAAAAATTAGGGAGGGAGAGTTGGTCCATGGGAAACACCCGGGTTTACTTCTAGGGCTTATCTTCTCACAGAAGCAGGGAGTCAGGGGTCCTATCTTTAACTGTTGGCTGGAATAAACAGGTAATCTCTTTAGCACCTGGTACTAGAGGATGTGATCTTACGACCTTGGTCCAAGACTGGGCCAAATATTGCAAACACACACACACTTCTGCACAGGGAAAGCTTTTCTGGGGGAGAAAGAGGCTTCAGCCAAAGTGAGACTATGACTGAAAGGAGATAACAATCTAGACAGTGACCAAGCTGCTGGTCCTAGAACAAAGAGCAGATTTTTATTGATTTGTTGGAGAGGGCTGGAGTCTGGTGTTTTCTATTGGCCAGGGGCAGGGTTCCAAAAGATCTTTTTGTGAGGGACTTGGACCACTGGGTACTCACGGTAAACTTTTCCTTGAGGCTGTTGAATTTTTGAATAGTATTGTTGCTATTACCCTATGCAAAACATCTGGCTTTGTGGGTCTGAGCCCTATGATAGGGCCAGGGGCCAGGGACATAGCTCAGTGGCGCAAGAACCTGCCTGGCAAGCACAAGGTCCTGAGTTCGATTCCCGGTACCAAAAAAAAAGAAAGAAAGACCTATGATAGGGCCAAAGGACTTTAAGTGTTTAGGCTTTTGTAGTTTCTAAAGCAGCACAAAGAATAAGGGGAAGAAAAAGGGGGGCGGTGCAAAAACACACGTTGGCTCCAACAGGGCAAGCTGACCCTTGTTAAGTCTTGGACTAAACATTTTTAGCTGGGCGTGGTGGTGCACACCTGTAATCCCAGCACTTGGGAGGCTGAGGCAGGAGGATCATTGCGAGTTCGAGTCCAGCCTGGGCTAAAAGTGAGCTCAAGGCCAGCCTGAACTGCATAGCGAGACCTTGTCTCAAAAAGACAAAAAAAAAAAAAAGTCTTGGACTAAACATTTTTAGATGATCAAAATGTCTACATGCAGAGCTGGGTAGAATCTGACCCAAGGCTCAAGATGTAGCAAAGGAGAGACACACTATGAAGACAGAGACGTCAAAGCTTTTATCCCATTTTAGTCACCCATCAGATTTCTGTAGGCCTAAATAGATTTTTAGCGATAGTGGCTTTCAAGTCTCTGGGAAGTAATCCAATTCACTGTTACAATCAACAGCAAGAGGCAGAGACCAGCTGAGACCACCAGGCTGTGTAAAGGCAACGTGACATGGAATTTATTGTGCCTGGGTACAGACAGACAGAGGGCAAAAAGGCCATCTGGAGGGAGCAAAGAGAAGTGGGCTTTTTTATAGGGCTTGAAAGAAGGCAAGGGACATTAGGTGGGAAGATCTTAATAAACATCTGGCCACAGTTCTCTGGATGTTTCATGCCTCAGTGGGCAAAGTCCTCGGGGCATCCTGTGTGAGGTGCTTTAAGATGTCCAAGTGCTTGCAAGAGTCTGTGTTCCAGCTTATCTCTTTTATGACATCCTGTGTTTGCCGAGGGCACTGGTGCTGAGCTGAAAACAATACCTCCGCTGGCAGACAGGTTGGGTATGGGGGGAGTCATGTTGGAATGGAGCCTTACAGCTGTTATCATAACCCACACATCAGGTAATGTATTTCCTGGCTGTATGTCCTTCAGAAATACTGCTTTTAAGTTGACTAAGAGCACGTGAAGCTACAAGGCTTATTTAGGTTTTTCTTGATAAATGTCTCATTTTAAGCAAATGCCTATTGAAAGATGCCATTCTACTAAAGGTAGTAGTTTACTGTACCTAGGGGTTTATAGTATTTTGCTGTGCCAGCTTTCTGTCCCACCATAGTGGTCCCTAATTATCTCACAACTTTGATTTTTCTTAGGCAGGCATTTGGCCAGGGGGTAGGGATGGGGGTGCTGTTGGACCATCATAGGAATGTGACCTTGAAGTGTTAGAAACTATGTTTAAGTCTTTAGAAGGAGCCTGGTCAGATTTTGGTCAAGGAGAGTCTTATTAGTGATACTGTTGTTCAAGTCAAGACAAGACATTCTTCTTTCCTCTGAACAATAGAAGCCCATGAACTTTTATTCATGAAGGAATAAAAAGCTAAATTAGGATGAGGTTATTTGCTGCATGTACAAGTGATCTGGCATTTAATGAAGGATGTTTCTGTGAAACATTTGAAAAAAGGTTAATGGTTGGAACTGACTGTAAACCCACTTTTTGAGTCTTGTGGGTTCTAAATGGAGATCTCTAAATGTCAATGTCTAGGTGTCTTTTAGACAGTAGAATGAGGACAAAAGTAGCAAGCTGATGGGTTTCTGGGTTTTTGTCTGAATGTGCATGGTGATGGCAGCATAGATATCTCAGTCACTGTCATGGTTATTTCCTGGAGCACAGTAAGGAAAGTGTAGGAATTCTGCAGGACTTCCTGTGTGACCTCCTCAGGGCTGCTCCAAGTGTGAGGATTACCTGAAAGATCATTTGATATGGTGATCAGTTCTTTGAGGTTCATGTCAAGCTGTGTGGCTTCAACCTGCCACGTTCAGGACTATTTCTGATCAGATCTACAGCTAACCTGGCTCCCTTCCTCATGGAGGCAGCTGCTTACCTCTGCCATGGTTAGGGGTGTAGGTCACTGGCCTCACATATGTAAGGCTCTGGGTTCGATCCATAGCACTGCAAAAAATAAATAAATAAAAACAGCTGAGTGTCACCTAGGGAATGGTAAAGGTGAGAGCGAAGACTTCCCAGCGGACAGCAGTGATGAACTGGCTACAAAGCACAGAGAGCCAGAAAGGAGCAAATGTGAGCCTGGCTAGCATGCCGATCTCTAGGACTGCTGCAGATGCCTAAGATTCCAGGCCTCCTCCTCCTCCTCCTCTTCCTGCTCCTCGTTTCATTTTTTTTTTTTTTTTTTTTTTTTTTTTTTTTGTCTTTTTGAGACAGGGTCTCACTATGCAGTTCAGCCTGGCTTTGAGCTCACTTTGTAGCCCAGGCTGGCCTCGAATCCGCAACGATCCTCCTGCCTCAGCCTCCCCAGTGCTGGGACTACGGCGTGCACCACCATACTTGGCTATTCTTCCTCTTCTTCTTCTCCTCCTCCCCTCTCTGTCTCCTCCCTGCTCTCCTTTTTCCTCTTCCTCCTCTTCTCCCCTCCTCTTCCTCCTTTTTTCTTCCAGTAGTGGGTTTTGAGCCCAGAAGCTATATCACAGCCATTTTATTTTTTATTTTTTTATTTTTATTTTTTTTAATCCTAGCCATTTTTAAAAATTTTGTATTTCACTTTGAGACAGGGTCTCAGTGAATCACTAAATTGCCCAGGCTGGACTTAAATTTCCAATCCACCTGCCTCAGCCTCCCACAGTGCTTGGATTACGGGTGTGTGCCACCATACCCACTTTGCCTTGGGCTCCTTTGCACCTGCTCATGGCAGGCAAACGTTAGACTTCATATAGACTCTTACTGAGCCTTGCCCTCCACCACGCTGGAGACCTGGGGTGATTATTCATTTTACAGGAGAGGAAATGGGCTTAGCGCCAACTCCCATGGCCCTGCCCCAAAGGCTAAGCTTGTGTTTGCCCTGCCTGCCAGAGCTGCCTCTGAGCTTCCTCTCCCAGCCTCTGTCTACAGACAGTTCAGTGCTACCAGTACTGAGGAGACAGTGCTCATGGGACTAGCAAGTGAGGGTGGAGGGAGCTGCTAAAGTGCAGCAGCGGCCCTGGCAAAACCCAGACTCAAGGCCCCTGGCGCTGGAAAAGACAGCAGTGGCCTGGCCAGCAACAGCCTGTACAGAAAAAGCGCAAGTGCCGTTGGCGTGCACAGCATCTCAGCTCTATTCCTGCAGCTCTTTCCTTTTTAAGACAGCAGCTGAGCAGATGCTGGACGCTCCAGCGGCACAATCAGCGCGCAGTACTTATAGACAGCGGCCGGAGGCACCCAAAGGTGGGATGCAACAGAGGGGCCCAGAGGTTGTCCTGGGGGAGGTGGCTGCCACACAGACAAGCTCTGAGGGTCTTTGGTGGGCATGGAGCACAGGAAGACTCTACCCTGGGCACCCTTCAGGCCTGGGAGGACACAGACATGCAGGAGCAGTGACTTAGGCCCCCTGAACCCATTCCTTTTGGGATGTCCTCAAAAGTGTTGCTGCTCCATTCCCGACTCTGAGGAGCACCAGAGCTGCTGAGCATGTCTTCGAGCAAGCAAGGAGTGGGGTCCGGGAGAGTCCCCCACCCCACCCTGCCTAGGTGCGGAAGCGGGCAGGCCTTGGTGAAGTTTGACTGTGTCAGCATGGATGTAGCAAAACACTTTACCACAAAGGTTTGCAGAACGTTGGCCTAGGGTGTCAGTGACCCACCCGGACCTCCTAACCTGAGGGTGGCTAGGGGCCTCCACCCAAGCCTTTTTTGTTTTTTAATGTAGAGTCTCACTATGTTGCTCAGGCTGGCCTTGAACTGCTAAGCTCAGGTGATTCTTTTGCCTCAGCCTCCCAAATAGCTATACATACATCATAGGGACTATATATACGTCACCACACTCTGCTAACTTCCAGGCTTGCTTTTTTTTTTTTTTTTTAAACACAGGCGTGTGCTACCACACCTGGGCCACTGCCAGGCATTTTGATTGCCTCCTTTGGGTCTTGAGGAAAACGAATGGTGACGGGAGACAAGGGAGGTCATAGCTCAGAGTTTGGTCTCAGAGAGAGACTACTTCAATGGGCTTGTGGCAAGGAAGGCGGGGCTGCTGGGGTGCTCTTGTAGCCCACTGCCCAGGTCTGGTGCCATCTGTGCAGAAATGGCAGTGACACATCCCTTCTTGCGACTGGCTGCACATGGCAAAGGCTTGCAGCAAGGAAGAGCGTGGGGTGGGCAGATTCTGCTATAGTAAAGATGGCCGCTTCCCCTGCTATGAGGAAGGGAGGTGGGCGTCCCTCGAGGGGCACACGGCACCAATGGGCACAGGTAGGCCGCATGGTCAGCTCCAGTTGGCTGAGAGAGGCCATCTCAGTGCCTGGGACCCCTAGGGAGCAGAATGCTGCGGTAGTTTTCTGAGTCTTACTTCCTTATCAGGAATGGCATGTCTTTTCTTCCTTTTTAGAACAGAGAGAGCCAGTGTAGGGTTTGTTTTTAAAGTTTTTGTTCCACTACTGTTTTTCTTTTTTTCTTCTTTTTTTCTGCTGTGCTAGGAATGAATCCAGGACCTTACACATGTGAGGCAAGTGCTGTACTCTTGTGTTTTGTTTTTAATTGTGGTAAAAGATAGAGAATTTATAATTTATCATTCCTAAGTGTACAACTCATTGGAATGTTAAGCCATGACTCCCCAAGAGAACTGTGAAAATAAAAGGGTTTATTGAACCATGGCAGATGCTAGCCAGAAAAAGAAAAGCCAAAGAGCTGGGACAAATTCTCCTAACTCCCAGCACCAGGGCCAGGTAGCAGTTAGGAAATGTCCACTGGACGAGAGCTTTCTTCATAAACTTTAGGGAGGAGCCAAGTGTGGTCATATACACCTATAGTCCCAGCACTCTGGGAGACTGAGGCAGGAGGATTATAAATTCAAGCCCAGCCTGAGCAATTTAGCAAGATGCTGCCTCAAAAAATAAAATAGCTCACCTGTAATCCCAACTCTCAGGAGGCTGAGGAGAGAGAATCACTGAATTTGAGGCCAACCTGGGCTACATAGTGAGTTTAAGGACAGCCTAAACAACACAGTGAGACCCTGACTCAAAAAACAAACAGTCTGGGTGTGGTGGTGCACACCTGTAATCCCAGCACTTGGGAAGCTGAGGCAGGAGAATTGTTGCAAGTTCAAGGCCAGCCTGGGCTACAAAGTGAGCTCAAGGCCAGCCTGAACTGCATAGCGAAACCCTGTCTCAAAAAGAAAAAAACAAAAAACAAAAAACAAAAACAATAAACTAGCTTAGTGTGAAGGCCTTAGACTCAATCCCCAATACCTCCCCCCCCACACAAATAACCTTTGGGAAAGAAAGCACTGTAGCCTACATTGGCCATAGATAGGAAGGGCAGGATAATTCAAAATAGGCAAACTCTGGGTGTATAGTCTGTAAGGAGAAGTGTTTACTGCTTCTGGATTGGTTAGGGTTAAAAGTGCAGAAAGTTTATATGTGAACAGTCTGCAGCAGCCCTGCTGGTTGGCAGCGATGGAATTCAAATCAAGATGTCAAGGTTTGAACATCCAGGCATTTCTTTTGTGGGGGCACTCAGGCTTCAGGATGTCACATATGTTAAGCACACACTGTACTCCCTAAGCCACACTCTCAGCCCAGGGTTCCACACACAGGGTCTTTTTGTTGGTTTTGCTAGCAGCTAGCTGTTAGCTGGTTAACATCTTATCTCTGTAGAGTGTACTTTGATCTTTGTAAATAGGACAAAAATCTAACTTTTCTTCTGTCATTGCACACATTCACCGTATTATGTAACCTTGACCACAGTTTACAAAACGTTTTCTTCATCCCAAACAGAAACTCTGCACCCATTAAGCAATAATTCCTCGCCCTCTTCCCTTCAGTCTCTGGTAGCCTCTAATCTCTGTCTCTGTAGATTTGCCTTTTGGAGGCATTCCAGGAATATGAAATCTAACAGTATTTGTTCCTTTGTGTCTGGTTTATTTCACCTGTGTGAGATCTTGAGGTTCGTCCATGTCACAGAATGAGTAACAGCATTGCTCACCCTCGGGCGATTATGAACGATATGCTGGGAGCATGAATAAACAAGTGTCGGTTTGAGTCCCTGCTTTCAGTTCTCCTGGGTGTGCACCTGGACGTGGAATTGCTGTGTCATAAGGTAAATCTCTGAGGAACTGTCGAACTCCTCCCACCAGCGTTCCCACCAGCAGTGCACAAGGGCTCCAATGTCCCCACATCCTTACCAACACTTGTTATTTTCCTTTGGGGGCAAAAAAAGCTATTTTAAGCTGGCATGGTGGTACATACCTATAATCCCAGCACTTGGGAGACTGAGGAGAGTTTGACGGCAGCCTTAAATGCATAGTGAGACAGTCTCAAAAAGACAAAAAAAAGTAGTGGGGAGACTGGGTCTATAGTATAGTGTGAAGGCCTCAATTCAACCCCTAGTACCGTGGCAGGGAAGGATAGCCGTTTTGGAGTGTGTAGCTGTCTTTGGTGAGAGATTTTGTTGGCTTTGTTTTTGTGGTGCTTGGAATTGAACCCAGGTCCTTGTACATGATAAACATACCCCTGAACCCATGATAAACAAGCCCCAAATCCCATTTTTAAATCAAGTTGTTTTTCTTTTTTGCTAAGTTGTATGAGTTCTTTATGTGTTCTGGATATTGAACATTCATCAGATTTGATGTGCAAATATTGTGTCCCACTCTTGATAGTATTCTTAGATGCACAGAAGTTTTTAATTTTAATGAAGCCCAACCTATTTTTCTTTGGTTCCTATGTTTTGCCAAATCCAAGATCACTGACTTTACTTTTATATTTTCTTTCAAGCTTTACATTTTTTTGGTTGTTGTAGCTTTTTTTTTTTTGAGATGGTCTCTCTATGTAGTTCAGGCTGGCCTTGAACTCACCATGTAGCCCAGGCTGACCTTGAACTTGCAGCAATTTTCCTTCCTTAGCCTCCTGAGTGCTGGTATTACAGGCATACATTGCCATGCTTCGCAGTTCTAGCTCTTATTGTCAGGTCTTTGGTACACTTCAAGGGGTTTTAGTGTTGCTTTTAAAATATTTTGTATATAGTGTAAGGCAGGGGATAACTTCATTCTTTTGCATGTGGATATTCAGTTGCCCTCACACCATTTGTTGAAGAGATTTTCTTTTTCACTGAGTATCTTGGCACACTTGTCAAAAATCATTTGACCATAGACATGAAGATTTATTTCTAGACTCTCAATTCCACTCCTCTGGTTTGTATATTTGTCTTTATACCAGTACCATACTGTTCTAATTACTGTAGCTCTGTAGTGAGTTTTAAATAAAAAAGTTAGTCCTCCAACTTTTAAAAATTTGCATTAGTACCTATTTGCAGTACATAACAATTACATTCAAGGGGAGTTGGTATAAGTACATAATACATCTTAGTTCTTTTTATGTCCTCTTACCCTCCCCTCCTTCCTCCCTCCCTCCATCTCTTGGTCCTCTTATTTGCAGAAGCTCTCTCTCACTCTCTCTCTCACTCTGCCTCCTATTATCTATATTTATTTTTCTTTTTGATTTATTTTTACTTTGTATTTCTTATATAAGAGAAACCATCTGGTATTTAAGTTTGTGTGTTTATTTCACTTAGTCCTCCAACTTTGTTCTTCTTTTTCAAGATTGGCTATTCAGCGTCCCTTGAGATTCCATAGGAATTTCTTTTTTTTTTTTTTTGAGACAGGCTTTTGCTATCTAGTTAAGGCAGGTTTTGAACTATGTAGCCCAAGTTGGCCTTGAACTCACAGTGATTCTCCTGCCTCAGCCTCCCAAGTGCTAGGATTATAGGTGTGTGCCTATGGGTATGGTTTCATAGGGTTTTTTTATGATGGTTTCTCTATTTCTGAAAAAAAATGCCCTTGGGATTTTTCACAGAGATTGCATTAAACTAGTAGGTTGTTCTGGGTAGTGTTGTCATCGTAACAATATTGAGTCTTCTATTCCATTTCATTTCTTGGTATCTTCCTTAATGTTTCATGCAATCATGATCAGCATATAAAGGTGTTCTCTGTGGTGGCCCCTGTCATGGCCCAGCCCTTCCACGCATGCCCAGAGCTCATGAGCAGTTAATCCCAATAGAGCCCGAGTTGTGAGCCCAGAGCTGTGGCTGGAGGGGACCCAAAGCGAGAGGAGCTGTTCAGTTTCTCTGTGGAAGTTAGAAGGGCAGGAATCCAAGGAGAGGAGCACTTGCACAGCTCTGATGGTTCCTTTCACCAGTTCCCACGTGGTTTTCTTTAGGCTCTGTTTTTAGCGCCCCCTTCCCCCCAGTTCCCTCACTCGTAATTTCTTCTATTGTGCCAAACCCTAGGCGGTTTGTGGACAGCGTCTGTCCAGGGATGGCCCCTACCCCTCTTCTCCCCACAGCTGGGCAAAGCAGAGGAGGACTGTCCAGGAGCACGGGACCCTGCACGCAGGGCAGCCCCACAAGGAGGAGGGCAAGGCCTTCGTTCAGGAGGCAGCGTGTGCAGCGGCCTCTGCTGGCTGGTGGACTATGGCAACCAGGCCCTCTACCCTGGGCCTCAGTGCCTCACACTCACAGGAGAATCCCAGGACTCTGGGATGAGATGGAGGTAGAAGGTGAAGCTCTTTACCCAGGCACTGCCTGGGGCTGGTGGCATGCTGGGAATCCACCTTTCAACCAGGGAAGCTCCGCTGGGGATACTGGGCTTGAGTAAGTTCCTGTGCTCCTTGCTCAGGAGGGTGAGGAGGGTTTGGTGGGACATGGGCATGGGGCACAGGTGGTGCTGGTGGTGCTGGTGGGCATGTGGTTCACTCCAGCCTATTTGGAGATACCTGGTCTGTCCTAGCAGCAGTCCCCTCCTAAGGAGAAGAAGTAGGGCTTCAGCACCCCTGCCTGCAGGTGTGGCTCCTCTCTTCTGCTCCCTTCTACCAGGCCCTGAAGGATTTGGTCCCTGCACATTTATGAATAGCTAGATCTAGCAGTTAGAAATTTACACCAAATTCTTACACAATTCGTATGTTATGGGGACTGAAATTTACAGTTGAGGACCTTAGCAAGCAATCTGCTGTTTAATATCCCTTTTTACTTTGGATATTTATTTACTTATTTATTTAGCTTTTTGAGACAAGGTCTCACGCTGTAATTCAGGCTGGTCTTTAGCTCACTGTGTAGCCCAGGCTGGCCTAGGACGCACAGCGGTCCTCCTGCCTCAGCCTCCCAAGTGCTCAGATTACAGGTGCGCACCACCACACCTGGCTTGGATATTTATTTGAAACAGTTTCTAGGTTTTTGTTTAGTAGTACTGGGAATTTAACTCAGAGTTTCAGGGATGTTAGGCAAGTGCTCTGCCACTGAGCTACACCCTAGTGCCCCCTCTTTTGTGGTGCTAGGGATTGAACCTAGGCCCTTTGCACTGAATTATACCCCAAGCTTTTTTTGTTTTGTTTTCACTTTTAATTTTGAGATAGGGCCTCAGTAAGTTGTCCAGGTGAGACTCAAATTTACAATCCCCCTGCCTCAGCCTCCCAGAGTGCTGGGTTTACAGGTGCATGCCACCATGCCTACTTGCCTTCCTTTTTTTTTTTTGGTAGCGGGAATCGAACTCATGACCTTGTGCTTGCCAGGCAGGCGCTTGTGCTGCTGAGCTATATCCCCGGCTCTTTTTTTTTAATACAGAGAATAAAACAAAATGGCTCATTATCACATCAAATACTATTTCTAGTAATAATAAATAGATTAAAATAATGGATAGTAGATAGGCCGCGGATATAGCTTAGCGGCACAGCACCTGTCCGGCAAGTGCAAGGTCATGAGTTCGATTCCCCATACAAAAAAAAAACAAACAGGATAGTAGATAAATAAAACAACACAGGTGTGTGTTAGGAAAAAGGTCCTCCATGTTACCTCTCCCTTCTTATCATCATCCTCCCAGCAAAGAGACTGTTCTTAACCTCCCTTGCCATCTCCTCTAGCGCCATGTCTAGGAGACGTGGTGCTCTGCCTGCCACCGTGCAGGACCTGGAGCTCTAGCAGCTCAACACCAAGCTAAGAAGGTGGCATGATTCCCCCTCCTGCAGAGGTGAGCAGGACCCAGAGCCTACCACAGGCAAGGACACCTCACACTGACTCGGAGACCTGCACCCGGTTCCCTTGGCTGCCTGCCTACAGCCTTTTAGTCTTTGCCCGTACATTGCACATTGGCCGCGGTGGCCCACTGTTCTCTTGGATCTTCTCTCTCTTATTGATTTGTATGTGTTCTTTGTAATTAGCCTTTTGTCCTCTGTGTCACTGCCAAGTTTGTCAGTGGCCCTCCTGAGCGAAGTGGTTCCTTTCTTTTGCTTTTCAAAAGGTGCTGGCACAGAAGCCACTATAATCCACAGGGCAGTGCAGACATGAAGACCTGAGAGACTGTTCCCTGTCCCTAGTTGAAGCCACTCCAGGTCATGTCCCTTTCCCTAGGTTATGGTTATATTAATGATACAGGCAAAGTTGAACCTTCACAAATTCTTTCCCCTTGGCTGCTGGGCTCAGACAAATGGAGGCCAGAGCTTTCTTGTAGCTAGAGGGTAGGAGCCTGGTTAGGAAGCAGCTCCAGAGATCAGTGAGCCAACAGATGCCAGTGGGCAGAGCAGGGTGTGAGCACACGTGCACAGACCTGCTGATCACATATCCACTCCGTAAATAGGCCCCATGGCCTAGGCTCCCCAGAAGTCTGGGTGCCCACACTTCCCCTACTGGAGCAGGGCCTTCATTCTCCTGTTTATCTTCTGCTTTGACTTCTGAGTGTCCTCTCTCTCCCAACTACCATGGGGCTGGGAGTCCTAAGATTGCCCTCAAATGGTCTCCCTGGAGAAGAGGGTCTCGAGCGACCACAAGGCCCCTAGTGGAAGCCTCCAAGTTCCTCTGTCTTGTGTCCTTTCCCATTTTGGAATCTGGCTGAATCATGGGTTTCTGCTTTATGCACTGTGAACTCTGCTCCATGCTAGCCAGGTTCTCCTGGCTTCTATCTGACTGGGTCCTGGCCACCCACCCTCAGTGGGGTTTTGTTCTTTGCTTCTTTTGGTGTTGGGGAACCATCCAGGGCCTCATACGTTGCTAAGCAAGTGCTTTCCTACTGAGCTACATCCTAGACCTTTTGTATGGATTTAGAGGGTCTGAGGGCCAAAGCTATGTCCTACCTCAGCAAGGGCAGAGAAGCCCCCATCCCAGACTTTAAGGGAAGGAGAGATGCCTATAATCTCCTACAGTTCCCCTGAGGGCTGTCTGACTGGTTCTAGGAAGCCCATAATACAGGGCTGAAGGACAAGAGAAAAGCTGGGTACTGTGGCACAGGCCTATAATCTCAGCACTCTGGAAGGCTAAGGCAGAAGGACTGAAAGTTCAAGC
This sequence comes from Chinchilla lanigera, assembly GCF_000276665.1. Taxonomy (NCBI): domain Eukaryota; kingdom Metazoa; phylum Chordata; class Mammalia; order Rodentia; family Chinchillidae; genus Chinchilla; species Chinchilla lanigera. The sequence goes on along the minus strand of NW_004955442.1, from coordinate 18,138,875 downwards.
CCACCCCATGCAACTTAGCAACACAGCAAGACCCCATCTCAAAATATAAAGTAAAAAAGAGCTAGGGATGTAGCTCAGTGTAAAGGTCCTAGGTTCAGTCCCCAGGACCAGGAAAAAAAAAAAAAAGTGCAAATATCATTAATTGCACATGCACTTGGGGATTTTCATGCGATCATAAGCTCTGAAGAAATGGTGAAATCTGTTTATACTTTTTTAGACAAAGAATAATAACTTTGTAAGGACTAAGACAAATGTCTGGACAATCTCTGGGCTGTAAATTCTAGTGACGTCACTTGTAGATATACTGGGCAGGAGTAAAGCTAGTAAAGATAAGGGTTACTTCAAATTTATTTATTCAAATTCATCATTGTAGGGATCCATTGGGTTCTTGCTGCACCCCGGGAAGGAACAGCGGTGAGAACGAGGAAAACATAGGCAAGAGACAAAAAGCTGCGATCAGGTGAAGAGCCTCTCTCCTGAGCAGAGGAAGGGGAACCCTGACCAAGAACAGTAGAGCGTTTATTTATACCCTCAAGAGGTTAGTTAATCTCCACCTCGCTGCCCAGCAATCAGTTAACAAGGTACAACGGCTTGTTTACGTGCTTCGAGGAGCTCCCGTGTTCTCAGAGCTCCCGTGTTCTTGGGCTGGCTTCGTCCTGCGCGTGTAATTACTTTCCAGCTTCAGCGACTCCCAACACATCATGGCCTGGGTGACCAGGTCTCTGATGATTCAGGCCATTTTTCTGTCTTGGTTCTAGGAGAACACTATTCTCAAGAAATCTTTCTAGCCTGCTGAGGGTAGGGAAAGACCACATGACCTAGCCGGGCATGGTGGCTCATGCCTGTAATCCTAGCTGAAACTCAGGAGGCTGAGGCAGGAGGATCACTGTGAGTTCGAGGCCCACCTGAGATAGAAAGTGAGTTTAAGGCCAGCCTGAACTGCATAGCAAGACCCTGTCTCAAAACAAAACAAAACAAAAAACAACAAACAAAAAAACAAGACCACACGACCTGCCTGCCTGCACTTCCTCTTCCAGTTGAAGTAACCCTATGCTGACCCAGCACATTCTGAGATGGCCTGACCTTAACTCTGTCACTGGGAAAGCACCAGGGCAGGTACTCTGTCCACTGGCATCCACTGTGCCCCTGCAGGCTTCAATGCACAACCACCAGTGGCACACATACACCTGTTCTGTCCACAGGTGCTGGAGGGCCTGGGGAGGCTGGCTCACCTGGTTCTCACCCAGTCAGGAAACAGGCATGCAGCCAGCTTCTCTGAACCGTGGCCTTCCATGAGCACAAGGAGGTACTGACAGGCCTCCAAACTGAGAACAGGGTGAAGTCAGGAAAGGCCGGGACTACTTAAGCCTCTCTCATTCCACCCCTTCTCTCCCTTTGTCCAAACTCCCTTTTACCCTGCCTACCTTGTTTCTCTCACTCTATGCTCCACCCCTACCCTACAGATGCTGGGAGCCCCACCTCTGCTGTTGGCAGCTGCCTCATTGGGCATTGCACTGCTGGCCTTCCTGCTGCTACTAAGACACTGGGGCTGGGGCATGTTACTCATATTCTGGTACGAGCTTGTTGTGCAGCCCGTCAGAAACCTGGTCATGGGTGACACTAAGGAACAGCGCATCCTGCGCCATGTGCAACAGCATGCCAAGCCTGGGGACCCGCAGAGTGTGCTGGAGGCCATCGATACTTACTGCTCACAGAAGGAATGGGCCATGAACTTGGGCAAAAACAAAGGTGGGTGACCTGGGGCAGAGCAGGGCAGGGCAGGGCGGCAGAGACCTTACAAGAGAGTGCTGTTGCCAGGGGCAGTTAGGAAGTGTGGGACATGCTCTGGTGGGAGTGCTTGGCTTATCAGAAGCTTGAGCCACAGGCCAGGCAGAGACTGTCCAGAGACCTGGGTACCCACTGCAGAGCTCTGCTAGGACTGGTCCCACAGGGCAAAGAGGGAGAATTGACAAAACGTGCTTTGTACATTTTGTCCCTGGTGCTTGAGGCCGCTGTCCAGGGACTTGGGGTTTTGAATCAGGCTCTGTAAAAGTCCCTGCCAGGGACATCTCTGTGGACACTGGCCCCTGGTGATGCCTCAAGACCCTGCCTCAAGGGTTCCACTAGGCCTCACGCTCACTGGGTATGAGGGTGTGCAGCTCCCCTTAGACTTCTGCCTGATCTGTATCATGGGACCTGGCTGGGAACCAGTTAGGCAGGTTCTCTGGGCCCGCCCCTGGCAGTGGACTCTGACCTGGGCATAAATGTGCTGTGCTGCACCCCTGCCCTACACTTGGCTCCTGGGGGCAAGACTTCGAGCCCTCTTTCCAGTCTCCTTGGAGCCCATAACACTTGAGGGAGTCAACAAGGTGAAAAAGATAAGCACTGGCATGTACAAAGGCATGGAGGCCCAGGGTGCCATGGGAATTCCATGAGTGTGTGTAGTGGGACCAGGTCCTTGGGGCTGGGGCCTTTGGGTAGGCAAAAGACCCTCCCCAGCCAGGCATGGTGGCACATGCCTGTAATCCCAGCACTCAGGGCTGAGGCAGGAGGGTCACTGGAGTTCCAGACCAGCCTGGGCTTACAGTAGTGGTTTCCAAGTCAGCCTGAGGTATTAAAACCATCTCAACCCCTGCCCCACCCCCCACAAAAAAAGACCCTCTCCAGCAATGGGTAGAAAGGATGGGGAGGAAAGGGGCTGCTGCTAGATGCAGAGAGGATGAAGCTGCTGAGCTCCCCTCTGTCCACCTGTGCTCACACCCGCCCCAAACACCCCGCAGGTGAGATCATGGATGCTGTGATTCGGGAGCACAGCCCCTCCCTGGTGCTGGAACTGGGGGCCTACTGTGGCTACTCAGCTGTGCGTATAGCCCGCCTGCTGCCACCTGCTGGGCGGTTGCTCACCATGGAGATCAACCCCGACTACAGTGCCATCACCCAACAGATGCTGGACTTCGCAGGCGTGCAGGACAAGGTATGGTCTGCCTGAGCCAGGTGACAGATGTGAACACTGAGGCTCAGAGGGGCCTAGGTGAGCAGGGAAAGACCCAGGTCACACCTGAACTCAGTTCAAAAACTGAGCACCCAGCCAAGCAAAGTGATATACCCTGGGTGGCTGAGGCAGGACTACAGGTTTGAGCCCAACCTGGGCAATTCAACAAGTTAATAAGACCCTGCTCAAAACAGATACTAAGAAGCCAGGCGTGGTGGTGCACGCCTGTAATCCCAGCACTCAGGAGGCTGAGGCAGGAAGATCTTGCAAGTTCGAGACCAGCCTAGGCTAGAAAGTGAGCTCAAGGCCAGCCTGAACTCCATAGTGAGATCCTGTCTCAAAAAGACAAAAAAAAAAA
>NW_004955442.1:18094477-18135390 GCF_000276665.1 Chinchilla lanigera | reverse complement strand
CCCCAGTACTACAAAAAAGAAAACCAACAATGAAACTCCAAAACAAAACACTAGCGAGAGGCCCCTTGGTGCTCAGGGTTAAGGAAGAAACCACCAGCACTTCTGGGAGAGCGGTTTCCCTGCTCCCTGAGGGAAGGGGACAGAATGCTGACTTGTCTCCCCACCAACTCAGAGTAAACCGCTGGGGAAGTTTGTGTCCCTGTGGGCATGATAACAGCAGCACACTGTTCCAGGTCACCGTCCTGCTTGGGGCGTCCCACGACCTCATCCCCCAGCTGAAGAAGAAGTATGATGTGGACACGCTGGACATGGTCTTCCTCGACCACTGGAAAGACCGCTACTTGCCAGACACCCATCTCCTAGAGGTGAGCAACACCTGCCTCGCTCCTCCTTTAGATCCTGTTTTTAGATCCATAGAGGCCCTGGGTGGAAATGGGAAAAAAGGAGTTTGGGGCAGGGGGTGTGGGCCAGGGCCAGGAAGCATGACTTGCTGGAAAAGTGGGCGCAAAGTGCTGCCATGTAGAACACCTTGATCCAAAACGCCTGGGCCATGAGGGCAGAGGGCCAAGGAGATGGAGCAGCTCTGGAGCCAGAGTTCAGACTGGGCCCCAGCTAGTGCTGGCACAGTGAAAGCAGCTGTGTCCTGGATTTTTCTCCCAGGCTTCTGCTATCCAGCCTCTCAGCCCCTCAGCCCCCTCCCAGCCCTCAGTGCCGCTGCTCACCAGGCCTCACCTTGCCAAGACTCCAGCAGTGAGTGGGAGTCATCCTCACTGAGTGGCCAGGGCTTGGGGCATTGGGCAGCCCCGAATGGACTAACACTTAATGAGTGGCCCTGGGGAGGAGCCCGTCCCTCCCTGATGGCCAATAAGGAGACACTGAGCAGCTCCTCCTTGTCTGTCTGGTGTCATCACCCACAGCTGTCCCAGGAGTTGGACACCTCCTGTGTGCAGCAAGACCCTGAATGTGACTGGCTCCGCCACGGCAGGGCAGTGCCACTGTGGCCGGGACACGGATGAGAAACCAGCACTGGCAGGGGTCTGGTGGGTGTGAAAGGACACAGAACGTCCTGGCAACAGAGAGAGGTGGGGCACAGAGGGCTTTGAGTACGTGAGGTGGGGAAACCCTGTTGTCGAGAAGGATTTTTGTTGGTCTGGTAGAATGAGAAGATGGGTGACTGCGGAGGGTGAATCAGAGGCCCCAGCACCCCCACCCATTTTGAAACAAGGTATAGTTCAGGCTGGCCTTGAACTCACCAATTAGCTCCTGCTGACCTTGAACTTTCAGTGATCCTCCTGCCTTAGCCTCTCAAGTGTAGGAATTATAGGCCCTAGGCCCACTTTGGAAGTATGAGCCCTAAGATTTTCAAGAGAGGGGGGAATCTGGGACTAGAAACTAGACCAGAGAACCTGCTTTGACCAAGGGGACAGGTATGGGGGGCAGGGGCTGGGGTAAGCAGGAAGGAGACCTGCAGGTCAGGACAGGACCGCCATGAGGAGTTCTCAGGCAGAGGGAGGCCCACCCAAGAAAGGGGATATGAACCTGGAAACTGGGTACTGAAGGCAGAGAACAGGTGGCCGACCAGACGGCTGCACTTGGAGAGAGGGCTGGTGTCACAGGAGTGGATTTCAGCAGCTTTTAGTGCATCTGATAATTACAGGGGTCTGCTTTTAGAAAAGTAGCAAATATTGCAGTTCAGTAACTAGGAAACTAATAGTTTTCACAGTGCTTGTTCAACACTGGTAATTATCTCAAAAGAAGAGACGGCAGGAATTGGAAATAGCTCTACTTTAAAAATTGGAAATGGCTGTACATTTAAAATGTGCTCTACAAAGCCGGGCGTGGTGGCACATGCCTGTAATCCCAGCACTCAGGAGGCTGAGGCAGGAGGATCGTTGGGAGTTTGAGACCAGCCTGGGCTACAAAATGAGCTCAAGGCCAGCCTGAACTACATAGTGAGACCCTGTCTCAAAAAAACAAAACAAAATAAAATGTGCTCTACAGACCCACAGCCAGGGCTCACTGCCTCCTGGCTGGTATAGGATCCAAGTCAGCCTGGCCCTGTGGAAACCCAGCCACCGACTCTATTAGTCAGCTCTGTGAGCATCAGAGGAGTAAAGGGTTGGGGGTTTAGGCACAGGTGCAAATCCAGAACTGGATGGCTACTTTGGGAGGCCGTAAGCCCGTCACGCAGGCGTCTTCGAAGGGCTGCTTGAGCATCTTCACAACACAGTGGGTGGGCAGGAGTGGACAGAAGCCTTGGTGCCTTTTTATGACCTAATACTGCCACTTCTGCCTTATTCTGTTAGCATTACCAAATCTAGCCCTTGTCCAAGGGGAGAAGAATGAGCCCCCATGTGTGAAGGGAAGAGTGTCACCAGCCTGGTGGAGAGTTCAAGACCACCTGGCCTGCAAGGCTGTGCTCCCTCCCACACCACTGTCTCTGCTGCATGACAGCCAGGGATCTGCTCAGACTCCAATGTATTTTTAGCCAGAATTCTCCAGGTGGCCCCAGTGGTTGCTCAGAAGGCCCAGGCGACCTGAGGACAAGCGGGATAGGAGCTGTCTTCTCGCCCCTCAGATGAGTTTCCTAAGGAACAGTGGGCGCCTAGACCCCCTCATAGGTGACCAACACTTTCTCCCGTGATGAAGTAATGGAACTTTAGGGTCCTTGGTCTTACTGGTAGCCACACTGTGCCTCTTCAAGCTGGCTCTCTAGTCCCTGGCTGACCCTAAGAGTTTAGGGACCCAGACACCCTCCTCATATTGTACATTTCCTGCTCCAAACCTGAGGGAGCTCCCTCTCAGGTCCTGGGAACTTGTGGCCTCCTGCTGAGGAGGTCTTTATTTTAGGTCTTTTCAGCCAACATTTTCAGCTTTTTTAAGAGAAAATAATACATCGAGATTTATAGTGATGCTTCCTATTCACATTCTGGAACATGGGACTGTCCTTTGACCTCAGAGCTTCATTTTCCACAGGGCCCCTAAGGACCCCTCAGCTTTCTCCCAGAGCTCATGGACTGGGAATGACTGCCTCCCTCAGGCAGATCACTGCGTGGCTGTTTAGAGGAGGGCACAGAGTCAAATGCCAGTGCTTTTCAGATCCCTGCTGTCCGTGATTTGAGACACCCTGGTCGCATTCTTTTATTTTCAGTGTGGGGGATGGAACTCAGGTTCTACATGCTAGGCAATCACTCTCTCACTAAGATACACCCCCAGATCACTGTTTGATTTTGCTTCTGATGTTCAAGATTACTTTCTTTAACTTTTATAATTCTGTGGGGAGGGGGGAGCACCTCTAAAGTCAGTCTAAGACAGGGACATCCCCTCTCCAGCTGCCTCTCCCCCACCAGGACACACTTCCTCTCAATGTTCCTCTACTATTTTTTCTTTTTTTTCGGTGTGATGTAAGCAGATCCACCTCCCAGCTTAGACAAGCGTCCTATGATGTCTCCCTGCTAAGAGTGGAGCCTACAGACCATTACCTGTGGTACCATGTCCAGTAATGACTCCTTCCTTCTGCACAGAGCCTGGGCCCAGAAACCCCAGTGTGTTCCCAGTGGAAATAGGGGTCTGCAAATGTAGGAGCTTGGGGCTGTCCAGAACAGACAAGGGGCATGCTTGTCAGTGGAAAGGTTGGCCCTGCTCCCTCAAACTTGCAAGTCACCCTAGGCAGGCTGGATATCCCTTAGTGACCACATTAGTGGCCCAAGCCCCCAGAACCTATCCCTTGCAGGTGCCTATATTACTAGTGCTAAGTGTCTAAGGGATACATTGGCCACACTCTGACCTCACCACCACCTCCATTCATGTAGCATTTACTGACCAACTGCTACACACCACATACTGTTTTAGTGGGCGGGGATGAATATAGGAGTGAATGGAGGCTGGGGTATAGCTCAGTAGCAGAGCACTTTCCTGGCATACACAAGGACCTGGGTTTGATCCACCACACACAAAAAGGAGTAAATGGAGGAGCAAAAGTCCCTGTCCTCTTGGAGCTGATGGTTCAGAGGTAGCACTGCCTAACACAGCCCTTTTCTGAAGTGGACGCTCTGAAGAGAAAGTAAGGGAGTTAAAGAGACCTGGACTCCTGGGCTGGACACAGGCTAGTGTGTGAAGCAGCAAGCTGGGGATAGCTCCTGTTTGGGGGTAGGTTTACCAGGCACTCTGACTGTCCCTCCTCCACCTGTCTGTCCCCTGCAGGAATGTGGCCTGTTGCGGAAGGGGACAGTACTCCTGGCTGACAATGTCATCGTCCCAGGAACACCAGACTTCCTGGCATACGTGCGTGGGAGCAGCAGCTTTGAATGTACACACTACAGCTCATACCTGGAGTACCTGAAGGTGGTGGATGGCCTAGAGAAGGCTGTCTACAAAGGCCAAGGCAGCACAGAGCAGTCTTAATTGCCCACCCTGCTCTGGGTTACCCTGCCAAGTCTGGTCTGGAAGGATGAGATGGATGTTTTGCTGCTGAGGTCATATCTGTGATCCTGGGGTCTTTCCTTACATGTGAAGCATACTTTAGGCAGGAGTCTTCCTCAGGCTGACCTTCTGTGTTGCAGTTCCAAATTGTCACACACTGGCACACTTCAAAGTGTAGGGGGATCACCATGCAAAACCACTGCAATACATCTGGATGGTATCTGCTGATAAAGACTAAATTGAGGGCTTAGTTATAACTCAGTGGTAGAACACTTGCCTAGTATGTACGAGGTATCAGCTCCAAGCCCTAGCACTGCAAAAAGTAAACAAAAAATTGGAGCCAATGACAGTGTCGCCAGCCAGCAAATGGAACTCCAATAGGGTGTGTACAACTCAGTGGTCCGCAGGCACTGACAAATCATTAGACCTGGGAAAGACTGAGCAAGCTGCAGACATCTAGAAACTGCTGGGCTCACTCAGGCCATCCTAGAGGTTTGCTGTCACCAGGTGGCAGCAGTGTCTCGGTGACAGTACCAGCCACCAACTCATCACACTTCTGACTCAAATTTTTACCTTTTTAAGACTAACTCATAACCTCTTTACTAAACTCAGCTAGCTGTAATAATCCTCCATACCAAAACATTTAAAAGACATAAAATGGAAATTAAAGATCTAAACATTTATATACAAGAGATCAACTGAGTCTTATTCTTCTCGATTGCACTACTCCCTCTTTCCTGAGGCCCTCAGTTTCAACATCAAACACGCCAAGCCCCTGGCAACTGGATGCTAATGCTATAGGCCAGGCTCAGGACTGGGTAGCACACCTAGCTGGCGGCTGCTGGGATGCATCTGGATGGTATCTGCTGATAAAGACTGAATTGAAGGCTTAGCTATAACTCAGTGGTAGAACACTTGCCTAGTATGTACGAGGTATCAGCTCCAAGCCCTAGCACTGCAAAAAGTCAACAAAAAACTGGAGCCAATGACAGTGTCGTTGGGGATCCAACCCTGCTTGGCACTGCTCCTTCTGGTTAGGCCAGGGACACATTAGATCCACCAGGATGTCTGTCTCCCTAGAAACCAGAACAGGGTAAAGCCTTCACACCCATCTCTGACCAAGAAAGGGCTGGATCAGGTGGGCTTGGGGTTATGTAGAGTACCCAGGCCCTCTGGACACACAGGTGACCTTAAGTGGAAGTACCTTCTCCTGTCCTACCCAGTCTTGTTTACCAGAAGAGAAAGGTAGGCTCAGAATGGCTGGATAGTTCCGCTGATTGCCCAGCTGGCAAATGATGAAGAGCTGGCTTGTGTTGACCTATGTCCAAAGCTCCCCCAGCTGTCACCTTGGCCCTCAGGCCTTAACTATCGAAGGAGACTGCTGGCCACCCTGAGGGTTGCCAGGGCCCTAGTAGGGGTCTAGTTCCTAGTCTAAACCAACCCTGACCAAGACTTCGCTCCTGGGCTCAGAGCCAGCTAATCACCCAGAAGCCAGCCCACTCCTCTGGGCCTAAAGAAGGGATCAGTAGCAACCCAGGGTGGGAGGGCATAAGGAAATGCACATGGGCCAGGCCCCTGCCCCTGCCCCTGCCCCTGCCGTCTGTGTCTGCCCATTCCCCACCCTTCACCCTTAGCACCAAGGGAGGGGCCAGCGGATTGTAAGTGGGGATCTGACAAGACACGAAGTTCCTTTGCTCCTTTTTTTAATTTTTAAATTTTCTTACAAAAATTTAGATGTTTACCAATACAATCTTATTTTGGTTTCATTTTAAATGCTTTTTATCAGTGTTTTTCTTCTGTTTTTAAGTCACAAACAGCAGGCACTGAACAGCAGTCTCCTGCCACCACTGGAGGTCAGTCCTGGAGGTTATTGAGGTTCTGGACAGATGCGAGGCAGCAGCCATGGTGGCCCCAGCCAGAAGTGGCTCAGTGCAGGGTCCCTCTGCTTTGGGGTCCCCCACCCACAGGACTCCAAGGGTAGAAGGGAGTAAGCAGAGCCTGACCCTGACTTTGCTGCCTCCAAAGCCTCCCTGCCCGGGCCTGCCCTTATAGAGCAGCCCCAAGCTGCCCATGGCCAGCCTGCCATGCGGAGTAGGGCTCTGGAGTTCAACTTCTTTCCGCAAGACCCCTCCCTGCCTGAATGTTCCTCCCTCAGTCCATACTGCTCCTCTGGGGTACCTTGCAAATGGGGCACACGCTCCTACTCTGCCAAAGAAAAGCCAGGCTCCCTCCCCTATCGCCTCACTGGGTCCCGCCCCAATGTTCTCACACTCACACTCACACACAGCACCATGTCAGTAAACAGCTAACTCAGGCCTAGGAGTTAGGTCAAGAGAGCAGAGGGAGAGACAGACAGGAGGGTGTGCAGAAAATCGGGCCCTGGCTCAGGACAGGAGGCTCCACCAACCCCTGCCAACAGAGGGCTCCAAGCTCCACGACAGGGTCTGCTCAGGATGGCCTTTCTCCTGGCGATCCAATCTCTTAACAAATGGCTGAGCCTGGGCCCTGCAGAGGGAGGGGAAGGTGGATGCTACAGCAAAACACAGGCAGCAGGGTCAGCAGAATGGGGCAGGGCAACATACAGACAGGACAACTGCCTCCAGAGGCCGCACTGAAGGAGATGTGGACAAATAGTTCCAGCTGCTACGGGTCAGGGGTAGGGTGGGAGGCGACCCCAAATGACTTGACACCAAGGCAAATCCTGACTCACTGGTCTCTGTGGAACCCTGTGCTAGGGGTGTTTGAAGGTCTGGGGGCCCATCCCTGATCTCACAGTGCCTACGATGGGGCTGTAAGCCCTGAGAGGACCCTCCTGCTCAGACCTCTGTCTGACCTTGCCTAGGATGAATGCTTGGGGCTGCTGTGCTTGCTGGGGAGCACACAAGGAGAGCAGAACATGCAGCCAGCAGAGATTAACAAGAAGCCCCTGCCCAGGGAAAACAGACAAACAACCAGACAAGAGAACCACCAGACAAGAAAACGTACCAGGCATGCAAGCTAGACCCAGGAGTCAACAGGCTGAGGCTTAGAGTCCCCCACGGCGTCCACCAGCCTGACCGCAGGCCTGCTGGGCCCGGGAGGAGGGGCCTTCCTGCTGGGGTCGGGCTGCAGCACACAGGTAGATAGGTAGGTAGCAGCAGGACATTAGAGGCAGAACAAAGCAAGTTAGCTGCAGCTAAAGGGCAGAGCTGGGCTAGTCCATGGGGTCAGGGCAGTGCTGGAAGGATGGGCCGACCAAGGCAGCACAAGAGAGCTGAGCTGGTGTGCCTCACACAGGCTCAGGTGGCACATGGATGCACATAGAGGCCCGTGCATGAAGCTAGGGACTGGCACAGAGCAGGTGGCAGATGCTGTCCTCATGAGTGGGCTATGGCAGGCACCTTGCCCACACACATGCACAAAGAGAAGTGTGAATACCTGCTTGCTCGGGCTCTCTGGTCCTCTGCAGAGTGTAGCGGGGCAACTCCGTTCCCTGCCCCCTTCTGCCCAATGAGCATGAACTGCAAACCCATCAGCACTCACAGGCTGGCTGATATGAGGGGCTGCTTCCTGGGCAAGGTCCCATGGCTCAGCTGCCCCACCAGTGAGTGCCCCCCCAGTGGTACCCAAGATCAAACTCAACACTGCCTGGCTACTCTTTGGGCGAACTCTGGACCCAAAGCCTCCTGGGTAACCTGCTGATGGCCACTTACTTTTAATGGTTCCTTCTCAGAGGCCTCCCCTGCAGAGTTGCTGCCCAGGGCCCTCCGCTCCCTCCGGTCCACAGTAGAGTACCCATCTGTGGTGGGGGATGTGAAAAGAGCTCTGAGGGGTGGCACTGTAAGAACAGGTGATCTCAGCCCAGACAGAGCAGACCCCTGGAATAGGTGGCTACTGTACAGTCCACACATACCGTCCTGGAGCCAGCTCTCACCACCCACTGCCTCACTCCCTGAGCACCCCTGAACCAAATCTCTTCTACAACCAACACCTCCTTGGAAAGCTTTCCCATCACATACATACGCCATACAACCACCAGACCCCTCCCAGGCCCACCCCTCCTGAACAGGAAACTAGTCTGCACATCTGCTCTCACCTGGACCAAGTGTATCCATGGGGATCACATCCCGGCTGCCTGGCTTCTCACCATCTGCAAGGCATGAGCAGGTGGCTGGTTGCAATCCGTGGATAGGTTGAGGTGGGACCAGGGCAGACAAGCCCAACAGACTGGCTTCAGTCACACCAGGTGCCCTCTGTCACTAATGTCTTTGCATTCCTTTGTCCAACCTCTGTTTGCTGGCAACCATCCTCCAGCCTGGCACCCATGCAGATGCCATGGAAATAGCAGTACCAGAAGGCAGGGAGATGGCCCCTCAACCATGGGGTCATTTCAGTAGCAGAAGGCTTGTCTCCTTTCTCCCCTTTATCCACCTTATTACCATCAGCACAGGTGTACCAGCTCCTGAGCTTAGGAAGGGACAGAATGCTGCCTCTACTCACCGAGGCTCTTGTCTACCAGCGGCAGTGTGCTGTCATCAAAGCCCCCAGGGCTCTGTGGTCCCTTGGGGCCCTTGGCGGTGGTAGCAGCTGACTGAGATACAAAACACAGATATGAGGTAAGGTCAGAGGCCTTTCCTGGGGGTCCAACCTGGCAAAGTGAGGGTGGGAAGCCAGGAAGAGCCGCACCTGGAAGCGAGCCTTGGTCCAGCCCTCCCTCTGCAGGGCGCTGCGCAGCTCCTTGTAGCTCCACACCGTCTGTAGCACGTGTGAGGCTGCCTTGGCTTCGCGCACTGACTGGCTGCGGCAGGCCAGAGGCAGGGTCAGAGACCTGCCCCACCTCGTCCTCCCCTGCCCCATCCCCGTCCCAACGCCACCCCGACCCCACCCACCTTGCTGCCACCAGCGCCACAAGCGCTGGTACACCATGGGCCTGCAGGAGTGAGCGCGCATTGTCCAGGCTGTCGGACACAATCTCGTGGATGGTGTTGAGCACAGCCACCACCGTGTCCTCCTCCAGGTGGGCCCCAGGACGTGTAGGGGCTTGTGCATTGCGCACGTTCCGCACCAGCTCAGACATGGCATAGCTTCCTGAGAGGCAGGGTCTGGTGTTAGGATACACCTGTGCCCCACCCCTTTGGAAGGCGCAGAGGTCAGGAGATAGGTACCAAGGAGGGAGCCCCTCAGAAAGTGGGTTAAGCCTCGAGGACAGGACCAGGGAGAGGCAAGCTCCTGTGGCTGGTACCAGCCCAAGCCACGTGGGAGGGGCCTGGACCCCTGCACTACTTAAGAGTGAGTAGCACTCCCTAGCTTGGCCCTTCCAGCCTTCTCACCTATGAGGTCTTTGTTGCGCCGATCCAGCGAGAGGTTGCGCAATGCGATGGCAACAGCACGCACCACCTTGTCTGTCTCAGACTGCAGCAGTTCCACCAGCACCGGCAGCCCGCGCTCTTTGCGCACTGTGGCACGGATGTATGTGGCCCACTGTGACGGTGGGGGCAGGGCGGTGGGCTGCTCTGCAGGGGTCAGGCAGCACAAAACCCTACCCCAGCAGCTTCAGCACACCTCCACCAGCTATAAGAAGTTCACCACACTGCACCCCCAAGACCTTGTGATGGAATCCCCATTCCCCCCCACCAGCCTGAGCAGGGGCTACAGGCAGCAAAACGAGGTGCTCCCCTCCGCCCAGCTCTTGCCCTCCCCGGAAGACCCGGCCCTCACCATCCAGTTGCCAGCACTGAGGTTTTGCAAAGCACCAGCGGCAGCCTCCAGGGTGTTGAAGTTCCGGCTCTCCGTAAGGAGGGACAGGTAGAGACGTACCACCTCAGGCTGATACAGCAGCTCGAAGCCTGGACACAGGGCATCCACACCATGATCATCTAGACTCTCTTCCCACTTGATCAGCCTTACCCACAGTACTCCCAGAGGCGGGGCCAAGATGGGTGTGGACCAGTACTTTTTTTTTTTTTTCCCGGTACTCACAACCTTGCACTTGCCAGGCAGGCGCTGTGCCGCTGAGCTAAATCCCCAGCCCCTGGACCAGTACTTATTACCAATGTAGTCCTCTCTTACAGCCACAAAAAGAGGAAAGCATTCCCATTTCACAGAGTAAACTGAAGCTCAGCAATAGGTTCAGGTAAGAGTACTTCCTCAACCTTGCTACCAAAGAAAAAGGACTAGCAGCCTTAGTATTCAGGAAGCCTGGGGTACAGAAGGAGGCAGCAACTGGGCCGTTCCCCTATACCAAGACCCCTCTCCAGGAGCATACACAGAAACTGTGCAACCATAAGACCGCCCCTAGCAACAGGTCCTTCTTCCTTGGCAACTGAGATGGCCTTTGCCAGTGCCTGAGATTGCAGTCACAGCTCCACCCCTAGCAACAGGGCCTGCCCTTCCAGGCAACCACTTCAGGCTCTTAACCTTTGAGGCCCAGCCTGGCTACATGGCTACCTGGAGATGGTGCCCCGCATTGGGTTCCACACATAGGGTCCCAGACGGCTTTCCGTGCCTGTCTGATCCCACTCTGGGGCTTCTGGCTGGTGCAGGACATCAGCTCTCTCTCCCCTGTCCTCCCATGCATTTCATTCCCCTATTCCTCATGCCCCATACTCCCTGCACTCTAGCCTGCTGAGCTTCCTGCTCCACACTCTCCAAGCACATTACCTTCTTAGGACATCTGTACAGGTTTGCCTGGAAGTACTCCACAGACCTCCCAGGGCTGGGCCCTTCACCCCACCTGGGGGCATCTGAGCTATTCTGATTGGCAGGGCTCGCTAGGCCCCTCCCTGGTAGTTTTCTCTCAGGCTGGGTTCTCAGTGCTCAGCACAATGCCAGTGCATATTAGGAATGCAGCAGGCAAGGGGACAGGGGAAATGAGTCACCTGCCTGTTTCTGCCTGAGAATGACCACTGAGAGTGGCACTGACTGCCTTCTCAGGATTCTTTCCTCCAACTGGCCCACTTCTCACCTGTTGAATAACTGAGCAAGAGCCCAGCCACTCCTCCCATCAACCCTGCCTGAAAAGACCTGTGGGACTGACCCTGATTCTGAGCTCTCAGGAGATGCCAAGGACTGGACAATCCACAGAAAACCCCACATGTATGGGCCTGATCCTGATGGTACAACTCTCACCACCTGGCCAGTCCTGGACCCAAGCCTGCTGGTGCTGGTGCTGGTTCTGCCCCTGCCCACTCACCTCTGGCAGCCTCAGTTCTCTTGGGCAGGTCCAGCGTGTCAAAGTTCCGGTCCATCTCACTATCCTTCTTGCCTGGAATGGAAGCGTGGCCAGAGGTGAGGTAGACTCCATAGGAAGAATGTTTGAGGGGTGGTTACGCATAGCCCTCTCCTACCCAGAGCCCAAAGAGCAACTTGGTGATCAGCCTTGGGTACCAGAAGGCCCTGGGAGTAGAACATCATTCTCAGAGTTCAGAAAGACAAACTGCCAGGACAGGGTAGTGATGCAGTGGGACCTGGGGACATCTTGGCCTTGTCCTGAGCAGCCAGGGTTCCTCTCCCATCAGTGCTGGGAGTTATAACACAGACCCTACAGGCCCTCTGTGGCTGTAAGGTCTGTAAAGTCAGAGAACCAGAAGCCCAGGCTGGGTGGCAGGTAGAAGCAGACTCAGAGTTGACAGGAACAGGACTTACTGAAGTCTCAGAGCAAGGCAAGGCTGGAACTAAGGGTCTAATATAAAGGGAAAACTCGCCTGGACAACAGCCAGCCTCTATTAGGCAGGAGAACCCCCACATCCAGGCCAAGCCAGTAAAATAGCTCTACAAAAACACTTGCATTCCTCCACAACAGAGAGCTGTCTCCAGCCACCACCCGCATCTCTGCTGAGGGTAACCCTGGAAAGTCAGCAGGGTGGGACCCTGCCCTGCCCAGCTTCATGGGACCTTTATGTACCCTTGTGTCTGAGGGTTAGAGTTTGCCTCCTGGTACCCTGGGTATGGATATACCCTGAGTCCTGCCCACTATGTTCTGCTACAGTACTGACTAGGAAGCTGAGTCTTGCAGCCACCCCACCAGCCCAGGGCTCACATTCTTGCATTTGTCCTGTCCCCAGTTGTCATGGAGATGGCCCTTTAATGGGACTGGGGGTGGGGCAGTGCCTTGAGGCTGGAAGGCATCCCAGGAGCCCACTGCACCAGCTGTCCTGCAGTTGTCATGGAAATAACTGCCTAAGTAATTAGGGACAGGCATCTCCCTGGTACCCACTGCACCTGCCAGTCCTGGACAGTAGGACAAACAGGGACTCACCTTGATGGAACCACTCCTCTGGGCAGCCGAAGGAAGCACAGGAGAGAGGAGACGAACCTGAGCAGGTGCACCCTCCCCATGCTCTTATGTTCCCACTGCATGCCCTGGGTCAAGCAGGTGGGATGTGGATCTCACCTTGAATATTCTAGGGCTGAATGCCCACCCATAGGACAGAGAAGGGGAGGCCTGCGGTCAGAGGGACAGGTGAAGGGGATGAACCACCACTGCTGTAGGGGATGAAAGTTGCTGGAACCTGCACCCTCCAGGTACCGAAGGGGATGGTGCACAGCAAGGGCCTCACCCAGATGCAGTGGGACTTCTCAAGGCCTGCAGGGCACTTCCCCAAAATTCAGGGACAGAGTCTAGGCAGTGGTGGAAAGTATCACATGGACACCAAATGGGGGCCCACCATTGCAGGGGGGAAGGCTGAGCTTGGGTCTGAACCCTGACCCATCAGCAGTGTGACCAGAGTCACACACCATTCTCAGCTCTCTGCTTCCTGACCTGCCCCTTGGGAGAGGACCAGGTATTCTCTGGTCTCTGTGACTATCTACCATAGACATGGAGAGCTTTTCACCTGGGGTGGGAGTCTAGAGGAAAGTCCCAGTATAACCCACCCACCTTTGGCCTTCTTGCCACCAAAGCAGCTGGCGTCATCCCTCCTCCGGCGCTGGGAGCCTGTTGCACTGCCTGGGGGCCCAGGCTCAGCCTCCTGGTACCTATCAGCACCAGGTACCTCCTTGTGCACATGGTAGGACAGGTTCCGCATGATGCACACGCAGTTCTCCACTGACTGTGGGGAGAGGTGACCTGGTGGAGCAGGGTCATGGGGCGTGGGGGCTGCTGACCATCCCAGGACCCCGTGCATGGAGCCAGTCCTCAGAAAAGACACCACTGCCAGGGAGCACCGAGCATGCAGAGATAGGGAGGCCTGAGCTGGAGGTTCACATGGGAGGTAACTGCCAGGGAGGGCCCCCACCCCTTGTGTTGCTCTTGCCATGTGTAGGTCCATGCCCTTCCCAGTGTGGCCAGTACGCTGTGGGTCATGTCCAGACCCACACACCCTTTCCCCTGAACCACCCCAGATGGCTCTGGACTTGGGTTTCAGTCCTATACTGCCCCTCGCTGAGAGGCTGTGCCCACCTTGTTGTCTGTGTCCTTCCTGCCCACGGCTGACTGCAGAGCATGCAGAAGGGCATCCACCAGACCCTCGCACTCACGGAGTCGTCGCCGGGCCTCAGCACCATCAGAGCTCACATTCCTGGTGGCCAAGAGCAGGCCTAGTGACCCCTGTTCCCTATGCTAAGTTCCCCAGCACCAAGGCTTGGGCTTGCCTCACGTGCACAATGGGCCCTGCTACTGCCACAGTGAGGCTACTGGGACAGAATACCACAGCCTAGACAGTGAAGGTGGAGCAGAGAGCCCAGGCCACCCCAAGCCCCGGGTGAATTGGAAAGGGATAGAGGTGGACCCAAGAGGCCTGAATCTGTGCATGGGCAATTCTGCCCACCTTCCTCCCAGTGGCAGTTCTAGGTCCCAACTCGCCCTGAAGTCAGGATCCTACAGGGTCACGGGGACACGAACTGATGGACAGGCACGACCACAGGGGTGTAGGACTCTGTCTGTGAGGTCTCTACAGGGCCTCCAAGCAGTGGGAGGGGGCAAGTAGGGGCCATAGGGTGGAGTAGAAGGTGGAGAATCTTAAGAGGCAGATTGGAGATAAGAGGTCTGCTTCCCTTCCATGGCTGTTATGGTGCCAGGGCAGGCAGGGCTGGCTTGGTCAAGCACTGCAGCAAAGGTGGGAGACCTTGGGAGGGTGCCTTTGAGGGTGAGGAAAGCCCCATCAAGTCTATTTCCCATGCACAGGACTTCTGATGTGGCTCTGAAGCTCCTAAGATTCAGGTGGCTCACTGTGCTCCATGTTATCTTGAAACCTGAGGACATGGCAGCCCTGAGGACGAGGTCAAATATGCACACTGGCTTTGGTATTCCTCCTGCATCCCTGAACAGTGGAGCACCCAGGCAGACTGGGGGAACAAGCCCAAGAGTGGCTGCTATGCAGACCTCAAGCAGCCCGATGTGTTCTTGAAGACAGTCGTCCACTCAGCATCCCGAGGCTTGGAGTCCTCATTAGGTTCCCGCTCCCAGCCCGAGTGGGGCACGATGACCTCGTGTGTCAGTGTCTGCAGGCCGTGGTCAATGATGACCATCTTCAGGGGCTCATACGATGACAGGTTCCACAATGTGCCTGTAGGGTACCACCGAGTACCACACTGATCATGGACCCTGCCCACCCCCCACACCTTCTTGTGCCCCAGCCCACACAGAAAGTTAGTACAGCTTTGTTACTGTTGTTTTGTGTATGCTGCTGAGGAGTGAACCTAGGGCCTTAGCTCCTGCGAGGCAAGTGCTCTACCCCCTAGCTAGTCCTGGCCCACACAGGCAGTTAGGAAAGTAACAAAAGATATAGGGGTTCTGGGGCCTATTCTGGCCTGGATAAAATATATAGGCAGCACCCAAGGTTGCTCCCAGTTGGGAAGGAAGGGGTAGGGTATAGAGGAGGGCATGGCAGCTACTCTTCTTCCTACCCATTCTCTGCTTCATAAATGCATGGGACCAAGGCCCCTGGGACCCCCACCTGTCCTTCAGGTTCTACAAGGCACAAGCACTACCACTGTACTGTCCTGGGGTAGAAACCAAGGAGAGAATTATAGTGATATGTGGGGAGGGGACTTTTCTGATGGGCCCAGTGCTACCCTCCCATGGAAGAAAGACCTATCATAGCATCTGGGCCTAGTGCCTGCATTCTAGCAGCAGGGACTCCTGACCGACTGACTGCTACCAGCCCCGTGGCCTCACCGCTCTCAGGCTGAGCTTTGCTGTCCTTCCTCTTTTCCTGGGGAGGAGTAGGCACAGCCAGTCTCACTCACCGGTGACTAGCTCACGGACCTCGTTGTCACGGGCAGCCCGCAGCAGGCGCACCAGGGCAGGCACACCACCACAGTCCCGGATGGCAGCCTTGTTGTCAGTGTCACGGCCATAGGAGAGGTTGCGCAGGGCCCCACAGGCCCGGCGCCGCACTTCGGCCCGAGGGTGGTCCAGCAGTGCTACAAGGAGCGGCAGCCCACGCAGCTGCCGCACACGCCGCTTCACGCCCTCGTTCTCAAAGCACAGGTGCTGTAGGTAAGCAGCTGCGTTGGCCTTCACAGGGTCCACGGGGTGCCGCAGCATGGCCAGCACCTCGGGCAGCTCAGGGTCCCGCCAGCGTGGTTCCTTGCGGGTGCTGTCCACTGACGGCGAGCGCCGCACCACCCGGTCCAGGCTGCCCAGGCTGCCCCGCTCGGGCTGGGCCAGTGGTGCTGTTGTTGCCGGGAATGGGGGCCTCTCGTCAGTCAGCTCACTGGCATCATCTGCTGTGTCCTCGTAGGTCCTGTGCAGGTGAGCAGGGCCTGTGAACACCTTTACAGCAGCCGCCACCCCTGCCCTCTGAGCTACCCATCACACTGTCCAGAATACTGTGAACCCCAGAGCAGGGATGAAAGGAGAGCATCTATGTCTCAGTCCAAAGCATAGCCTAGGCGCTAAGAGTCACATCCCAGCCCAGCAAGAACTGACTCAAAGCTGGGTTCTGGACAATGGTCATCAGGACTTACACCCCTCCCAGAATGGGGAGCTCCCTCACTCCTGCCACCAGGAGCTAAATGTGTTTCCATGTAACATCCATCCATGATGTGATGGTGGGGGGTGGAGGAGCCCAACTCCCTTCCATAAGGTCATCTGGCTGGTGCCGGATGTGAGATGAGTTGTGACCCTCCCTGTACATGACTGTTCCAGTAGGACCATTCAAGAGACAGTTAGACCGCCAGCCCTGCAAGGTACGAGATGTCCTTGGCTCTTAATAGCCTGGTGGATTAGAGTCATTAAAACCCTTCCGCAGCAAGGGAATGAAGCTAGAGGAGTTAGGTGATTTTCCCGAGTCACACAGGAATCTAGCCCCAGGTTGTGGTGGTGTTCCTATGCTGCATAAAAGAACCAAAGCCTGTGAAGAGGGACTAGGGCACTAAGTTCTGGTTACTACTGTGCATGGGGAGACTGAACCCCAGGCAGAGGCTAGGGCCTCAAGCTCAGAGTAACACCCAAAGCCTCTTATGCTCAGATCTTGACAGCTATCTGGCTATAGCAAAGCAGATGTCAGGCACTGTCACCAATGTCTCTTCCATCCAGCCTAACTCCTACCATCTCGGGGCCTGCCCTTACTGCTGTCATGGAAAAAAGCCAATGCTAATTCAAACTAATGTGTGCATGACTAACTCAGCCCCAGCGGCTTGGTACTCTGAGCTAGGGAATGGAAGGTAGACTTCCCAGAGGAGGAACAGAGTGCTCACCTGGCACGGAGGCCCCGCCCACAGTCAGGTCTCCTCCGTGTGGCTGTGCCATAGTCGGGCTCCAGCTCAGGGCCACCCTCATCATCGGCAGCCAGGCTGCGTGTGTCATCCTCCAAGCCATAGGGCTCTGCCTGGAAACGCTCAGGCAGAGAGCGGCCACTCTGTGGCCCAGGCTCAGGCCCCACAGGGTAGGCCTCCCGGCGGCCAGGCAATGTGAAACACCCATCACCAGGTCCAGGGCCAAGGGGGCCAGTGCGTGGGGCTCGCACTCCAAGCCCTCGAGACAGGCTGCCATAGTTAGGGCCATCACGAGGCTCAGGGCCATCAGGAAAGCCACCCCCACTGCTGAGGTAGGCTCTGGAAAGTGTGGCTGCCGGGCCACCACCACGCAGCAGGAAATGCCGGTCCAGGGGGCCATCGGAAAAAGGGCCAAATGGGGGGCCGCCATCCAGCAGGGGGAGTCCATCTGGGCCCAAAGGCACCTGGCGTACTGTTCTTGTGGTCACTGTCTTGACTGTCTTGGTGACCTGGTGGATAGGCAGGTGGTAGGTAGGCTGGGCAGCCCAAGAGGTCCAGCCAATGCTCTGGCAAAACCAGGGTGACCTCCATTTCTACCCAAACAACAGGCAGCCATGGAGGCTGGCCCACCACCCACGCTGCAGAGGGACAGCTGTGGCTCCCTCACTGCATGCCTGCCACCTGGGCCCTGCCATACCTTGGTCTCCGTGCGCCGGGTTGTGCCATCTTCAGATGTGACAATGGACACATGGGAGGTGGGTGTGCCAGGGTCCTCTTCAACAGTCACAGTCTCCTCGAGCACCTCGGGTGCCTCTGGCATCGTGGCTAACGACGCTTGGCTGCCTGGGCTCTGCTCCTGGGGGTTGAGGGGAAGGTGTCAGGGGCAGGACCCGCAGCTGATGCATTCCTGGAATATGGGTGCCTGAACATGGAAGGCTCTGTCTTAGCTCATGCCAGCAAGGATAACAGGATCCTCACTCCGTCCCAGTGCCTCCCTGGGCCTGGCAGATAAACATACAATGACCCTCTCTGAACTCACTGCTCAGGTTCCTCCAAGCCCAGGAGGAGCCAGCAGAAACCTGCAAGATGTCCTCCCAATGTCTACTTGCCACCAGGGCCTCCTCCCTGCCCCATCCCAGAAGCCCGCAATGGACAAATGATCAAATAGCAGTTTCAGCGCTGCTCACTGACTTCTGTGGCCACACCCAGGCTCCAGCCACTAAGGCCCGCCAGGCCCCCTTGGAGGACAGAAATACCCAGCTCCCAGGATGCACTGTGTACCCAGAGCACCAAAATATCCTTGTTCCTTCCGGCCCAGACAATCTTGGGGCATGGCGTGGGCATGGTCTGTTCCAACCTCAGACCAGAAGCCAGCACACTCTGATGGAGACCCTGAATGTCACATCAAGGACTAGCGATGATAGATTCATGGCTGCATCTACGTTGCCATCCTCCTGCAGGGGGTGGGAGGGTGATGGTGGGAACTATAGATAGGACAGCTCTGGACTGAGGCCCTCTCATTGGCTGGACTTGCCAGGGGAGAAATGGAGGCTCAAAGAGGACAGGCCAGTCCCTGCTATACTGACTGGCAGGGAGAGACCCAAGAGCCACCGTCTGTCCCTGGGCCTCTGCCCATTCAGGTCCCCCAGCCCCAGGGCCCCACCATGCCAACAGTCTAGGATCAGCATCTGCCAGGACTGGCAGGGGCTGAAACCCAAGCTGTGGTGGGTGGATGTGAGGGGGAGTACATTCCTGAGCAGCTAAGACCAGGTCAGCAGGAAGGCATGTCCCAATCTGTTGCCCGGGTCCCAGGCCCTTTCAGCATAGGTCCCCTGCCTGGGGCTCCTGAGGGCCAGCAGCTCACACTGCATCAACCTGGATCCAGAGTGCTTTCCTAGGCTTGGCAGGTGTGGCACACAAGGTCCCCGGGGCTGCCCTCACTGTCTGCTTCCTGAGATTTTCAGGACAGGGTGCTCCCTCAGGTAGGGTCTGTCCTACAGGAATGCTTGACCCTCAGTAGATCAGTGTAGGGCTCTGGGTGGAGGCTGAACCAACATGTTAGGACAGGCGCATCCCTCAGGCTCTGGTGACAGAGAAAGTAGAGACAAAGGATGTGCCCACTCCCCTGAAGCAAGACCTCAGAGAAGAAGAAATAACTTCATAGATGGGGAAACGGAGGCGTGACAGAGGGGAACTTCACAATTGCCAGGTGGGAGATTTTAGGTACTTGTCTGACAAAGGAACCTTTGCACCTACCTCACCTATCCCTTGGGGACAGGGCCTTGACAGCCACCATCCTGGTCCTAGAATGGGGTGGAATGCACTCCTGGGACTTAGCCAGGAAGAAGAGACCCTGTTCCCTGGGAAAGAGAAATATACTGAGGCCCAGAGTGGGGACAACTGGCGGGCCGCCAGGCAGGGTGGTCTGGGCCCTTTTCCAAGAGGACTAAGAAGTCAGGACAGCTCCAGCGTAGGAGTAAACAAGGGGTAAGTGACCTGCTGGGACCTGGGCTGCCCCATCTGTATTTGAAAACTGCATGTTAGGCCCCAGCTCTCTCTGTTGCATCCTAGGGGCTAATCAGTGCTCCAATATGGTGGGCCAGGCACTGAGAAGCTGCATTCCTGGCAGCAGAGTAGGCAGAGGAGCAAGACTGAGGTGATGTGTTGCCTAGGACACTCTGCCAGTGGGCCAGGAGCCCTTACTAGATTTGCATAGGTTTGCATGCATTAAATACTCAGCAAAGAGCCCCCTTCTCCGTTGCAAGGCAGTACGGCAAGAGGAAAGGGAAAAGACATTATGCTACCTCATTGCCACTCTGCAGCCCAGCTTCTTCCTCCTACCCTGGCTGTGGTAAGGGTCTGACATAGGTGCAGAGTTGGGGTGGCCCAGAAGAAGCAGGGTCCCTAGACAAAATTTTGGCAACCCTGTAACATCATCTACTAACACCCAGGCCCAAAGCTGGGCAGCGGGATCCCGAGGCCCCAAGAGTCCCTGCTAGCAAATGACCTCAGGGAGCTAAAAATGGGCAATGACTTCACCGGGGTGGGGGGGTGGGGGGTGTGAATCATCCAGTGCTCTCAGGAAAGCCTAGCTTTGTTACACATGCCATGGCACACATGCAGGTACTAGGATCTGGATACGTTCAAACACACGTATACCTGATCTCTCAGAAACACATGCATATTCACTAATATATGAGCACCCAGCTGGCACACAGGCCCACTCACACGAATGTGGGTCTCTTAACAGCACCGCAAATGTACAATGCCTACTGCTCCAAGAGGCATGCATCTGAGTACCTGCTTCTCATCTTCACCCACTGGTGAGACCTTTATCCATGCAGGTTCTTGACATGTACTGTCATGTCATGTACACTCACTCAAGCATTCACTATGGGAGTCTCTGAGCTACAGACAAATAGGTAAACTGAAGCCAGTTCAGAGAATGGCCTGGGACCATCTGATGGCTCTGGCTCTGTAACAGCTTCCTGGGGGGTTGGTGTCTGTGGGATGGTGGGCTATTAGGGCTATTAACCACCATACAATCAAAAGCAGGCAGAGGGGACTAGCTACGGTGCCTTTTTCTGGGCTCCCCATCTCACATACACCTATCTAGGCCAGCTCATTTTCAAGGACCCTGGCTGTGCAGCCCCACACTGGTACTGCCCAAAATCTGACTCTGGGCTATTTCCTCTTCACCCTGTTGGATCCTGCACACAGCATCCCAGACCCTCCCAAACACACACCCTGTGCGGACTAACACCTACTGTCACTTCTCCCTAGCCCTAGACTCATCCTTTTCCCTCTTTCAGGGTCTATGCTCAAGCTCCCCTCACTTGCCCTTGAGTCTGAAGTCCATCCAGGGCTCTTCCATCGTGGTACCAAGCCCAGGCCTGGCTTGCCTCGTAGGTTTTCCTACAACTGCTTGTGGGAGGAACCAAAGTGGCCAAGGAAACAGACTCACTCACTCACCACTACTCTTGAGCACAACCTGAGACCCTGGGCCCAGCCAGACACCTGGGGCTCCCCTTCCTCACACAGACACTGGAAGGGTACGGGTGGCTTGGCCCACTTATGCAGCCAAAGAACGTGGGAAGCAGAAAAGCAAACTTATGGGTCAAAGCTCAAAGGGCTATGTACTTCACAGATTAGCACCCACCTTGGGCAAGGCTACCTGCATATACAAGGCACAGGTTAAAGTGAAGCTGCACACTTGAAACCCACAGTTCCTAGGGCAGGCCTGCAGGATGGCTACCAGTGCACGGATAAAGGAGTGGGGGAGTGACACTTCTGATTCCCTCAACCCCAATGCGGCTGTCCTAGGTAGAGTGCAAGACAAGTCAGGCTGGCATCTCCCACCAGGCAGCAAGCCCTCGACCACCACAAAACACCTTCTCCTGTGGTGCTCACAGCCTCGGTCCAGCCCTTAGGAACCTGGAGCACATGCTCCACAGTTCCTGCCAGGGACTGCGCACCTGCCAGGGGTGGTCTCTTGCAGAGTGGCTGGAAGGCCAAAGAGCATCCTGTGCCCAGCAGGTAGGGGGAGCAAGCTTGGGAAGCAAGCGGTCACCTACCCCAGCTTACCTAAGCCCAACCACACGGGGATCGTAAGTCCTCCTCCATGGGCAGCTTCATCTTTGGGGTAGTCAGACCTAGAGGCCATAAGTGAACTGCAGAACAGGGACTTGGGGGGCCAAGTAGGCAGGTGTGAGACTTCAAGCCTACCACAAGGAGTCTTCTGAGTGGCTGTTCTGCATTAAGCCTCAAATTTCCTGCCTGTTACTGAACCCCGCCCCCTCTGAGCAGAATACAGTAGAGTACAGGGAAGTCGACAGCCCCACATTACACGGAGACCCCTCCTGCCTTCACACGTGGGCAGGGCAAGCCTCCACCTCCTCCCTTCACGTGCGCTGCCGCGGCAGACAGGGCCCATTAGAGCTCCAGAAGCTCCTCGGAAGGTCCCGGGAGTGGGAGCCCGCGAAGGAGATGGGGAGGAGAGGGGAGAGGAGGCGAGGCAGCCCCTCAAGGAGCATGAGGCCTAGCCAGTCTTCTCTCTTCAGGTTGAGCCTTGCCCTGCACAGACAGGCCGCTTGGAGAGGCCCTGGCCCCCCACCCGGGTCTCCCGCCACCTGTCCTGGGCGCTGGCCGAGGTATATCCACCCAGCTCCTTCCTGGCTTTTTCCAAGCGCGCGGGGGAGGGGGGGGCGGCTCCTCGGGGCACCCCCCGCCCCCACCGCGCCTAGGCTAAGGAGACCCGCAGCCCCGCCCCTCCTTGCACACCCCCTGGTCGGAGTGCTCACTCCCGCCACCCCGCAGGGGTCCGGCTGCCAGACCCCAGAGAGCAGACAATAGCTAGCTGCCTTGGGTCGGCGACTCCGCGGAACAAAAGCGGTCTTCCCGAGAAGGCCGGCGCCCCGCCCTGCGCCCCCTGCCCAGGACCAAGTTCCCTCCAACCTGTCTGAGTTCGGCCGGCATCGGGCCAGGGGTCGAGGGGCGCGGGCCGGCGGGGTTCGGCGGCGTCGGGACCGGGCTCCAGTGCCTCCACCGCTAGGGCTCAGCCGCCTCGCTCCCCGCGGGGGCGGACCCGGCGGTGGCCAAGGCGAGCAGCCAATCGGGCGGGGCCGCGCCCAGGCGGGGCGGGGCGGGGTCCTGCCCCCGCCAACGCTGGCAGGGGCGGGGCCCTACCCCCCAACCAAGCGCGGCCAGGCGGGGCTCAGCAGCCTGGCCTGGCCGATTCTGGTCTCCCGGGTCCCTTAGCAGGCATCAGGGTGCCTCGCTCCTCCCCCAAGCGGTGACATCTTCCAGCAGGGGAGACTTTACTCAAATCCTTCCCAGGCACAGTGTGTCCCCAGCAAATGAGCACACACGCCCTTCTGCCTGTACAGTTGGGGAAACTGAGTTTCTACAGAGTAGAGAGCAGCCTAGGAGGCCACTTTCACTGGCACAAGACACTCATCCGTTTCCCCTGGCTGATGAGACAGTAGTTATGGCACTGTCAGAACTGTAAGGTCTCTTGAGGCCTCTAGGCTTTGCCTGGCCCCCATTCCGCATGGGTTTAATGAGGGCCTGGTGAATAGCTGGTGGAGGACTGCTTCTTGTTTGGTTCTCCCCATCAAGACACAGAAGCCCAGGGCCCTCCATCCTTTGAACGGTGTCAGACTGGATGAAACTGGGGTAGGAGATAATTCTTGGGTGACCCTGGGTGAGATACTTAATCTTTCTGGTCTTGGACCCTTGCTAAAAGTCCTGAGGGCTAAGCCTGCTTCAGACCCTCTTCTACACATCTGATCTGCTGGGAAGTGGTGGCTGAGGGAGGGATTAGAGATGCCAGTAACAAAGGGCTTCTCCTACCAAGGTGTACCCACCCCACCCCCAACCCTGCAGTGGCCACACCTGGAGAGTCTGACACTATGGGGGGGTAGGGGGGCCTAGGTATAGAGGAGTTGAGGGGCAGGCTGGAGATACCTTCCTGGGTCATTCCCCACAAAGGCAACCCAATGGCTCAAGCATCATGAACAGTGAAAACAGCTCTGAGATGCACACAGCTGGGCCAGTCCTGGGAGACTCAGTGGGTCCAGCAAGAGGGGCACTGGCCTGATCCCACTTGAAGAAGTGAGCCTACCCTGAGGCCACGGCCTACTTCCATGATGTGCTGCACACAGAAGACACACAGCCAGCACGCTCAGACACTCTGGGTGCCCACTGTGTGCACTTCTGAGCCTCAGTTACACCTGGGGACAGGCATAAGTTGTCCTGACTGATGACCACCTGCATCCTCCATTCACATCAGCCCTGCATGGAGCCACCCAGGCCAGGGAGTAGAACACACTGCTCTGAGAGAATATGACTTTATAATTTTATCTCAAAGCTGGTTCTGTCTTCCCAATTTCACCAACTGCTAGTGCTCCTACTACATATTCCCTGAACTAAACTGGGCAAGCCCTAGGGGTACTCTTCTTCACTGGCTGAGGATCAGCTTTGCTCCTTCTGCATGTTTGGGGATGCTTCCTGCTAGAGAAGGAAGGCACAGCAACCAGGATCCTGGAGCAGCCCAGGGGGCACGGCAACAATCATGGGCCATGGCTCCCGCAGCCTTGATCCCTAGCTACTTACCTTGTCACTGCCCCCAAGCTCTCAGACCCTAGCTCAGACCTGTGGCTCAGACATAGGTTAATGGGTACTTCCTGCTGAGATTAATCTGGGAATCATGCTCTGCCTTGAGGCAGCTGAACCTGGCCAGCCTGGTGCCTCCTCCAGCATCCCACCAGCCTGGCCAGTCCAGCTACTACCCTGGAAACACTTACTCTCAGATCCCAGCCTGAGAAAATCAAGGGCAAGGAGGGACGGTGGCCCACGGCCATACAGGCCTCACCCCCAGAAGACCAGGGCAGCCTCGGACTGTGGGAACATCTTCCTGCTAGGGTATCAACCCTCCAGTACCCTCTGTCTTTCCACACTTCTCTGCAGGTTGGACAGCACAACTGGTTCTGGCCTGGGAGAGCTGGACTGAGGGCCTGGCACCTGAGGGCAGCCTTAGGGTCAGTGGTTCCCACTGTTCCCATGTAACCTAACTAGGCTGTTCTACTGCTCTTCTGGAGTTTAGGGCTACAAGCCTTACCCTTTGGAATATTTGGGGCCTGGGATTTGCAGAGGTAGCCTTTGCACCCACACCTACTTCCCTTGGTCCAAGGCTCCTGTGGCTGGCTGTGCTGCTTGCTTGAAACCATTAAGTACCAGATGCTGGGAAGAAAGGGCTCCCCAATGTATGTGAAGACTTCTGCAGACAGTAATTTGGTTGTAACTGTGTTCCTGTGATTCTGTGTGAGGGAACAGTATCTGCCCACTGTCAGAAGAGAACAGCTTTAGGGAGCAGTCACTTGTCCCAGGTCCTGGGAAACGGTCAAGGGCAGCTTGTTTGTGAGCTCCACATGCCCTGGCTTGGCAAAGCTACTTCACGGGGACAGCCTCAGCAGAGACCAGCAGCTTGTTCCCTTTGTCTCCAGCTACAATAGGCCAGGCCAAACCACCAGTGCATATGTGTGGGGTACGGTTCCTTGGGGCCCAGCAGGACCAGAGAAGAGTGGGGTTGTGGCAAGAGCTAGGGATTTGTGGAGTTGGGTGGAGGGGCAGGACTGACAGATTTAGGAGTGCAGGGAGCCAAGGATCCTACTGGGCAGGCCCTATAGAATCACTCTGTTAGGAGCCCAGAGGACACAGCAGGCCAAGTCAAAGCTGGATAGCGAGAAGGAGGCTCCTCTTCCACTGACTGCTGGGAGAGCTCAGCCTAGAGCAGAGCCTAGAGCTTTGCTTAGGACTTCCCCTGGGGCTGGCCCACTAGTGCATGCGACAAAGGAGAATAGGGTGGCAGGGAGACTCCAGGGTAGGGAAAACCCTCAGTGTCTCCAGGCTGTTGAAGGACCTGACCAAAGTAGATATTATCCAGCAGCCTGGGTCCTTATGGCTCACTCAGTGGGGAGTGCTGGGCTGAAAGTCAGGCACTATCCTGCCTGTTCTTCATACAGTGTCCAACATACCCAAGTGAAACTTCCATCCACTAGCTATCCCACTCCCCTTTCCTCCTCAGAAGCCCCAGCAGGTCTTACAATAAGCCACTGCATACCTAGGACCCTTTGTTTCCCTACTTGAATATTTTCACCCTCCCCAAGACACTGGGCTGTTACCTGCAAAACTAGTTGTTGCCAGGCCATTGGCAGGGACTGCCCACTGCCCATACCACCACTGCCCATGCCAGGCTGCTGGGCACGCTCCAGCTGCAGGGCAACGTGGCGCCGTTCTTGCTCCAGCGCCCGAGTCAGCCGCTCAAAGCGGGCTTCCTGCTCCTTCACTGAGGCCAGGATGCTGGCTGCCGAATGCACGTTGCAGTCCTCCATGGCCAGGGTGCCGGCCAGCTGCAGGCAAAGCAGAGCAAGCTTAGCAGGGGCAAAGCAGCAGCTGATGAGGACATCACAGGCCCCATGCCCACTCCACTCACAGATCATACGACTCACTCTCAGACCATAGCATCTAGCTCTCTGGAGGGAAGCTGCATTGATTAAATTCTAAATTAAAAGCCATTAATCTGAGGCTGGCCAGAAGCAGCCAGCTTGCTCTCTCTTTGAGGCATGGGGCTCTGGCCCAGGGTCCTCCACTTCCTGCCAGGCCCAGCAGAATTGTGGACTATAGGTGTCTCAGCACCTGCTGGGAAGGGCAAAAAGGGCTGGCCTGATGAGTGCTCACTATCTTCTAAGTCTTCTGCTGCCTACAGCACATGTTGGATCATCTCAGTCCCAGGGGACCTCCCAGCCCCATCACAGAGGTGACACTAAGATCTAGATATTTCAGCCCAGGGGACCATGTGCAGTTACATGGGAGGTATGGCAGAACTGGTGCAGCCAGCAGGCAGTGAGTAAGAAGCTGTTCCACTGCCACCAGTGCAGGGTAACTTAGGCGGGTGTGGCAGGTGTGCAGTGACCATTGCCTTGGCACTACCAGCAACACTGGCCTGGGGACAAAGAGTCTGGCCATCATGAAGCCGCTCTAGCATGGCTTCACTTGCCAGCTGACAACCAAGTCAAAGCCTAGTTGAGGTTCTGACTGGGACCACATGAAGTTCAGAGTCCCTGTATTCACAAGTGGCTCATATATGAAGCCTGAGCCAGAAGAGGACAGGGACCTAAGCAACCGAGGCCTAGCATTCAGGGAGGGTCAGGCCCAGGCCCTGGCCCAGTGCTGTCCCTGTGGGTGCCAGAGCTCCAGGACTTGGCATCTGCTGCAAGGAGCCAGCGCTTTCCCCCCACAGCTTATTCCCTGACTAGCCAGTGTGTTTGTTTTTCAGGGGCAACAATAAGCAGGCCAAGTATGCAGAGCCCAGCTGGAGGCTCACAATCATGGGTGGGTGCGGCCCTGCGGTCCCAGGGCCCAGAGATTGGTGTGTGGCTCTCTGCCCAGTGCTGCTTGAGGCTTGCTCCTGGCTGGGCCCATGCCAGCTCTCTGAGGCCAACTGCGCTGGATCCCCTGCACCAATGCACAGCCTGAGCTTAAGGGATGCCAGTGTAGGCAGAGGAGCAGTTAAGACAGAATGAATGAAACTATAGTCAGAGGCGGTGGCCACCACTGGGCTAGAGAGTGAGATGAAGATGGGGTCCTCTGGCTACCATAGCATACAGAGACAAATAGCACAGCATGGCCACTCAGGACAACTACCAGCACGTAGGCCCAGCCTGGGCATAGGCAGTAGGCCTTATGCCTGTATGGACTAAGCCTGGTATTGGTCCCCAAATGAGTATGGCTCTTCTTTTCTAGAAGAGACAGGGTCAGTGGCAGGAACCAGGTCACCTGAACCATCAGCTGAATCTTGTTTGCAGAGTTGCCCCATATCAGCTGAGATTTATAACCTAGAGGCAGAAGGGACTAGGATAGTATCCCTGGGTAGCGATGATAGGGAACCACAGGACAACTGTTGGCCTGGTGGACAAGGGGTAGCTTCCTTCCCAACTTGTGCAGAGACACAGATTCCTGCTTGAACTCTGGTTCTCTCCTACGGTACTCCCTAGCCCCTACCCAGCAGGAGCAGGTCAGCTGCAAACACTGCCCTGACTACTCCTTCCCTCTAAGCCAAGCATGCTGTCAGTTCTGGGGTCCAAAGAGGCCCACCCTGAAGGGGTTCTGCTGCAGCTGGGAGCTGGCTAGGGGCCCAGAATTCTAAGGCCACAGTGAGAAAGTGGCCAAACCCCACACTGGCTTTCTCACTGCCCAATTCAGTTCACATAGTGAGAAATGACTGTGTGTCTCCCAGGTAACATCCCCATTCCGGCCAGAATGGCAACACCCACAAGACAACAGAGACCAGGGTTCTGGGCCCCTGCTATCTTCCCTGGCCCCATGCACTCTCTGTCTATTCCTGGGTGTGCACTGAGCCATAAAGACTGTAAGCATCTAGGTAGAGCAGGGCATATTCAGCGTCCTAAATATGCTGGCACCGAGTCCATGCACAGGAATATGTGTGGATACAGGTGACCTAGGCCCAGCACCTCAAAGGACATCTTTTTTGGATGGCAACTCAAAATGCTATTTTTGTATTGAGATAATAAATATGCGATGTCATGGAAAGCAAAATGCACACGAATTTTTAAGATTAGCCATGGAGACTTCAAAGACATTTTTCCCAGCTGGGACTCAGGGCACAGAGCTGTACTTCCTGGCTGAGGGAGCACCAGACATCCTTCTGCTAGGGCCCAGGGAGCACCTCGCAGCCAGGCAGGGAAGTAAAATGCTGTGGGTCCTCTCTAGCCCATGTCACGACCTCTATGCATTTGGGAAAGTATGTTGCTGCCTGAAAGTTGGGTCCCTACAACCCCACCCAGACCACAGCAACGGCCTCACACTTCCCTCTGAGGAACCCACTTCTTACAAAACATGGCTATCCATGATATTGATTTAGCAATAAGGAATGACATAGGGAACCCACAAGTAATGGCATAGCAGGACCACGAGGCAACATGCATCTCCAGGCCAAAAAACATCAGGAACCTGTGAGAGGGGTTGGGAAGATCAGGACTGAGATTAAACCCTGAAAAACTCACCTGCAAGAGAAAAGAGATAGATGAGTCCCAGCATAACAGACACTCGTTGTAAATGACCATTATGAGATCACAAGGGGAGAAGCTCAGGACAAACAAGCTGCTCAGGCCACATGAGCTTGAAGTGGGAGATGGAAGTAGGAGTAAACCACAAATAAGGTTGGGGGATAGACAGATAGGTTGGTACATGGAGGAATGGGCAGGTGGGATGATGGAGATGGACAGACAGGTGGGTGAATGGAGGAACAGTAGGATTTGTAGATGAACAGATGAGAAGATGGGTTGTTGGTGGGATGGATGGATGAATGAATGGATGGATGGGTGGGTGGAGGAAGGAATGGAGGGCTAGCAGGCTGAATGGATGGCAAGTGAATGGAGAGAGAACAGGTATGTGCACAGGAGGACGAGGAGATAGTTACATGAAAAGATGAAGGGTTGATGAAAGGCTAGTTTGATAGGTAGGCATATGGACCAGTGGGCACATAGTGGGTAGATGGGTAAAAAGCTGGGTAGAAGTCTAGACAGATGGGATGGCCGGAGGCTGGACAAATAGGAGGATAGGTGACAGACTGAATGCATAGTTGGACATATGGATGGGTGGGTGGTGGGGGCAAGTAGGTATTGTCAAAGTTCTTCAACACTCCTGGAAGGAGGAAGTCCAGGCCACATGTCTGTGAGGGCAAATGCGGTCAAGGCTGGTTCTAACAGAAGGACGAAGACACCATCAGAAAGATTTGAGACAGAAGCTGAATCTTTCCCTGAAACCAAAACCGACAGTTGACATCTTCTTGCTGACCCAGACATTCCTCCTCAGAAGGAGTCCAGCCAAAGCTCTGCCCTGGAAAATCAAATTATGGGGCCAGAGTCCAATCTGGGTTGAAGAATTAGAGGAATTTCCTAAGAATCAGGCAGCAGGGGGGCAGATGGGGCCAGGCTCCAGTCCTGAGACTTTGCCAGCCACCTATCAGAGCCCAGGAGGGGACTAGGAACACTGTGCCTCCTCCTCCTCCCCACTCTATACTCTGCCCATGCTGAGGAAGGCATGGTACCAGGAAGCGGCCCAAGAGCCAAAACCCACTTTTTCTGCTTGGGAGGACATCGTGAGAGCTGCCTCTGTCTTACCTTCAGCCCTGTCAGGCATCTGCTCTCTATACCAGTTGACCACGACTTCTGGGAGCCCTATTGCTAACATTACCCTGTTGCTCCTATTGGAATCAGATGGTGTCTAAAGCTTCAGGGATAGCTTCTAGCCAAGCCCACAAGAACAGGCACTGTGCCCAGGCAGAGGACAAGGTTAAACAGGACGCCTACAGCCTATGCCTCACACAAGGCAGAGGCCATGTCCATCTGTGCTGACGGCCAAGACCACAGGATCTCTGGCAGACAGTGCAAGGTCTGAGGATGAGGATGCTATTCTCAACTTCTCAGCAATGGAAGGAACTGTTAAGGAAAGATGCACCATCATCACTTTGAAAAAGTGCCACACAACATGGTGATTGTTTAAGCATGCCTGAGATCGACAGGCAGTGAGCACTTCAGGTGGAGTAATGGGCAGAGGCTTTACTTCTAGATTATGATGTCAGCATCGCAGAGGCTGGTATGGAGTGTGTGAGAGACCCACTACATCCCTCTCACCACTTCTGTGCCTTTGGTATTTTTCATAATAGAAACTAAAAGGGAGCTAGGAACAGTGGCACACCCCTGTAGTCTCAGCTATTCATGAGGCTCAAGAAGGAGGAACACTTGAGCCCAGGAGACCCTGTCTCAAAAAAGGGGAGGGGCATACGGAATGCCAAAAGATAACTGACATGTTAGGGTGAAGTATTTGTAACATCTAGCAGTAAAATGACATCTTTAATCTGTAAGAACTCTTATAAATCAGTAAGAATAAAAACAAAATCCCAACTGAAAGCAAGTAAAAAGACATAAACAAGTGATGTGGCTGGAGATAAAGATTTCAGACAAGAAGCGCAATGCATGTGGTGGATGTATGGAAGGTCCCACATTTGGATGTCACAGTAGTTGCTAGGGAGAAGCAAAAAAGAAAGAGCAAAGGGACTTGGGAATATAGCTCAGTTATAGAGTGTTTGCTTAGTATGCACAAGGCTCTGGGCTCCATCCACAGCGCTGCAAAAAAAAGGGCAGGGGTTTGGGGGAAGGGTAGGGAGCAGATGTACGACCCACCAGGCAGCTACAGTATGGAGACCAGGGAATTAAGCTCCCCAGGGGCAAGGGCATTGCCTGCTGCCTGCTGCAGAGAGAAGCAGCAGGATTTTCAAGCCTCTGGAAGAACTGTAATCAGATTTAACCTGGAAATTAGATTTTTTCCAGTAGAGGAGGCATGTCACACTACACCAGACACCATGGCAATGGGGTGCCTCTCAGTGACCTCCTCTTGCTTCCCAGGATGTCCACATGATCACCCTGTAGCATCCTCTGATCACATAGGGAATGGCTCCCAGGTGCATGGAAACCCTATACTACTGGGGCACTGAAGCCTAAGGCAGGCTAAGACCTGGTACTACCTGCTCCAGCTGCCCAGGACAAAGGCAGGATTGGTCAGCCCTAGAGCAGTGGGACTTGGGGCTATGGCAGGCCTGATACAAGAGGCTGGAGGTTCAATCAAGGCAGGAACACTGCTGGGGCCAAGAACCTGGGAAGCCAGGCAGCCTGAGGTCTGGGCTGGCCCTGGGGAGTGCGCAGGAAGGGAAAGACTTCGCACAGTGGTCGATGGGGCAGGCAAGTAATCCAGCAACCGTCTTCCTCCACAGGAAGGCCTGACTCACAGGAAATCATTGCTGGGGCCCTAGCCTAAGACTCCCTCTTGGGCAGGTCATAGACACCTGCTCCCTGTGGCAACACAGCACCCTCCAAGTCTCCATGGTCCCCTGGAATTCACCTATGCAGACACGGGACACAGGTGCACAGGGGAGACGCCATAGGCCCCAGGCTGCCCTGCTGCTAACCCTTGTCCCTGACACAGGCTCTAGCTGCAGGCAAGGGGCTGCTCTGTAGGCTCTAAGGACAGAACTACAAGACGCACATTCCCTCATCCTCTGGGGTATCTATGGCATCTGGCCTGGGGCAGCCCCAAGACCAAGGCCCCTGGGTTGGGAGCTCCATGCATGGATGGTGGAGGAGGTTGCTAACACAGTGTCTTCTCCCTTGCCAGCCCCTCACTTCACCTCTAACTAGGAAGTCTCCAAGATGTCCCACTGAGTGGGGTCAGGTACGATGAAGACAGCCAGCCCATGACCTCACTGCCTTCTCTACTAGACACCTAGCTGCAAGGTGCCGTTCACAGCTCATCCCTCATCCCAGGGAGATAGGAGCAGTGGGGTAGGGGGCATTTGAGGTCCCAGGCATAGAGCCAAGGTCCAACTCTCTGTGCTCTGGGGTGGATATGGGGACTGAAAAATTCCTGAGGAAAGGGCAGAAGTCCACAGTCAGGCTTGAATCAATTATAGATAAGCACAGGGTATGGGAGTCCCACCTGTACCCACATCCTGATGGTTCCACTGAGACCCAGTCAGGGACACTTGTCCAAGCAGGCCAAG
The DNA here is from genome assembly GCF_000276665.1 of Chinchilla lanigera. Taxonomy (NCBI): domain Eukaryota; kingdom Metazoa; phylum Chordata; class Mammalia; order Rodentia; family Chinchillidae; genus Chinchilla; species Chinchilla lanigera. The sequence continues at coordinate 18,103,193 of NW_004955442.1, read as the reverse complement.
AAACAGTGGTTGGGCAGGTGTGACAGTCATCATGCTGGCCGCCAGCGTGCATGCACAGTCCCCTTGGCCTAAGATGCACTTTCCCCACCACAGACAGAGGGTGGACCCCTTCTGCCAGGCCCCTCCATCGCCATGGCAACACCCAGGCTTCTTTAGAGGGACAGAGCCTCTTTGTGGTGACACAAAGCCCCTTTGAGGGGTGATGGGGGTGCAGCCCCTGGAAGTCTGTGGTCAGAGAGCCTCTGAGAGGCAAGGGAGGTCTCCCTGGCCAGCCTCCCTTCCTGGGTTGTAAAGCCAAGGAAGCCAGGGTGGGAAAGCCTGGTGGTTCGAGGCTGAGATGTGGTACCACCTGCTCCAGCTGTCCACAAAAGGGTCCTTGGCTGGGCTGAGCCTCATAGCCTGGAAGGCTGGGCCGAGGTTGGGCAGAGAAACCCACAGCACAAGTAGTAGCTTCCTGTGGGGTTGATAACCTGTCTACTTTCTCCTATACTCTTTTGACAAGGAACATGCTCCACTTACACAGTAGGAAAGGCCTTGCAGGGGAAATTTTTGCTTGATGGGAAAGATCTGGGGATGGCTACAGGGACAGTGCTGGGCTAGGGATCTGCTGGGGAAAAGGCATAGGGAGCCCTTGGCAGGACAGCAAGTAGGGGCCATGTGGCTTGCACCTAAGGTGGAGGAAGGTCTGGACCAGATCTTCTGAGAGGACTGGCTATGATGCCTGGATGCTGCCCCAGGTCACTATTCCCTCACTTCCCTGGCCTTGGCTCCCCCTGCTACAGGGGACCCCAACTTCCTTGCCTTCCTTGGGGAGAATGCAGCTGGCCTGCTGTGGTGCCCAGGGCAGCCTGAATGTGCCCACCATCCCAGCATAGACCTGCACAAGAGGGAATCTCACCAGAGACTGGTTTGTTTCAGGGTCAGGGAAGTGGAACTCTGAGGAAAATGTAAGTCCAAGGCTTGAGAACAGGGACCCAGCATAGACATACCCCCAGCATAATGGCCTGTCTCTACTCCTGCTCTACAACTGCGGAGGCAAGAGGTGGCCAGGCCACAACCTGGCTGGCCCCAAGTCCTACATTCCTTCCCTTGGCCTGTCCTGAGGGTCCCTGCCCACCCTGACTGTTGCTGACTGGGCACTTGGCAATGCCCCCGCATGCTGGGCGCCCTGCCCGGGAGGCCTCACCAAATGACCTCAGTCTGACCCACAGCAGCTTTGCTAACTAAGCCCCTAGTGTGTATGAGGGGGCGGGTGTCACAGGTCCCAGCACCAGCACAAGATGGCACTGGCCCTGGAGAGATCCACCCCTTTGTGGGTGAAAGTACACAGGCCTGGGGAGTGCAGCCAAGGGCTGCCTCAATCTGGCAGTACCCCTGAGTCAGCAAGCACCCCTACAGTCCCCACAGAGGCCCCCCCCCTTCATCCCTCCCTGCCGGCCTTCCCCATTGGCATTCATGCTATCTGCTGATGTCTGTGAACACTAGGACGTGCCTGTGGAGACCCACACATCAGCAACACCCCACAGATCTTCCCTGCTGGGAGTCTGGGAGTACAACTGCTCTGTGCAGGCTCACACGGGATAAGCAGGGCTCAAACCCTGCCCAGCCTGGGCCTCCCCGACCCAGGGAAGAGGTACAGCTCAGTGGGATTGACTACAGCCTACAAAAGGCAGCTGCGTGGGGAAAGGCAAGTGCGAGGAAAGTTATCACGCATCTCCACCGCCTTTTTCAGTACCAGGGATCTAACCCTGGATTCTACCATTGAGTTACATCCCCAGCCCTTTTACATTTTTTGAGACAGGGTCTTGATAAGTTATCCAGGTGGCACTTGAACTTGTGATCCTCCCGCTAAGTGCTGGGATTACAGGTATGTGCTACACAGGCAGCTCATCGCTCATTTCTTTCTCGAGGTAAAACACTGGGTACCCAAAAGACTCCCTTTCCCCAGTGTACAGGGGCCTATAAATTTGGGATGAGGCAGGGAGGGACGAGGTGAGAGTACCCATCTCTGACCTGGATGTCAGGAAGACCCTCCAGGTGCTATGACAGAGGCAGGGCCCTGCGGGGAGGCTGCTGTGGTGGACCATGTCCATCAGTGCTGGATGGACGGGAGGTGGGAGTGGGAGAAAGTAGAATAGGGAGTCCAGGCTGGCTACAAGGTTGGGACCTGGCCAGCTGGAGGAAAGGAGCCTGGACCCTGCATGTACTCTGCAGTACAGATGGGGGTATGTTAGGCTGGAGAGGCCAAGGGGCTGCTGGACACATGAGGATCCAGGTTAGACTTAGGATACAAACCAAATAAAGATTGGTGGCTTTAGCCCATGAGGCTGAGATGATGTTAGGTGCAAAACACAGTACTACCTCTGAAAAGGCCTTCCTGACCTTCTGGAACAAAGAAACGATCACATTCTGTCATTAGCCACCATGGCTTTTGAAAGGGCAGTGGAGAGTACATAGCACTCAGGGATGAGCCTGGGAAAGAGACAGGGCTGGTATTCCTTGGGGATAGTGACTGTCAACTTGGAAGTCCCAAGACCCTCAGAGGAAAGGTAAACCTCACCATGTCCTTCTTCCCAGCCCAGCAAACTAGAGGAGCAGGTGGTATATGACCCTGACCCAGCCAGGAATGGTAGCTTAGCCTATCCTGGGAAAGGCAGCTCTAGTACCAAAAGTCTGAGTCTCCTCGGCTCTGCTTTTGCTCCGGTCCTAGGTGGCCTCTGGAGACCACTGGATGCTCCCAGGCCCCAGGCGGACAGCTTTTCCCTCCTAAAACCTGAGCCAAATGCTGTCTTCCAACTCCCCTCCCCCTCCAAAGCCAGCTTGTCTAGTGCCCATGGCAACAGGTCCAGACACCACCAACCCCTAGCAAATGAATAAAGTCCTGCCTTTTATATGCAAACAAGGCAGTGGGAATGGTCAGGGGGCTCTCTCCACCCCCACCCAGGGCAGACTTCAGGCCCTGTAGTGCCCTCATAGGGCTCCCTACTACATACCATGACAGCCTTCTAGGAGCTGGATTTGCCTGTGTCCAGCTTCTGTCACAAAGAAGCAGGGACACTGCAGTAGGAAATGCTAATAGTCTCGGGACCTTCTTAAAGCCAGCCACAAGCTCACACGTGCAACCGCCTGATACCCACATGCGTGCACACATAGAGTACTTCCATCCAGAGGGACCCTAGGGTGCCCTCACAGCAGCCCTCCCCATGTACAGACTCATACACCCATCCCTGTCCATGTGGCTTCTGCCTACCCCATCTGGAAAATGGGTGGCAAGTGGCCCAAAAGTTCCAACAAGTGCTTCTGCTGGGAAGGGAAACCAGGGCTTAGCCAACACAGCTCCTGCTAAAGGCTAAACCTTTAGCCTTTAGTAGTGGGCAAAACTCCACTACCGTCCCCCGCCAAGAGCTCAGATCAGGTCTAGTGTATCTCCCACACCACACTCTGGCAAGGAGCCACAGCCTGTTGATTCCTGGCTGTGGTCCCTCTGTGACAGACAAGGATGGTGGGGCCCACAAACTCAAGCATGCACAGGGAAGAGTAAACAAAAGATCTCCCTGCCTAGAGAAGCTGAAAAGCTGCCTCCTTCTGAATACCATTGATCATATTCACTAGCACAGACACTGAGAATTGCTATATGCACCTTCCAAAGATTAGACTGAGTTCAACAACCTTGGAACAGACCACACTGTAAAGGAGTGTCATAAATAACTGTGTAGATGGATAGAAAAACATGGCGGAGGCAGTGAGCAGCAGAGAAAATGCTACAGAGGACCAGAAGGTAAATCCAAAATGTCCTTCAATATCCAACAAAAATGCCATGCATGGTGGTGCAAGTCTATAATCCCAGCACTTGGGAGGCTGAGGCAGGAGGATCACCATGAGTTTGAGGCCAGCCTGGGCTACATAGTGAACTCAATGCTAGCCTAAGTACACAGGGAAACCCTGTCTCAAAACAAACAGCAAAAAATGGAGAGATTGCACAGCAAAAGAAACGACCAACAGAGTGAAGAGACAATGCACAGATGGGAAAAATTTTTTACCAGCTATTCCTCAAAGAACTAATATCTATTTTTTTAATTTTTAATTTTTTTTGGTGTTTTTTTCTTTTTTAGATGGGGGTCTCACTATGTAGCTCAGGCTGGCCTTGAACTTACAGCAATCCTCCTGCCTCAGCCTCCTGAGTGCTGGGGTTACAGGTTGCACTGCCATGCCCAGCAAAGGACTAATACCTAGAAAATATAAAAATTTTTTAAAAAAAAATCAGATCCCTCAAATTTAAAGACCCAATCAAAAAATGGGGATCTGAAATGAACAGACACTTCTCAGATCATGAAGTACAAAAAGTAAATACATGAAAAAAATGTTCAACATCACTGGTAACTCATGAAATTCAAATTAAAACAATGCTGAGATTCCATCTAACTTCAGAAAGAATGGCTATCATCAAGAAATCAAAGCCGGGCGTGGTGGCGCACACCCATAATCCCAGCACCTGGGAGGCTGAGGCAGGCGGATCATTGTGAGTTGAGGCCAGCCTGGGCTACAAAGTGAGCTCAAGGTCAGCCTGAACTGCACAGTGACACCTTGTCTCAAAAAGACAGAAAAAAAAAAAAAAAAAGAGAAAAAAAGAAATCAATATCAAATGCTGGTGAGGCTGTGGGGAAAAAGGAACCCTTCTCCACTGTTGGTGGGAGTGTAAATTAATATAAGCACTATGGGAATCACTATGGAGAGTCCTCAAAAAACTGAAACTGGAGGCCAGCCTGGGCTACATAGTGAATTCAAGGCCACCTGCCTTACAAAGTGAGACCTCTGTCTCAAAACAAAACAAAATGAAACAAAACCCTGAAAATAAAACTAGAGGTTCAAGCCGGGCATGATGGTGCACACCTGTAATCCCAGCACTTGGGAGGCTGAGGCAGGAGGATTGCTGCGAGTTTGCTACCAGCCTGGGCTACAAAGTGAGCTCTCAGGCAGGCCCGGGATATAGCTCAGTGGCACAGCACCTGCCTGGCAAGTGCAAGGTTGTGAGTTCAATTCCTGGTACAAAAACAAAACACAACAAAACAAAAAAACCCAAAAACAGTAAGGCTAAGATACAAAGTGAGCTCAAGGCCAGCCTGAACTGCATAGTGAGCCCGTCTCAAAAAGTAAAAAAAAACAAAAACAAAAACTAGAGGCTCCATTTGATCCAGCTATTCTTCTTCTAGGTGTCTTTCCCAGAAGAGTTAAAAGCATCATACTACAGTGATATATTCATATCCATGATTATAGCAGGGCAATTTATAATAGCAAAATCTTGGAACCAATGCATGAATGGATAAAGAAAATGTGGTTTTTATATAAATGGAGTACTACGCTGCTATAAAGGAAGATAAACTTGAGATATTTTTAGGTAAGTGGATGCACCTTGAGACCGTAATTTTAAGTGAAATAACACACAAGTTTAAATATCACACTGTTCTCTTACGTGAGGAACCTAAAGGGTGAATAAGGAGCAAAATGGAGGACAGACACTGGGAAGAATGAAGAGCATGTTCAAATGGGAAGAAGAACAAGGGGAGGGTAAAAGGGGAGGAAGGAAGGGAAAAGTGATTTAAAAAACAGAAAAGAGAATGGAAAGAAAAAAATGGAAACAAAGCTTTTGCAAATGGGGAGGGAAGGGGAAAAGAGAATTAAGATGTATTATGTACAGGTACAAATCCCCTATGACAAATGTGATCACTATGTATGGCAAACATGCACTAATAAAAAAATGATGGACAGAACGAAGGGAGAAAGGCAGTAAATACAACACAAGAATTCACAGAGTGAGGATGAGCAGACCAGTTCTTCTGACCACAGAGTCGTGGCCTGGAACCACCCTCTGCAAGGAAAGCCTCCAGCAGGGCTGGCTGTGTCAGAGCTGAAACCTGGGCTGGGGATAACTTTTCATTTAGAAAAGATGTCTTCATCTGTCTCTGTTACTAAGAATACAATGCCAGAGACTCTTAGGGTAAGGAAGACCTGACAGCTTTCTTAAAATGCCTCTCTTCCTTACCTTCAAATCTTTATGTATTTATTTACCTTTTTTTTTTTTTTTTGAGACAGAGTCTTGCTATATTATCCGTCGTGGCCTTAAACCCCCGGACTCCAGTAATCCTACAGCCTCAGCATCCCAAGTAGCTGTAAATATGGGTATGCACCACTGAGCCCAGCTATATATAATACTTTAAGATTTTTAAGATGTTCACCTAGCTCTGAAATTCCTTAAGGAAACAGTACAGTGATTCTAAATTTTCAGGATCATGAGTTTATCAATTACACAGGCAGTAAACATGTCTTACTTGGAACCGTAGACCCTAAAGACACAGGTTTTGAGAAACAACGCTGGGTATGGATGACACGCATGTTTGTAATTCCAGCTACCTGGGAAGCTGAGGCAGGAAGAGTTAGAGGCCAGCCTAGTCAACTCAGCAAGACATTGCCTCAAAACAAAAATATAAAATGGGCTGGGGGTACAGCTAAGTGGTAGGAGCACTTCCCTAGGATGCATGAGACTGTGGGTTCAGTTCCGAAAGAAAGGAAAGAAACAAAAGGAGAGGGAGATCTCCAGGCTCAGTGAGTCCAGGATAACATGAAGGATCCAAGCCGCCTGCTGCCAGAATTTAAATGGGGGATGCCATCACCCTGCCTTTATGAGAAGCCAGCAGCCTGGGCATGAAGGCAGCACTCCCATGATGTGAGGACACTGCACAGAAGTGGACCTGGCTTTTCCAGCAAGGCCTGGTGGCTCACAAGGTCCCAAGGCAGCTTCAGTGGTCTGGATCAGCCTTTAGTAACTGCTCCCCACCCCCAGGGTAGGGGGTGGGGGTGGCATTTCAACTATCTCCAGAAACTGTGGCTCTGTGGGCTGAGGTTCACAATGGGTCAGGTTTGGATCCAAGAAACACAAAGCAAGACCCAACAGATCCAAACAACAAAACAAATTTCTGCTTAGTTTGGTATGGCTTTTCCTGGTATTTTAAAACCAAGATAAACTGGGCGTGGTGACTCATTCTTTTAATCCCAGCACTTGGGAGGCTGAGACAGGAGGATCACTGCAGAGTTTGAGGCCAGCCTGAACTACATAGTGAGACTCTGTCTCAAAATAAATAAATGAATGAAATAAATAAATAAAATTTTAAAATTAAAAGATGTTAAGAGAATATTACAAATTATGCACCAACAAATTGGAAATGGATAAATATCTAGAAACATACAACTTACCAAGACGGACTTATGAAAAAATAGGGCTGGGGGTGCAGCTCAGTGGTACAGCATCTGCCTGGTTTCCATCCACAGCACCACAAAATAAATAAAATTTTAAAATATATAAAAAGAACAAATATTCAGCAATAAACTTAAAAATCCAAATTAAAGAAGACCTAAATAATGAAGAGAAATCCCATGGTCATTTGCTGAGAAAGTTGATATTTTTTTAATTTGTGTTTTTATTAGTACGTGTCTGAAGTACATGAAGATTACATTCATCATGGGGAGACAGCACATGTGCATAACACGTCTTAATTCTTTTTATGTCCCCTCCTCCGCTCTCCCTCTCCCTACTATTTTGGTGACAAGACTATCCCAAGGGACCTACAGATTCAAGGCAATTACAATCAAAATCCCAGTGATGCTCTAGGGGCATGGCTCAGTGGTTGTGAATTACCTAGCATGCGTGGGGCCCTCATTTACACAATAAATGAAAATTACCTCACAATAATTTAAAGATCTAAACATAAAACCAGAAATTATACAACTCTTAGAAGAAAATACAGGTTAAAATCATGACACTGGATTTGGTGAACATACCTCGAAAAGACACCAAAAGCACAGGCAACAAAACAATACATAAACTGGACTACATCAAAATGAAAGATATCTGTTACCCAAGACATAATAAAACTGAGTGTGGTGGTGCACTTGTAATCCCAGCACTCCAGAGGCTAAGGCACAAGGACTGTGAGTTCAAGGCCAGCCCATGTTATTTAAGGAGTTGAAGAGCATCCTGAGATACATAGCAAGCAAAAAAACAAGAGAAGAGAAAGAGCAGCCACTGTGGTGGCGTATGCCTTCAATCCCAACCCTCTAGGAGGGTAAGGCAGGACTGCAAGTTTGAGCCCAGCCTGGGCAACTTAGTGAGCAACAAAATAAAAAATAAAAATAAAAAAGGGCTGGGTGAAGGTCCTGGATTCAGGCCTCAGTACCAAAACCAAGCAAGCAAACAAACAAACACAATTAAAAGACAGGCAAAGCAGTTGGACAGACATTTCTCCAAAGAAGATTTATAAATACTCAGTAACCACATGAAAAAACACTACTACTAGCCATAAGAGACATGTAAATTAAACCACAGTGACGACTGCTTCTGAAAAAGGGCAGGAGTAGGTAACAAGTGTTGGCAGGGATATCAACAAATTGGACCCCTAGTTCACTGCTAGGTGCCACAGCCACTGTGGGAATCAGTATGGCTATTCTTCAAAAAAATTACAAATAGAATTAACACATAAAGAGCATATGATGCTGGAATTAAGGGTGTATGATTAGTAAATGGGTCCACTGATTGGTTTGGCATAGTTCTTGCTGGGATTAAGGTTGTGAGTGTTATACCCACCCTAGGGCAGGTAGCAGGCATACAATTTAAGGGAGGGAAAGAGGGGCTGGGGATTTAGCTCAGCGGCAAAAGCGCTTGCCT
>NW_004955442.1:18087417-18094377 GCF_000276665.1 Chinchilla lanigera | reverse complement strand
AAAAAAAAAAAAAAAAAAAAAAAAAAAAAACAAACAAATAAGGGAGGGAAAGAGTCTTGTCTACTCTCCCTTGCTGCTTCTGCTGCCTTGTGTGTGCCATGAACTGTTCTCTGCCACGGCATCCCTGCTTTAGAGCCATAAACCTCTACAAACTGTGAGCTAAATAAAACTTTCCCCCTTTAACTTTGGGTGTTGGGTATTTTGTCCCAGCAACAAGCAAAGTAACTAAGACAACATATGATCTAGTAATTCCAAAATTGCTGGGTAAATATTCGGAAGAATTAGAAGCAGGGTCTTCAAGATATATCTGTGCACTGATGTTTGTTGCAGCATTATTCACCATAGCTAAAAGAGAGAAGCAACCCGAATCCCCACTGGTGGATAAATGGATAAACAAAACCTGACACAGACATACAATGAAATATTATTTAGCCTTAAAAAGGAAGGAAATTTGAAACCAGGGATGGTGATGTATGCCTGTAATTCCAGTTAGTTGGGAGGCTGAGGTGGGAAGATCACTTGAGCCCCCCAGAGCTCAAGACCAGTTTAGGCAACATAGCAACAGCCTGTCTCTAAATAAATAAATAATATCCAGGGTGGTGGCCCACACCTGTAGTCCCAACACTTGGGAGCCTAAAACAGGAGGATCGCAGCACGTTTGAAGCCAGCCTGAGTTACACAGTAAGACCCAGTCTCCAATAAATAAAAACATAAATAAATACATAAATAAACAAACTAAATGGAAATTCTGACACACATTGAAACATGAACCTTGAGACTATCATGCTAACTGATATAAACTGGTCACCAAAAGACAAATATTGTATGATTTCTCTTGCATGAGATATCTGGAGTAATTAAATAATGTAATGGGAGAGTGGGATGGTGGTTTCAGGGGCTGGGGTAAGGAACCAGAAGTCATTGTTAATATGTACAGAGTTTCAGTTACCCTAAAAAAGAAAGTTTTGGAGGTTAGAAATAATGTGAATATACTCAGTATGTGAATATATTTAGTCCCCATAAAGTGTATACTTATAAGTAGTTAAGATAATACATTTCATGTTATGTGTATTTAAACATAAATAAAAATTAAAATTAAGCTGGGTGTGGTGGTACATATCTGTAATTCCAACCATGTGGGAGGTTGAGGCAGGCGAAACACAAGCTCAAGGCCAGCCTGGGCAGTTTAGCGAGATTCTGACTCAAAAAGGAGTGGAGCTGCTACTCAGTGACAGAGTGCTTGCCTAGCATGCACAAGGCCCTGGGTTCTATCCCTATCACCACAAAAATAAATAAACAGGAAAGAAAGAACCCCTCTTACTTGTGGCAAGTTAAACACTGTAGGACATTATTTTAAGTAAAAAGTAAATCAGAGATAAAAATTTAAAAATATAGAATTGGCTATTTAAAAAGAGTCAAAAATGTACTACCACCTCATACATAAAAATGTACACATAGGCACAGTGGCTTATCCTTGTAGTGCTAACTACTTGGAAGACTGAGGTAGGAGGATCTCTTCAGCCCAGGTGTTCGAGGCTAGCCTGGAAAACATAGTGAGACTCCAGATCATAGTCAAAGTTGTACTTATGACTAAATTCATAGCCTTAAATACTTTTATTACCAACAAAGAATGTCATTTAACCAGTGCATGAGGACAAATTTGAAATAAATGAGCACCTAAGGCATCTAAATCCCCAAATCAAAATTCCCACTGACACTGAAAGGACCAAAAAAAATACAGAACTTAAGGGGCTGTTACCCCTATTATTACTTTTCACATTCCACAAACCAAGAAATTTCTGGTATGATTTAAAGAGGAGAGGACCCAAGGAGGCACAGAAAACTAACCCTGTGAGCCCACACTGTAACCCTGTGAGGATCACACTGTAGAGTTCCCTGCTATGCCTCCATTACCTCTGAGATCTCTGCAGGAGTAAGCAAAGTTACACAAATTTAAATCTTCTCTGCTGCCATATATGGACATGAAGGTCAAGTGGAAAGACAAGACCACCTTGGTCTCTATGAATGACAGGCTGGAGCCGGACAGGAACCAGCACAGAACTTGACCCATGCCAGGACTCGCAGAAAGGAAGCAAGGAGGAGCAGCCAGAGACCAGCGCCCATGCCAGCAAAGCACTGCAGTTCTTGTGCACAGGGCCACTCAAGGAATCACAGCTTGTGCCCTGCACAGAGGCTGGTGTTTGCAGCAAACTAAAGAAATATCAGGAGACAGATTGCCTTGGGGCTAGAGCGGGCTCATGAGGTACTGCTTCTGTGCTGCCTTGGGACTTCTGCATTTAGGATGAGCAGGGGCTGGGGCATCCAGACAGAATATTGGGCTGAAGTAGATGTGGATAAGAAATGATATCTCAGGGACCTTTTATCCTGAAGACAACAGAGTTTCAAGCTACATGTGGGCGGAGCCAAGTAAATATTTGCTGTAGAGGTGGACAAGAGGACCAGGTCCTAGCAAAAGCAGACTCTACCAGGTGTAGGGGAAGGGAGGAGGGATATTTCTACACTCCCACTCAGCCCTCTTCCCCTCTGCCCATGCCTGCTGTCCTTAGACCTGGAGGTCCGGCCCAGGAGTCACTCCTCCTGTCCTCTCGGGGCAGCAGTGGCTCTGGGAGGGGGCATCACCATCAGTTGGGGTGGGAAGGCTCCGAGTAAGGAGAGTGGGACAAATGGGGTCAGGGGTGAGGATGAGTCACCAGGAGCAAGGAGACTGCCAGCTCTGCACCATACCCCAAGACTGGGCCCGGGGATAGCCTAGGTTACAGGCTGTCTGCCCTTGTCACCTGGGCTGATAGCCTCCCGCCCTGCACAATGCCTTGGGCTTCAGCCATGCCCACCCTTGGCAACACTGAACCTCTGTTAAGTTCCTCGTTTTGAAAAGAAAAAGCTCTACAAGTATAGGGGTTTAATTTAAAATTAACCATGTCTCTGTTTCACAGGTTTGGTAAATAAGCATCTGGAATTATTTCTTCAAACATGAATACTCAGTGAATTAGTCTTTTCATAAACAATAGCTCCCTGTGGACGGGCAAATGCCAAAGAAATGTCACTAAGAAGATTGGGGAGGGAAGATGCACTTGCTTGGGGCTGGTCTGGCAGGGGGGCTCTGCTCTGTGCTCTGCTCACTGAGAGATTTATCTCCTTTCCTGCACCTCATACCTCAGGGAAGATAACTTTAGTCTCCCAAGTCCCTGGTCCCTGCTGGGTCTTCAGCTGAAGTGGGGAGGGCAGTGGGAAGAGGCCCTGGAAGGGAGGTCCACTTGGGGTCCTGGGTATGGCTGTCTTCTTCAGGGCCCTGGACCATTCAGCTGCCCCCCTCCTCCCAGGTACCAGTAAGCCCCCATCCTCCCTTGGCACAAAGGACAAGTAAGACTTGTGGTCTGTGCCCAGTGAATAGGGGGACCCAGGAATCTGGAGCTGATGGCCTGCCCTGCCTCAGTGTGTTCAGGAAAGAACCCTCTGAGGAGGGTTGCAGCCCGGGTGCTTATCTCCTTGAGGCCATGACTTTGACTGCAGGCCTAGAATAGGTGGTAGACACTCTGAGATTAAACTACTTTGTGAAGTGTGGGCCTTGACTATGGCTGAGACTCCTCCACCTATACCATGCCAGGCTCCTCAGCGGTCAGGCCTCAATTTCCCCTATACTCAGTGCCTCTTTTAGGCACTGTGGCCCAGAATCTGACCAGCTGGCATGAGACCTAAGAGCACCCCGCACTTCCCTCCAGGGCACAAACAAAGGTCCCCAGGGAAGAAAACATGGCTGGGAGCCATCTCTAGCAGCCTCATTATCCTGTAAAATGCAGAGAGCAGCAAGCACATTTAGACACCTGATGAGGATTCAGGGAGAATGAAAGTATTTTGAAAAGAGAAAGTTTAACTAAAGACTTATGGAAATAACCAACTCATCAGCTATAAAACATCAAGGTGAGCCTTAGGATGCCCCAGGCTGCTTCTCCACCTTCCATATACAGGCCAGCTGTCCTCACAAGTCAGTCATTTGTGGGCCAGAAAAACCTGGGACTCAGGCCCAAGTCAGAGCTGCTGGGAGCATCACACAGAGGCAGCCTTACACAGGGCATAGCTGATGACTCTTGGTGCCCACAGGCCTGTGGGGAGGGACGCCTCCCACCCAGCCCAAGTCCAGGGGCCTTCATTGGCAGATCCACAAGAGCAGCCAGGCAGGAACGGTGAGGAGGTGGCTGCAGCCACAGTACCTGTATGAGGTCTGAGGGCAGACCACAAGGAGCAGGGAAGGACTGCAATAAGGTGGAGGCCTGGGTGAACATGGGAGATGGCCCTTTTGCATTCTTCCACACCTGACTCCTCTGCAGGCAGCCACTGTAAACCAATCTTATAAATCCTTATATATTTGTATATTTTGCATCAAATCTGTTTCTCTAGTAAGCACTGACGGATACAGATTTTGATACCAGGAATGGAGTTGTTGTGTTGTTACCTGGCCACGTGGTTTAGAGGGCTTTGGAACTGACTTGTGGAAAGACTTCGGAAAGGCTTGGAGATGCCTGCTGAACAAGTAGCTCTGGAATGCTGGAAGTTGAACCTGATGGGAGATTCTGGTCAGGGCTCAGAAGATCAAAATGCTAACAGAAACGCATCCAGTAAAGACCAGGTTCAGGAGGTTTCAGTTAGAAACAAAGACTGTATTGGCTGTTGAACTCCAGACCATGTATGTCATGCTTTGACAGAAAATTTGTCTGTATTTTGCTTATGTCCAGAGACTGCCTGAGACTAAGATTAAGAGCAGTGGATTAATTAATCTGGCACAAGAAATTTCAAGGCAGTCTAATGTTGAGTTAGTGGCATAGCTACTATTGGGGGTTTTTAGCCAGATGTATGTTGAGAATTAAGAGCAAAAAGCCCAGAAGAATGATTTAAAATGTTTTGAGTTTGGCCAGAAAGGAAGCTCTGATAAAGTTGTGTACTGCAAACACACAGTAGAGGAGAACCTGGTTGCTGAAAAAGAATAGGACAATGGAAAAGATGGCCTATGAACATCACAAGAACCAGCAGGATACCACTCTTTGCAGCCTCAAAATTGCAAAGGTGAAATACTTTGCTTTGAGAAGAAAACTCCAGAGCAGGGGCTGGGGATTTAGCTCAGCGGCAAAAGTGCCTGCCTGGCAAGCGCAAGGTCGTGAGTTCGGTTCCCGGTACCGGAGAAAAACTAAAAAAAAAAAAAAAACAACTCCAGAGCACTATGTTCCAGAATGGGTGTGGCCTAGAGAATTTGTTCCTGTGGATTTGGTTCACAGTGCTCAGCAATCTAGGCACTCAACCCCTAGAGCCAAGAGAGAAGGAAGACTGGCTACTGCTCCATCTGGCAGCAAACCTTAGTGTCATACATATGTTTTAGGCACATACAGAATGCAAGACTTGTGGGGGCCTCCACACAGATTTCAGAAGAAGGCCTGGGAGGCCAGGCAGCATCCTCCTCAGTGGGTAGTATATAAAGCTGCAAGGCTGAAGCTGAAGGTGCAGTGGAGACCCCAGAAGGTTGGAGAAGCCAAGAACATGAATCCATCTGAGGAAAGGTGCAAGGAGTGTACTAAGCCAGCCCAAGAGAAAAGCTGTGAGAGCTGCAACTACCAGCAGTGCTACAGGGACAGATCCATCCAAGCCCTTTAGAGTTCACATCTTGCCACAGATTACCCTGGATGCTGGACATGGAAATAGGAGACTTAATGTTTGCCTACTGGATTTTGGACTTGCCTGGGTCCCATTCCTTTCTATCCTATTTGTATCTTTTGGAATGGAAATGTTTATCTTGTGTCATTGTATGTTGAAAATGTTTAAGTTTCTTTACATTTGTACAGGGGCTTGCAGCTAAGAATTTGCCTTAAATCTCAGAGGAGACTTTGGACTTGGACTTTTCAATAATTCTGAAACTGTTAGGTCTTTGCCAAGTCTCAGAAATGGACTAAATGCCTTTTGCATAAAGGGATGTGCATGAATCTTTTGGATGTCCCCTAAAGCCTCATGTACTCATAGGTAGGGCTTCTCAAAACTGGCTCGATCTAGGGCATGTGATACTGAGATTAAGGCTGTATGGTGCTGAATTAGTTTACTTATTGAAATTAGCATGGTTCTGGGTATAGATAACAGTAGCCCCGCTGTAGGTGTGGGTGGCACCAGGCTTATAACCCAGATGTAATATAAAGGGAGAGAGGAGAAGCAGGCTGATGCTTGCTGTTTTCCCGCCTTATGCCTGTCATGGCATGAACTGATTCTCCTCTGTGATGCCCCTCTGCCATGCCACATTGCCTTGGAACCAGCTGACTATGGACTGAAACCTCTACAAACTCTGAGCCAAAATAAACTTTTTTCCCTTTAACTTGTGGGTGTTGGGTATTTTGTCTTAGCAACAAGAAAAGTAACTAAAACACCATGCCAGCTGACATCAGGGGACTCACACACCTTACATCAGGTTGCACAGGGGTTGGGTACCCTGAGGACCCTGCAATAACACCAGCTATAACCAACAACATGGCTTTTAAAGGGTAGACACCTCAGGGAGGCCTGAATTGCTTTTCAGGATTTTGAGGAAGCCCCACCACACAGGAGTCAGGCCCCATGTTTGGTAAAAGGCCCCAGGGTACCACAACCCACACAGGGAGGACCAGCCTGCTTAGGCACTGCCAGCTCTAGGGGATCCCCAGGAGCTTACAGTGGCTGAACATATCAGTGTTTCTGACAGTTTTTGTGTAAGTGACAGTTTTTGATGTTCACAAATTTTTCATACTTTATGGAAAAATGTTGACAATTTTTCCTTTTTCCTAGTTATTCCATCACTCTGTACATAGTCCTCTGCACCAGGGAGCCAGATAAAGTGTCTGTCTTCTCTTCTACTAGATGTTGTTTCTTTAGTTTTTTTGTACTCAAGATTTAATCTACCTCAGATTTATTTTGACAAACATGAGGGTTTAA
>NW_004955442.1:18034529-18087022 GCF_000276665.1 Chinchilla lanigera | reverse complement strand
TACTGAGACCCTGTCTCAAAATTAAGAAAGGGCTGGGGATATAGCTCAGTGTGAAGGCCTTGGTCTCAATCCTCTTGCTCCCCTCCCCCAAAAAAGGAAGAGCCTCACTATCAGTCTGTTTTCAGAGCCTTGGTTGTTCCACATGTGTGTTTTTACTGATGTGTTACACCACTGTAAGCCTCCCAGAGTGCTGAGATTACAAGAATGCATGCTTGCCTCCTGCCTGGCTTTTTTTTTTTTCTTTTTGAGACAAGGTCTCACTACATAGTTCACCCTGGCCTTGAGCTCACAGCCTTCTTCCTGTTTCTGCCTCCTGGGTACTGGGATTACATGCAGGCACCGCCATATCCAGCTTCCACTTCGTCTTTTTAACGGCAGTAAGTGCTGACTAGATACTGAGTGTCTGTCACCAGAGACAAAACCTGAGGACATCAGGATGTTGTAGCATTTCCAATTTCTAGTAACAGAAGACGCTAGGCAAGAAATGGTTCAAATGCAATAGGAAAACAAAGTTAAACCCTCATGTTTGTCAAAATAAATCTGAGGTAGATTAAATCTTGAGTACAAAAAAACTAAAGAAACAACATCTAGTAGAAGAGAAGACAGACACTTTATCTGGCTCCCTGGTGCAGAGGACTATGTACAGAGTGATGGAATAACTAGGAAAAAGGAAAAATTGTCAACATTTTTCCATAAAGTATGAAAAATTTATGAACATCAAAAACTGTCATAACAAAAATTAAAAAGCTGCAAAAAATGTGCAGCAGGCAGAGATGAGTAAAGAATTAATATCTTTCATGTCAAGCCTCATACCAAGGGCTGAGAAACCCACCAAAACCTCCCTAGCATGGAGAGAGGCCAGGCAGGTGCTGACTTCTGAAAGGGTACAGCAGGACTAGTACCTGTATCCCTACCAGCCCTTGCAAGAGTCAAATCAGCATCCGTCTCTCTCTCTGTCTCTCACACATGGCCTTCCAGCTCCCTTTCACCAGGACTACCACCTTACAACCCTATAGTTAGTAGCCAGTTTTCCTGTTTGTCATTCATCTCCTTGGCCAGATTGGGGCTCTTCAAGGGCAGAGCTGGGCTTGATGTGGCTGCAATGCCCAATGTCCAGCCTGAGGTGTGGTAAGCAAGTGTTGGGTGAGAGAGAAAGTGAATGTGAGGGGGTCACATGGCTGCTGCATTGGCCCCTGTTATAAGGCCAGGCTGAACTATGTAGTGAGATCCTCCCCGCTTGTGAGATCCCCTCTTTGCTCCAAGATCCCCCCCCCGCCATTTTCTTCCTGGTTGGGGCAAGGCCACACTCCAGGGCACTTGTGTTCTGTTTGCCAGTCTGTGAAATGGAGCCCAGCCCAGAACTGAGTGGTACAAGTGCCACCACTTATTCTTCCAACACACAGGAAAAATATAATCATCAGTCACCTGGCAGACATGAATAATCAATCACAACATGAGATAGGCAGAACAGAGAAGAGAAGAGAAGAGAAGAGAAGAGAAGAGAAGAGAAGAGAAGAGAAGAGGCACAGAGAGGGAAGGGGAAAGTTCGAGAGCTGGAAGCATAGAAGAAGAAAGAAAGAAAGAAAAGGAGCAAGCAACAGCAGAAAGAGTGGGTGACAATGGCCAGGTAGACTCAGATGTGCTTAGCCTACCAGTCCCTACTGCTGCTACCAGAGATGTCATTTGATGTCTGGCTAACTTGGCCTATTAGAGGTGTGGCAGCCTACGAGGAAGTAAGTGGGTAGGGCCCAGGCCCTCTTCCCACTGTTGTCCTCAGATGTCATCATCTATGCCACAAGCAACACCATGTCCCAAGATCTGCACACTCTGGCCAGTGATCCCCAAACAAAGGCTGAGTCTCTTTGTCCCAGAAGCCTACACATGGCTCAGTAGACTGAGCATGGAGATACTGGGCCAGACAATGGCCCTCCCTACACAGCAGTCAGCAACAGACCAGGCTCTCACCAGCTGGCTTGGCCCAAGGTCCTTGGGAACAGGTAAATAGGAGCAAGATCACCTGGTTTCTTTCCTCTGTCTTACATCCTGTGGTATAGGACACTCAGGCATAGACAGGCCTGGGGGTGCCTGGGTCTGAGGCCACCACCTCTTCTCTACTATAGCACCAATGATCCTGTGTTCTAGGTATCATTGAGAATTCATTCATTCACCAGGTTTATATCAGGTCAGCTTCCCTTGTGCACATTTCCAATGCTGGTAAAAATTTAGTGGTATGGCTGATAGTGACCTTTTCCCCTTTTAGAAGACTCGGCCCATTTTATTCTGATAAACAGCACACAAAATAGAGGAACCCCACAACAGAGGCAGTAAGCTCATGGAGTCTCACTGTCCTGTGAAGGTGGTCAGAGCCTTTACCAGAATTAATTCATAGGACTGAGCCTTCTAAGAGATAGCACTCAGTGGGGTTACAGGTAGACAGCTGACAGGGGACTAGACATCCATGCTGGAAGAACGAGAGTAACCAGGGGCATTCCTTGCAGTACAACAGCAACCATCACAGTTGCCGTGACAAATAGGATGTCAGGTGCTATCAAAATGCCCCTTTCATTTGGAGGACACAGGGACCACACAGTCTCTGAACCTGTTACACCTCCCAGAAACCACATCTCAGTGCCTTTGGAGCTGGTGGTCATAATTAACAGATGAACCCAAAACACAGACTGCAGAGGCTGCAGACCAGCAGAGGCACCCAGCTGTGATGAAAGTATTATTTGTTACCATTGTCTGTGGATGTTTTTGCCCTACAATGGCAGAGTGGTGTGGCTATGACAGACTGTAAGGTCTGCAAAACTCAAAAAAATCCATTATCTGGCCCTTTTACACAAAGCCTGTGGTGCTTGGCCTCAGGGTCATCAGCTGTGACCAGCCAGGGACTCTACTCTCCCTGGGGCAGCCAGGAGCCACCCTGAACTGAGTACCAAGCTGGCCAACACCAGACACCGTCATGGCTGGTGTCCAATCTAAAGTGGATGGGGATCAGACACAGCTAATGTCCAGCTCAACAATGATAGCAACCTGGTAGATCAGCCCCAACATGAGCTCATCCTTAAGCCAAAAATCAAACTGGTGCCTGCTGTCCATACTCTGGCCATTAGGAAACCAAGCAGAGGTGGTGGAAGGCCCGCACATCCAGCCCTGTCCAGCCTGGAGGCTGTACCCACCCAGGATAAAGCTGACCAAAAGCATACAATGCCTGGAACCTAGTTTATTCCCTATCAGCCACACCTGCCAGGCCCACCAGGACACTATGCTACTGTCTTATGTGGGGAGAGAACGTGCCCAGGCCAAGCCCAGCCCACTTACCTTTTCTAGGGCAAATCAGGTTGTCCTTACACCCATTCTTCAGGCTCCAGATCCTGTATGGAAACCACAGGGTACTTTGTGAGGTCACCTAGCCTGGAAGGTCCTTTCTGGATCAAGATGCAGTGGCCCAAACTATCCCCCAAACAGAATGCTTGCTATCATTGCTGACCCTCAGGTCATCCATAGTGCTCCTGACTCATAATCACACACTTGTGCACTTTCTCGGCTGCACATATAACTGTGACTGCAGTTTATATCAGGTCAGCTTCCCTTGTGTGCATTTCCAATGCTGGTAAAAATTTAGTGGCATAGCTGATAGTGACCTTTTCCCTTTTTAGAAGGCTGGGCCCATTTTATTCTGATAAACAGCACACAAAATAGAGGAACCCCACCACAGAGGCAGTAGGCTCTGAGTCTCACTGTCCTGTGAAGATGGTCAGAGCCTTTACCAGAAGGCCCTGTTCCCTCCACCCTGCAGTCTATGCTTACCCTGAGAGATGCTATCTGCCTCTCCTGAGGCTCCAGAGACTAGTCCAGATCCTGTATCCTCCCTCCCAGCAACCAGGTTACTGACCCCAGAGCTATGGCCAGGTATGACCTGGGACCTGGCCTTCAGACCTGGGGTGCTCACAGTGTATTGGCCAGTGGGGCTGGGGATTTAGCTCAGCGGCAAAGCGCCTGCCTGGCAAGCGCAAGGTCGTGAGTTCGGTTCCCGGTACTGGAGAAAAGCCAAAAAAAAAAAAAAGAATAGTCACAGTGTATTGGCCAGAGTAGGGGACAAGGTGGCGCCTATGCCTCCTCCTGTCCAGAGCCCTACTACAGGAAGAAGGAACCATGCACTTCCTGCCTGGGTCAACATCCTGGGGGACACGCTCCCTCTCATTATAGTCAAGCATAGGGTCATTGCTAGAGCATTCATGTAAGTGAAAATGAGAATGGCAGGCAGGCAGGGAGGGATGGGCCTCAGATGGCCATCTCAGCACAGACCTCCATAATGGGAGCTCTTTCCCCTCTGTTCTACAGTGTTTTCCAAATCGTTCTAATTGTTCTAAACTTCTACCTAAGTTTTCCTTTGTGGATGTGACCCCTAGGGTGACTGTCCCTGTATCATGCTCATTGTGGGGAGGGGTTTCAAATGATGGTGAGGATATGGTCAGATGTCAGGGTGAGATAATGGAGTGGGAGGTTAAAACACCGAGGCCAGAGGCAGAGAACTGGGAGCTCAAACCAGATGTGTGCCTATGCGTGTGTGCATGTGCACCCATGTGTATGTGCACACTTAGGAGGGGCAGGCTTGGCTAGAAGCCACCCAATGACACCTTTCCCACAGTACAGGAAATGCTGCTCCTACCCTGAGGTGTGAGGCTCAGGAATCAGCACCTACTCTGGATATGACATTTCTGGGACACCTTTCCTTTTAGCTTAAATATTCACATAGATTTTGTCCCACATGACTGTTATCAGCCTTGACAACCAACAGCTTCTCCCCAAGACTCATCACGTGCCATGGCCTTTTGCCACAACCTTGTGCCATTTGGTCTGTACACCAAGATCTCACTGACTCCCACTAGGTCGCTTAGGTGGGCATGACACAGGATTTTACAGATGGGGAGACTGGCTCCAGGCCAGGCAGGACTGGGGACAGGATCTGAACTCAGGTATTCCTGTCCCCAGGACCCTCACATTCCCCATTCACTTGGGAATGCCAGGGCTGCAAGAAGCATGTGCCCTGCCTTGTAGGGCTCCACACGAGGTGGGAAGAGCAAGGGAAAACAGAAGTGGCTATAATAGCCAGGAGCGGTGGTACATGCCTGTAATCCCACCACTTGGGAGGCTGAGAAAGGAGGATTGACACAAGTTCAAGGTCAGCCTGAACTATATAGCAAAACCCTTAGAAAACAACAAAGAAGGGACTGTAGAAGCTGGGGAGATGTGGACACCAGAGGGATGGGTCTCTGTTCTAAGAGTGCTCTCATTACAGCAGCTGCAGTCACCCAGCCTGTTGGGAGTCCTGGGGCAGAGGCACAGAAGTACCGACAGAGGAAGACAACAGTGACATGAAGGCAGATTTAGAGATGATTCATGATGGGGAACATGGAGTATCCTTTCAATACCGCTTGAGGCTAGTCTGCAGGCTCAGGAGTCTACCTGGCCAAGGACCTAGAACCAGGAACTTCATGTTCAAGGGAATTACTGCACCCCTTGTTAGGCTGCCTCCCCTAAACAAAGATTGGCTGGGTCTACCTATCATGGCCCCCCAACTGGGAGTCCCCACCAAACTGTCTAGACTCTATTGAGCCCTGGGGCACCACCAGCCAGTACCTATACTCCATAGATACATGCCTAGTCTTGGGAAAGTCTGGAGCTCTGATGCAGTCAGTGTCAATGGCCCAACCAGAGGGCAAAGAAGTCCCAGAAGAGACACATGCTTGGCCAAAGCGCCAAGGGCCAGCCACACAGCCAGACCAATGGGCTATGGACATGAATACTGACTGCATGGGCCAGTTCCCACAGGCACAGACTGAGTCCATGGCAGGAATCAGGCCCAGACTAGACACACAAGGCAGGCAGCGGAGGGCCACACGGGCTCAGGGCTCTGCACTGGCTGCAGTGTGGCTTCAGCAGGCTGCAGCTCTACATAGATCTCAAATTCTGGTTTGTGAGCAGAGGTGGGATCCATGAAAGCAGCTGGAATGTACCCTTCCAGCAGCCAATATAGGCACATCTACAAAGCATCCCCGGGCCACTGGGCAGGAGAGTTTATGCTGCTCAGTGACAGTGGTGTCCACCACAGCAAAGGCAATGTGCTCTTCTAGGCAACTAAGACTCTGGGTGCATAATGAGAACATATGCACTTCTGCTGTCAACACTAAGGCACAGTCCATGCAGGACCCCACTGTGGTGTCAGGGCCAGCCTCAGGGAGGCTATCTGGGCTCCAGGCAGTCACATCTGAAGAAGGCTTCTCTTTTGGGCCATTGAGGCACAGGGCCCCATCCTTCACTGTCCTCATGGAACCTGGGCTCCACTACCCCACCATCTGGGCCCCAGGTCTCCCTCTGGATATAAGGAGCAACTCAGCACAGGGATCCCTGACTTCCCTTCACCTCCATACTCTTGACAAACAGCCCAGAAGAAGAAGAGCTCCAATCTCCCAGCTGGGGACCTGGGGTAAGGTCCCAGCCCATAGGGACAGGCTGGGTGGAGCTGATCTTGCCAGCTATGACAGTCCTGGCTGCCCTCTAGTGGCCACATGGGGCTTCATGCTGCTTGGCTAGAGGCGGCTGACCCCTCATTGGGCAGGAGGTAAGAAGAGCCTGTCCCTGGCTTTATGGGAGAAGGGGTAAAGGGAGCTCCCCCGAGGACATCTGCCAGCTCTGGCCTCACCTTTTTATTATTTTATTTTTTTGTGGGGGCCTCACCTTTTTAACCTGAAATAAGCCAACGCAGCCCTCAGCTAGCAAGGCTCACAAAGGGTTCCTCCACACTCATTCTTGGGCTATTCTGCAGAGTGGACACTAACCTCCCCCAAGTATTGGGGCCATTTGGGAAATGACAGATGTAAGGCTGAAAGCTCTGGCATGCCTAGTATCCTTGGCCCCTGCTGGTTCTGCATAGCTTCTGGCTCCTCCTGGAGTCAGGGGATCCTGTTGTTGCTGCCCCCACTCCAGGTTTGTCCCATGCCCCTTCCACCCAATCTCTTGGGATAAAATGAACTTGGTTTAAATCAATGTGTGGCACAAATGGTAGAGCTTCATCCCTACCCTCCTAGAAGCTGAGAAATGCAAAGGACCCCTGGGACTAGGAAGAGACCTAAGGGGACACCTCTGGAGGGGCTTTAAGAATGAGCATGGGGAACCAGGCAGCCCAGATGCAGCTAGAGTAGGAGCGGCAACTCTGATCTAGACCAGTTATGCAGGAGGAACCTTGGCTAGCAAGTCCTCAAGTCTGTGCAGAAATTCTGGTGAGGGTAGCTTAGCCAGGGAGAGCCAGGTGGGGGCTGGTTTGGCTATACTTAGAATGACCCTATTTGCCAGAGTCTATGCAGAGCAAATACTCCATGCCTAGCCATGTGCTGGGCCCTGTTGGACCCCAAACAGGTTGAGTGTGGAGTTAGCAGAACCAGGAAGCAAGTAACTCAGATGGGATGAGACAAGGCTGAGGGGAAAGTCCACTCCTTTCCAGATACCCAATGCTTGGGCCAACTGCTCAGGAATTGACCGGACATGACCCCAGCATGGTGGGCAAGAGAGGTCTGACTGCTCTTGGTGTCCAGTACTGTCCCAGCTCCAAAGGTAGAATGAACACAAAACAAGCAGCACCAATTCTAGATGGGCCACATCTCTGCCCACAGCCTGGATCCTAGAGTGAGGCAAAGAGGCAGTGCACTTCTTGCTGTATTCAGAGGGGTAGGTCTCCCTGACGGATGTGTTGCTCATCACCCCAACCATAGGTTTATAAACCTTGGCCTATGCTTTATACAGTGGAGTGTGGGTAACCACCTGAGGTCCATGGCTGGCAACATTAAAAGCTAAGGCTGACACCCATGGAGAGCATTTCTTTCCTGTCACTTTTAAATATGCCTGGATCTACAAGAAAAAGAAGCCAGAATCTTGTACTTTCACATTCACTCTAACACCTGACGTATAAATCAGAAATGGTTAAACGTTGTGCAAGCTCAATTTAATTATTTAAAAATTAAGATGCGAAAGCCAGGGAACTCAGGCTTCCTACCCAACACAGCTCCTCAACAAACCTGGGCTAAGTACCTGTCAGAGTGGCCAGGGCCGTGTCCAACCACGGGGTCAGAGGGGTAACAGAGGGAGGGAACCCAGGCCAGGACATAGTGCAGGGATAGAGCGGAGGCTCCTCCCTCTCTTCAGAGCGTGCAGGAGCAGCGCGGTGCTGGGACATCCTCTTGGCACCGCTGCACCCCTGTGCTTCCCAGCCGCACGACGCCTCAGGGAAGTTCCTTGGCCTCGCTGCCTCTGGGGCCCTTGGAAAGTTTCCGTGGCCAACCGACCTCGCCTTTGAGGCGCCGTCGCGGTCGGCAGAGGGGAGCGCAAGGCTGAGGAGCTGGGGCGCGCTCAGCGGGGGCGCGCTCAGCGGGGCGCTCTGGACGGGTCTGGCCAGGACCCGGCGGCCGTGCACAAAGGGACCCGGGGTCTCGAAGGCGTGGCGCCGGCGAGCCCGGGTGGGGCGAAAGTGGCCTCCCACCCCTGCTCCCCACCCCTCGCCCGGACCTTGACTCCGAGCCCAGGACGCTGTCCCTACTCCTGTCCGGATGTCAATCCGGGCCCCGGCACTCAGACCCTGCCCTGACCCAGGAGCGGACGCCGGTCTCCCATCTCCATCCCCAGCCTCAGGACCGGACCCCGCCCACCGGCCCAAGCTTACCAGGAGCGCAGCGTGGGAGGCACCGCAGCGCGGCCCCAGCCTCAGGCGGGCGTTCCCGAGTCCCTCGGCACCCGGGTACCGGCGTCTCCAAGGCACGGCGCGGGGCGCGGGCCACGGAGCCGCAACTTGAACCGGTGCGGGGGCGGACCCCTCCCTCCTGGGTTCAGCGCCCAGCGAGCCGGCCTGCCTTCCCCGCCCCTCGTGTGGCCCGTGCGCAAAGCCTGCCTGGCCGGCAACGCGGCCCTCTGCCCCGCCCCATTCGACCGCGAATTTTTCCATTGGTTGAGAGACCAGGCGCGGCTCAGCAACCGGCGCCGATTGGACATATATACAAGGACTGTGGCTTACCATTGGGGGTACGAAATGTCAGTCTTGGCCGACGACCGTCCCCCTCGCGGAGGGGCAGAGGCCCAAGCACCTGCCAGGAACGCTGCGGCGGCTACCGGGGATCTGGGCTGCCCCCTCCCGGTCGCCTTCCGAGGACATAGCTAGACCGTTGGGCCCTGAGCAGGGACCGGCACAGCCGGCGACCCTTCCCCAGACTGCGCTGCGTAGTCTCCATCATCACTCTCGTTTTGCAGGTATCCTCCAGCGCCTGCAGTTCGCTGAACGCCGCGCACCGATCCCTTCTATCTGCATCTAATAATTGAAGTCACACAACCCACGAGGGAGAGTTAAGTTGTGATCCATTTTACAGACGGGAAATTGAGGCTCAGAGAGGTTCTCACTTGCTTTAGGTGGTCCAGACTTGAGCCCAGTCTTCTGACTCTGGAGTCTGGGGGGCTTTCCCACTCTCAAGTCTCCAAGGTCCCTGCAGCACTGGCTGGGTTGCATTCTTGGCTTAGTGAGGCCCTGCTGGAGTGGGGGCTGCAGTGTTTCTGAGAGCAAGAACAGACTCCTTGGTAAGGCTAGCGTTTACTTCTCCCACGAGGCCTGGATCTATAGCCCCCTTTGGATCCTGCAAGGCATCGGTGGGGTTGACCTTTCTCATCTCCTGGTGGCATCTGTACAGCTCTCAGCCAAAGGGAGTTGTGTTTATCTTCCCCCACCCATCCCATGTTGTTTCCTAGGGTCGCGGAGGAACATTGTCGCGCTTTGCCACTTTCTGTTGCCATTAGCACAGGTCGCATTTCCCAGCCAGGTAGAGGCCCAAGCTCGCCTCTGCGTTGATATGGGACTGTCACATGGAACCATAACCTTGCCCAGCTCCACTGAGCCTTATAGTGTGAGGGGCAGCAGCAGGGTTGCATGAAGAAGTTGGGGCTTCTTCATGAGTGGAGGGCAGGCTCATGTTTGGTTCTGAGCCTTTCCTGCCCTGGACATGCTTGGAGGCGACTAGTTCCTGGGCTTGCTGCATTCTCCAAAGCCACAAGGGGAGCCAGACTGCCCATGACAATGCTAATGGGGGCCGGGGCACCTAGGGATGAACACACCAGATACTCACGGCTCATCCATCCCTGTGGAGAGTACAGTGTATGCATATATTCATCCAATTATTGCTTTGTCACAATAAATGAGGGGTTGGGGATTTAGCTCAGCGGCACAGTGCCTGCCTGGGAAGCACAAGGCTGTGAGTTCGATTCCCGGTACCAGAAAAAACAAACAAAGAATAAAGAAAATGAGATAGACTGGCAAGAACTCACTGCTAGTACCACCACTGGGTGCACCTGTGTCCTGGCAGTCAGGGCAAATTAGTCCCAGCAGCATTTCAGAGTTAGGCAGCCACTACCAACCCTTTGGAGTTGGCACTTGAAGTGAAAGCTATTTGGCATCCTGGCATAGGGATGTTGTTTGCAGATCTGTGACAGCAGCATAAAGGACCCCTCCCTAAAACACAGGAGGCCCCACAAAGTGCCTCTTGTTCTGTGGAATAGCACTGTGGGTAGCAGTCTGGCTCAGATGCTGTGTGGTGGTGGTGGGGGCGCTGTTTCTTTCATTTAAGACCAGATTTAATAAATTCTGACTGTTCCTAGCATCTCTCCAAGGGCATAAGACTTTGATCCCCTTGGAGCCCTTCTTCTTATAATGACCTCATGGTCTGGCAGTATCCCTCCTCCCCACCTTTGCTTATGGTGGCAAGAGGGGCTAGACAGATCTGCTGAAAGAGGGCAAAAGGGAGACTTATACACCAAAAAAAAACCCAATGAGGATTGCCTTCCCTCTTACCCTTACCCTTACCCCTACCTCCATAGGGTTCTAGAGAACTCTCTGCCCAGGAACTGAATTTACAGCTGCATAGAGAGGATCAGGATGGGTAGAGCCAACTCAAAAAGGAGTCAGGGAAAATACTCAGCAGTATAAATACTCAGCAGGATAAATGTAGGAGTCACAAACAGAAGTTGAAGATATCATAGGTGCATGTGGTTCGGTGTCTTGCTTCTCTGCCTACCTGCTGGCCAGTTCTTTGGGGCTAGGGAAAGTCACAGGGAGAAAAAGGTTGCTGAATGTCAGGAAGAACTTTTGCTGAATGTTGGAAGAACCCAGCAGTTGCAGGTGTTTAGGGAATCTAAAAGGGTGGCCCTAAGAGATGGTAAGGTCCTTGTCTGAGGAAATGGGACAGCAGTAATCCCCCTGCAGCCTGAGATGCCAGGGCTCAGGTGACCATGTTCAGCCCATGTCATCTGCTCTTGCACACACCCTGGCACCATATATTGTGCCATGATGGGACAATAAGTCCATGATGGCAAAGAATGTCTCAAGTCTGTATGTTGTGCATGATAGAATAGGATTTGAATCACTATCCAACATGTTTCTGCATCCCTCTGTGGGTGATGGGAAAGCTTGACAACCCATGTGCTGCTCTGAGGTATGTGGCCTGGTTTTTTAGGGGTAGATTACTCTGCATCTGCTGCCTTATACCTCAGGGCATGGTCAGTCGCTCATTCCCAGGTGGCAGGACCTGCCTGTCCCACAGCACTGCCTCTTGGCTGCATGGACCGCATGGTCTGGCTGCTCAGAGGGAGATGCTGGCACCAGCCCAGCATGTTTGTGGTGTGGCCTGCAGGAGGGATAACCACATGTCTGGCTAGGTCTGCCCCCTGCTGGCCACAGAGTCCCCGGGCATCTGGAGTCCTTGGTTTTGTTGCCTGTAAAAGGCTTCTATTAGGTTCCAGGAGAAACACAAATGAGACAAGTTTATTGGGAGCAATGGGCTTGTTGGCAACTCTGGATTAAACTCTTGCCTTCATCCCTGTAGGCTCCAGTTTTCTTCTGGGAGTCAGCCCTTCCAGTCAGGATCAAGGCACCTAGGCCTTTAATCCAGGTCTGTGGAGCTATTCCAGCCAGTGCCACTTACCACCGTTTTTTATTTCAACTGAACTGAGTAACTGCTGAGTCTCAGTGTTCCTGTCTGTAAGGTACGGTGAATAAGAACTGTGGACCATGACACTGAATTTAGAGCTCTTTAGCAAATTAGCAATCACCTTAATGTAGTTGTCATCCTTGTCATTGCATATTTCACTTAGGGGCAGGCCCTAGGCCTCTGGGCCTTTGACACTCCACCTTTGCAATGCTCAGGCCCCAGAAACAGCACAGAGGCCAATGGGGACAGAGAGCTCTAGCGAGTGAATGCCTTTGTCTTGCTAGGAGAGTCCTAATTGGTCACCCAGTGCAGCTTGGGCCGGCTCAGCCTTCATCCTTGGGGAATAGGTCCACGGAAAAAGTCCCCATGTGGGATCAAAGGGTACAGTGGCCTAGGTGGGGGCTGAACTGCCTGGCCCAGGGCCTGCAGTGCCTCCTGATGCAGGGACATCAGGAGTCAGGGCTGCAGTGTGGATGGGGTCAGAGGCCAGAAGCCCACTGGACTGGGGTTAGGGTGATAAATCGTAGGAAAGGATGTTCATGACAGAGGATGTCTCGGGCCAGCGGTAGCGGCTGGTTAGACAGAAAGGGGGAGACCAGTACCCAGCCTAAGGGAGGCGGATACGGAGGTGCACATCCTTATAGCCTTACAAGGAGAGCACAGGATGGGTAGACGACAGATAAAGTCCGCGAAGGCATAGGTTCAGGGACTGTTGCGACTCCCCGAAGATGGTCCCGCGGGTTGGGGAGCATTGGAGACCAAGAAGGCTTCGGGGTCACGAGACGCCCAGACGCCAGTGCAGCTCAGACTTGGCGCAGCCCCGGGGGCGGGGATCCAGGAGGGCCGAAGCCCCAGAGCGACAGCGTACCGGGCCAATAGGCTCCCGAATCGCTGGGCGAGGCCTCGCCCCTCCCTGCCCAGCCCAATGGCAAGAGCGTTGGAGGCGGGAGGGGCGGGGCTTGGGCTGGCGGCTGCGGCGAGCGGGCGCGGCACCCGGAAGTCGGCTGCGGCGGAGGCGGTGAGTGCGCAGCTAGCTGTTCGGGCTGTCGGACTTCTCTCTTGGCCCGGCCATCCCGGGCTTCGGGGCGCCGGGCTCCGGAAACGTACGCGGGACCGGGTTGCTCTCGGGCGGGCCGGGCAGGGCCCCACCTCTTCGCCCTGCCTCAGTTTCCCCTTTCCAAGGCGTAGAATGAAAATGAGACGGCCTGTCTTGGAACTCAGGCCAGTTCACAGAGACCAGACAGACCCTAGCCAGCGAAATCACCCTTGCGGTACTGGAAAGCGTTTCCCGTGATCACTGGCGGGACTGGTGGGAGGATCAGACCTACTGCGGGAGGCTAAGACAGGTGGGGAAGAGACATGCTTAACTATTGCAGGGTTGTAGGCTGTCCTCAGCCAGCATGAGAGAGCCCTTTCCGGAACTCGAGCCTTGCGGCCCGTTGTGGGGACGCGGGGTGACAACTGACGTAGGTCTGAATAGGCAGCAAGTGTTGGGTAATCCCTGTGACTGGATGCGGCTTCCTGGAGCGGCTTGGATAGTCAGAGACCACCCACCCCCATCCCTACCCACAGGGTGTATGGGGCTGTGGGCCACGCAGGGCTGCACTCGGGCAAGGTGTGGCCTCACTCCTGGGCTCTTTAGGAGCTTTGGGTTTGCATGTTTTCCTCTTCGACAGGGGGCACAAAGGATCTTTTGCTGAGACCCTCTTCCCTGCCCCCAGCACTTCTGTGCTTCGTGGCTTCCTGCTGGGCCACAGTTTTAGAATGAACCCTATCGGGTTAATAACCCTTAGTTATTGCGGAGTGATCAGGGCCGCAGTCTCCCAAATGAGTAGATGGCGAAGGCTTAAATAAATGAGACAATTGAAATGATTTTAGGGCTCCAGGAGGGTGCAACCCTATTAGACTTGGAGGTTCTCTGGGTTGAAATCGAGACTTCCCTGAGTGGCCTGTATCTATTAGGTTTTCAAATAAACTAGGGGGATACTGAAGAAAATGCAGGAATCTGGGCAGGACTGCAGGAATCTGGGCAGGACTTGGGAAACCCATTACGGAATTCTCCATGTAATACTTATGTTAATTTAGGAGTACTATGTTATCACCAGGAAGGCCTTCACTGCAGGAGTGAGATGCCTGCAGCTACAGTCTCCTCCTAGCTAATGGGTGTTGGAGCCAAACGTCCTTAGCTGTGACCTTATCTTGTCTTTTGAGGCATCCCAACTTCACAGGCCAATACAGGCCTCAGCGGGGACCAGTGACTCATAGAGGTTCACTTACTATGAGTCCACTGCCCATCAAAGGAGAAGGGCCAAAGCCTCGGACAATTCCCAAGTAAACATAGACCAATTGGTTAATATTGAATTCTGCTCAAAGCTGCTTCATAGTGGTCTCCATCCGAACCTTCCGCCCTTGAACAAGTCCCTGAGCCTCAGGCCTTTTCTTCTAGTGGAATGTCACTTGCTTGGCATGATCCAGGCCTGTCAAGCCACGCTGGACCTACTGAATCCTGCCTTGTCACCGTTCTGGGCTCAGAGCCGTCTTCCATGAGACAGATATGATAGCATTTATAAAGGGCAGCTGGGTGGCCCTTTAGAAAATGTCCTCACACTTGTTTACTGACCCCTGTGCATCTTTTGGGGGGCAAGTACTCATTGCTTGAACTCTGTTCATTGTAAAGAAAACTCAGGTTAAGGGGCCAGGTAATGTTCCCAAGGTTGTTCAGGGCCAAGGCTAGATCACTTCTGCTTCTACTTCTCCGGTTTCTTTCCCCAGAGCCTTTTGCATCAGGTGACCTGTTGAGTGGGGTAGAGACAGCTGGGGAGGGTGACTCT
The DNA here is from genome assembly GCF_000276665.1 of Chinchilla lanigera. NCBI lineage: Eukaryota > Metazoa > Chordata > Mammalia > Rodentia > Chinchillidae > Chinchilla > Chinchilla lanigera. The sequence goes on along the minus strand of NW_004955442.1, from coordinate 18,072,174 downwards.
CTTGGTGGGTAGACACAACAGAGCTCTGCCCCTTCTCTAGGATCCCAATACCCCCTGTGTGTGTGGGTGGGGGACTGGATGGATTGCCTCGGACTCAAGTCCCTACAGCATGGGGCCCCACATTTTCATGTCACCTATACTTGGACTGTAGGCACCTCAGCTCAGACCCCTTTCTGCTCTAATGTGTGGTGACAGTAGCCCTTCCCTGATCAACCATCTGATCTGCCTGCCCTTGTGCTCCCTTAACGTTTTCATTTGTGTAATCATTTTGATCATATTTCATGATGAGTATAGTCACGTGCAGTGTCATAGTTCCCATGCCTGTCATCTTGTGCCAGACGGTGAGCCTTGCAGGAAGCCTGGTGTCTGCCTGGGGGGCTGCTTCTGATAATGTCCATGGGGAGAGTGGGCCTGGAAAGAAATACTGTAAGACAGGAAGGCCTGGAGGGCTTCTAGAAGCAGGGCCTCCCTTGTCATTGACACCTCCAGGTGGATGAGAACTGGGGCCCAGCCTTTGGTAACAGGTCAGTCAGTGGATGATGGCAGCCTGGCAGTCTGGCATTTGTTGGTGTGGACCTCAGTGTTTGGCAATAGGTTCCATGAAATCACAGATACCCCAGAGTAACTGAGCTGCCCTTTGAGGTTATCAAAGCTGCTACCCTCATTTTCTATTTCACACTGGACCTACTGAATGCTGTCTTCTGTTTAGATTGCAAAATTAACATTTGCACCCTTAAAAATGAAAAAGGCTGGCCTCTATCTTCCATATCTGTTCCCCAGATATAGCTGCTGACTTCTAAGGGTGCATTGTCAGGGTGTTTAGTAACATGCTAACTTTCAAGTGCTTGCTTTCATCCCCTTTGGAGGGGTGATTAGGAATGTCCTCTTTGTGTTTTTGTATACCTTGCAGGTTGTAGGGGCCACCTTGAGGCTGTGCTTATCTTTGGTGGGAAAGTTGGGTGTTCCTGCCAGGAGAACCTGAGATGCAGGGTCTGCCCTGTGCCCAGAGCTTTTCAGCATGCTTAAGATATGTCTTGTTTGTGCTGCTCCTTTGATCTGCGAAGGGACAATGACACCCTGGTGTGAGACTGAACTAATGTCTTCAAAACAGTGGGGAGATCTGAGGAGAGGGTATAACTGTAGAAATTTGCCATGGTAAAACGCCATGTAATCGCTAAAATGAGAAAGCATAGCTTGCTGAGCTCTCACCGCTGAGATGGGAGGAGTAGTGTGTTGTGGATTGGCTGCTCAGAGGATTTCCACGCGTCAGGGCTTTCTCAGCCAAAGCCCTGGGAGCAGCAACATTGTGTTCCCTTGTGTGTTTACCTCCTCTGCTGGCAGTTGGTGCGAGCCCACATCATGTCAAATCACACGTCTGTGTCTGTCCTGACCTGAAAAAAAGAGCAGCTCTACCCCCAGGGGATGCCACAGCTGACTACCACGGGTAGGGTGGGTGCTTGGCTGCTCAGCCCTGGTGTATTGTTCTTAGGAAGCCTAAGGAACTCTGTCTTCTGTTCTGCCTCTAGACAGGCTGGCTAGTCTTAAAAACATTTCTTCCATGTGTGCCACTTGGTATAATTAGGTGGGTCAGCAGACCGTAGGGCTCACCTAACCTCTGTCTAGAGCTTTCAAATGTGTAGCCCTGGTAGACCATCTTGGTGAGAGGTAGGAGTCCCACTTTTCCATGTATCTAAGGGTCCAGTGTCTTGTAAACATACCTCTTTGCCAGCATGGTGGTATGTACCTGTAGTCCCAGCACTTGGGAGGCTGTAACAGCAGGATCACCGGGAGTTTGAGACCAGCCTGGGCTGCATAGTGAGTTCAAGGTCAGACTGAACTATGTAGCAAAGACTTGTCTCAGAAAACCCCAAGAAAACAAAACAAAACAACAACAATAACAACAAACCCTTGTGTGTGTTCCTGCATCTGTCTTATCACTACATTCTGCGCTTCTCCTTTCTGTCTGCCTGCCCTGTCTGCCCTGTCTGCCTTTTCATTAAACAAAGGGAAATGTTTCCACATCACCTTGAGGCCCTCAGGGTCACCCAGTATGCACTGCTGTCTGCTCAGGTGGCCAGTGTTGTTAGCCATGCTATCCTTTGCCCTATCCTGAGGTGCTGAGCACCTTGACTGATCTGTTTTTGTTCAGTCTCCCGTGCTCAGGCAACTTTCTGCAGGAGCTCCCTGCCTTCCTATCCTTCACCCTCAACCTCGACCTGTGCCACTGAGGGAAGAGGGTAAGCTGTGCACACTTTCTTTTGATTGCAGCATTTGTAAGTCAGCATTCACACTTTTCCCCGCCATGAAACATGTCTTTTGAGAATGCAGGTTTTCAGTGTCTCGTTAATGGATTGCACAAAGGGAGCTCAGCCATGTAGCCACTGCCCATAGTGGGCATGGAAACCATTGCCAGCACCCAGATGTCTTATTTACATGCTCTGGTTCCTGAGACCAGGTGGCGCTGCCTTGCTGACAGCATGGACAGGTCTTGTTTGTTTCTGGTCTCTGTACAAAACACCAAGTAGTACACTGTCCCCAGTGGGACTTCCTAGTACCTTGGCAATGTGGGCTTGTTGCTGTGTGTCATTGCATGTTGCTGTAGGGCAGGGACCCACCATGGAAGGACACAAGTTGACTTGGAGTTCCAGGCCATGGATTTCCTTACTGTTTCACTTCATGGACTTGGACACTGGCATAATGCCTGGTATGGCTAGCAGGGGTAGAGGATGGCATGAAGTTCCACTGTATTGTTGTTGTTGCAGACTAACTTTATATATCTCATAGTTACTTAACTCATAGTTTTGGAGATTGAAAGCCCAAACAGCATGATGCAGGCTCTGGCAGGGGTCCCCCTTGGCAGGGTCACCTTGTGACAGATGGCAATGCTGGGACAATGTGTGGGAGGAAGGAATCACATAGCCAAACAGGAAACCAGAGATTGGATTTGCCCTTATAACAACTTGTTCTTTCAAGAGCTCAGGTGTCCCATGAACGTTACCTTAGTCCTGTCCAAGATCATTGTACTTAATGACCTAAGGAACTCACTAGACCCCATCTCTTAAAGGTTTCACTGCCTCTCAGCAGTACCGTACTTGGCACCAAGCCCCCAGCATATGAATCCTGAGTTTGCAGGCATATTCAAACCATATTCAAACTTTAGCATCTGTGACTACCCAAGATAGATGCTTTCCAGAGTGTGCACTGGGGCTAAGGTAACTACTGTGGCATCTGAGGCCTGATGATATATGCAGAGTCCCAAGGGACAGGGAATCCAGGGTGTGACCAAGGTAGAGAACACTGGGGAAGATTGACTGTGAATTTGGGAAGCAAAGATGACCAGTTCTGCATCATCCACACAGAGAGGGCTAAGGCAAGACAAGACCTAAACCTACACACAGCTGTACAGCAAGGAAGGCCTTTGTGATAAGGACAGCCTTCAGCAAGGTGATATACAAATGGTGTAAAGATGGGAAACTTTGCAATAAGAGGTGACTATTTCGCTAGGCAACTACACATGCAAAGCTGGAAGGCAGGGTATGGGCAGGAGAAAGCGGCTGCAGGTCAGGGACAAGCGTGTGCCTGTTCACATCCTACCAACCATGCTACAGGTTCGTGAGACAAAGGCCTAAGAATTAGTACTCAAATTTGTGTTCCATGGGCTAGGACAGACAGGTCACTAGGAGTCATGAGATAATTAGCCACCAAGGGATGGCAACAAAACCGTGGTGAGAACATTTCCTGCTACCATATGCTTGGTGTCAGCTTCTGGCACTGAATGTTTGGGGGAACTTGGCCAGGTCTGCTTACAGGATACAACTCCTGTGGATACGTGTAGATGCACGCACATTTGCAAAGAAAGCTGGCTAGCGCACAGAACCCTCCGGATAGGCTTGTACCTGAGTATCTCATTGGAGATGTGCCCAGCAAGGGCGTGTTCTTTTTTTTATTTTTTATTTTTTAAGGGCATGTTCTTGTGTGTCTAGACAAAGAGAGCAAAGATCCCAGACCCTGCTGGCTCTGGGAGCTGCTGACTGTGGCAGTGAGTGTAAGGGAATAGGATGAGGACAGACTCTTGGTATCAATGTGAAGAAGTTGGTGCTAGTCAGTATACAGGTAGGTGGGTGGCATGGTCTGTGTGTGATGCCTGTTGGCTTCAAAGAGGCAGTGGAGTTTGGAGCACATAGGACACTGTGATGCCTCTGTGATGCCTGTAGCACTGAGGCTTGTTCTGTTTCCCCCCAGAAACTGGCATTGTTTCACCTGGCAGTGACAGCAAAGCCCAGTTGACATGGCCCTTGGACACCTCTTGCCTCTTCCCCCAGTGGGCCTCTGTCACATTGGTGGCCTGTGCCCCCATCCTTCTGGGTGCTGAGTCTCATCTCCCCCTGGCTCTCGCCAGTGACAGCCACCATCACTATGTACTCTAGGCATCTACCAAGTCTTTGGCCAGGGCTGTCTGTGTGTCTATGTGTCTGTTTCTTTATCACTTTATCATGCTTCCTTTAGATGATGCATGGAGTGAGGTTTAGGGTTTACCCCCGCCCCCACAAGTCTCATCCTTCCTAGAGAAGGGCTTTGGCCTCTTACCACTTGGATCTTAGGAATGAAAAGCTGGTTCCTCTGAGAATTTAGGAGAGAAGGAAGAAGCCCCAGGCTGGAGAAGTGTTCCCAAGGAGGTTAGATTTTAGAGGTAGAAGGTGGGCAGAGGACAGTGGAGGCCAGGAGAATTCTCGAAAGCGTTATCAGCAGATGGGCTGGGAGTGCCTGGAAAGCTTCTGCCCTTCCTAGCCAGCACTGTGTACTAAGAATAATTTGAGCGAAATCCAGGATGCTGTCTTCCTGTTTTGCAGAATTACTGGGCTGTTAGGCCTGAGGAGCTTGAGCTGTGACTCTGGGAAGACTTCCACTGGGGTTCTTAGAGGACAGGAAGCTCTTGGTTATGGTGTGAAGAGGTCTCTTTATGTTCACATTTTGCAGATCCTTCTGGCTGGAATCCAGATGTACCAAGGGACTTCAGGTGTGTGCAGAAAGTCCTGGAGGGTTTCTTCCCTGGGAGAGCCCTCTCTCATTTCCCTGCAAGAGCCTAGCAACATTCAAGGTTCAGTGTGGGTGACCATACCCTTCACTTCCTTGACAAGGTCGGTGGAGGCAGTGCCAGGTACCAAGTGGGATTATTCCTGGGCTTCCTTGAACATAGGCCACACATGTCCTCTGGGCATTTGTCCTAATGGGAGCTGGGCCCTGCAGGGTGGCAGGGTGACTGGCCCAGTTCCGGTGCCTAGAACCAGCCATGGCACCTGGACCCCTTTCAATGCATTGATGAGTCAGAGACAGGACAGCTCTAGGGCCAAGGGCAGACTATAGAGAACCAGGGTCCCCTATTTGGATAAGGTGTTGACTATCACAGGACTCTGAACACCTCCTTTGTGATTGTGTCTATGTAAGAAGAGTTTGACTTCCTTCAGACATAGACAGAGCCACACCACACATCTGACATGTATCCGTTGTATGTCTGTTAGGTCCCTGAGACAGGCAGGACAGGCAGCCCTGCGTGGGCCAGGGCACCAGTCAGCTGTGGTCTCTTAGAGGGTACACTAGGGCTCTGGTGAAGGAAGAGTTCCTGGTGAAGGAAGAGAGAATGGGTTTTTAAAAAAGTAATGTGTGTATTATAAATTCTGGAGAAACTTTGACCTATTTGACTTGGAAATGTACTATGACTTTGCTTATAAAAATTACTAGTAATCTCTTGCATAAGACTTCTCGTTTTTTTGTAAGTACACTAAAAACAAAGAATAATTGTAAATAAAGTAGAAGAAGAAAAGGATGTAGCTTATAATACCCAATAGTATAAAAACTTTCTGCTCAGTTTCTGTAGTGGGTTCTGGTTGGCCCTACCCCTCAGAGAGCCATGTATCAGGTGGCCTTCCAGACACCTGGACAGGTCAGCCATGCAGGATGAGTGTGATTTGGTTCAGGTCTGGCTCAATCAGGCAGCTCATGATCAGAAGCAACTTCCAACAATGGAGCCTCTGGCTCTTAGGGGGATTTCAAAGATGATGTCTTACTGGGGCAGAGAAGCGGGTGTAATTGAACACAGGGGGCCGGGCTAGGGGAGCAGCCTGTGTGGAGTGGAGCTTGCTAACAAACCCTGAGGTCCAACCCCTCATGGGAAGGGTAGTGAATCCAGCAGTTCACAAGATGGAGAGGAAAGCAGAAGGGATTAGGGTAGCATCACAAGGCACTGTGGCCTTAGCTCAGTGTGCTCACCTCTCTGAGCCACCATTCCCTTACTTACAGCCTGGCCATAGTAACTATTATTAGTATTATTATTGGGGTTTTTTGTGACAGGGTTTCTCTATGTAGTTCAGGCTGGCCTTGAATTCACTATGTAACCCAGGCTGGCCTTGAACTCAGCAGTCCTCCTGCTTCAGCCTCCTGAGTGCTGGGATTACAGGCGTGTGCCACCTCGTCCTGGCTAGTGACAGTGTTATTGAGAGACTCTAAGACTACCTTTAGCTTGAGTGCTTCCTTAGGAGGACTCACAGAACTCAAAAAGACCTTTATATTAATGTATTAGTACATGTTTGCAATATATAATGATAACATTTATTGTGGAGGCCATTATATTCATGCTGCAGTTTATTACAGTGAATGAATATAGATTAAAATCAGCAGTAGGCTGGGCCTGATGGTGCGTAACTGTAATCCCAGGTGGTCTGGAGGCTGAGGCAGGAAGATTTCAAGTTCGAGGCCAGTCTAAACAACTTATCAAGAGCCTGTCTGTCTCAAAATAAAATTTTGAAAAGGCTGGGGATATAGCTCAGTGGTAGAGTACTTAACCTATCATATGTGAGGCCTGTGGTTTAGACCCCATATCAAAAAAAAAAAAAAAAAAAGTCAACAATGGAAAGATACAGAGAGCAGAGTCCAGGAGAAAAGAGGCACAAGTTTTTAGTTATCCTTTCCCAGTGGAGTTGCCAGTAACTACTGTATTTAATTTGCTCAGAAGTGCTGTGTGACATGTGCTGACTATTGCCGATAGAGAATCTCACCCTAGCCCAAGTGTCCAGGTTTTTATGGGGCCCAGTCATATAGGTCTGGCAGACCACTGGCATGTATGGTTGCCCTTAGTCTTCTGGCCTCCAGAGATGGAAATGATACAGTGTGGTCCAAGGGGCCCACTGTAAGTCATATTGTTAGCATAAGACTACCTGGCATCATCCAAAGCCCCAGACGAATGTGGACGCTCTTGCTAGGGACATCCCAGAGGCTTAGGGATTACCTCTCAGATGCTACACAAGGCCAGAGCTTTCTTTTGACTATTTGGGGTGCTTAGGTTTGCTGAGCCATACCTGCACTGTACACAACTACCCTGACCAGGCAGAGGTATACAATAGGTTTGTGGAGACCACACCAGAAGATGCAGGACTTTCTCTGTCTGCCATTGCCAGGCAGGCTAAGGACACAACGGGAACCCCTGGCCGGTGACTGGTGGATAGGTATGAGATACGAGTGCACATCCATGTACTTGTAACCACAATATCTACCTGGCCTGATTTGCATTACTGGCCTGGGGACCCTTGACATGGTCTCAGTCCTTTCTGGGCACTTTCATAAAGAATATACTTCCAGGGCTGCAGGCAGGACTTTATGCTAGTTCTTGTTCATTTCCAGGAATGTTCAGGTAGATTTTAATACAGGCTGTCATGCCAGGTTGTGTGATGGATGGCTATAGTCCCAACTCCTCAGGAGGCTGAGGCAGGAGGATGACAAGTTGGAAATCAGCCAGGATAACTTAGTGAGACCCTGTCTTGAAATAAAATTTTAAAAAGCCCAAAGCTGTAGCTTAGTGGTAGGACATTTGTCCTGCGTGTGGGAGGCCCTGTGTTTAATCCCCAGCACCTCAAACAAACAACAAAAAACTCAACAACTTCACAACCAAAAGCTATTACTTGGGAAAGCTCACAGGAAATCAGCTTTTTATGTGACATCTTGATTGTGACAAAGATTGCCTGATTATCACGTGCAGCAAAGTGGAGTCCCTGTGAGTTGGGAAATACGGTGTTACAAGGAAGCCACAACAAGAAGACTCCAGGATGCAAAGCTAGGCTATGCCTGAGCCGGCTGCTCTGCCAATGGGTCCAGCCCCCTGGTTTTCTTTACAGAGCAGCCAGGCTGCAGTAAGACTCCTTTGGAGCTCACAGTGAGTATGAAGTGGCATGCTTCCTCTCGCAGTGATTCAGTCTTGCACTCCTGGCTCAGGAGGATCTCCACTGTGCTGTGCCATGCTGCTCCTGCGTCTTGGCGTGGGGTCAAGATGTTTGGGCATATGGCAGGCTCTGCTCTCAGCTCCATCACTGGCTCCCCACAACTGCTGCCTACATGGCTTCAGTCTGAGCCTTCCGTCTGAGCTCTTTCATCCCTATGGGCTTGGCCAAGGCCAGATTCTCCCCTGTGTTGTGGCAGTTATTATTTTTTTTTTTTTTTGGTTTTTGGTTTTTTTCTCCGGGAACCGAACTCACGACCTTGCGCTTGCCAGGCAGGCGCTTTTTGCCGCTGAGCTAAATCCCCAGCCCCTTGTGGCAGTTATTCTTGAGACCGTACCACCGGTAAGACCACCATGACCAGGAGGAAGGTTGCTGCTCTGTCCTCTTGCTTGTGCCCTGGGGAGGGAGGGCAGAGGTGGCAAGGTATGTCAGCTCCCGAGTAATTCTGTGACATGGTTGGTCAGAGCAGTGCATGGATCTGCTGGGTGGAACAGAGGGGCAGATCCAGCGCTGGGGATCTTCTGACCTACCTGGGAGTTACTGTGGGGTTCGCAAGGCCCAGTTGACCCCAGCATATGTATGTGCCCATGCTGACTAGCAGTTCATCACCCTACCTCAAGTCTAACTGGCAGGTATTGGTCCACACGCCTTGCCATGCTGGCCATGTGACCTTGCATACATTGCCTTGAGCTCTCAATGGGCTGGATCATCCCTGTGAACCTCAAGGCAGAGGGACAAAACGCCTCAGCCATCCCCTCCTTGCCCTGTGGAGCACTGTCTGGCCACTAGGTGCCACTGTGGTGGCACCTGGGCCCTCCCCCTCCCCTTTAGCCTGGGTTCTTCTGCTATCCTGGGTGATGTGAGGCCAGGCGGAGATTGGAGGGAGCCCTTTATATATGGAGAAAACAGTATGTGACCCTCTGACTGCTGCTGGCAAACCTGGCCATGTGTGCAGATTGCTTTCATGGCCTCCTCAGTCCACTGGGCCAGGAAGCCCCGTCATAGGACTCAGGTGAGGCAAAGCTCCTCACGGTTGCCCACATACTGCCAGGCCAGGGTACCGGAGGCCTATGGGCAAGGCTCCTGGCTGGGCTCCTGGCTCTCCTGCTTGCCTCTTCCTCTTCTTGCCTCTTCCTCCACTTGCTCTTATCATCTGGCTCTGGCCTCCTGGGTCTCAGAGGTGATCCCAGAATCCTATATGGCCCTGACCACACTGTGGCCTTCTCAGGCTGCTGAGGATGTCCCATGTGTTGAGCCTAGGAGTAGGGCAGGGCATAGTGGAAGTATCACTGGAGAAACTAGGTTCGTTTGTCCTCTAGATGCCACTCTCTCCTACACAGCTCAGGCATCCTTTCAGGCATGTGTGGTACATGTGGATGCCCCTATGGATGAGCCCCAGCTTCACTGGTAGCATTGTGGGCTCCACTGACTATGGAAGCGATGGGAAATGGCCTTGAGTGATGAGTAGCAGGCATACACAATGAGTGGGGTGCTCTGAGGTTTTCCCTGTAGAGTGGTTTAGGCTGTGGGGTGACTAAGAGCCAAGGGCTATACCTACACTTGCTCTCAGAATTGGGCAGGTCAGTAGAAGTGAGATGACCCAGGGAACAGGGTGTCAGGGAGGAGTTCACCAGGCCCTAGAGAGAGCACTAGAGCTCTGTAGGGATACTGGGTGGGAGACACACACAGCCCACTGGGACCTACCAGGAGTTTGCAGAGGGAATATATAGGGACCTAGATGAAGGAGTGGACTGCAGTAGGGGAAGGAAAGAGGGGAAGGAAGGGAGGTGGCCTGTTGACCAGAGCTGGGTGGAAGGGCTGGTGAGCAGTGGGCCTGGCTTGAGTGGGAGGTGAGGGACTGGAGAGAAAGGCAGTTCCTGATGGTACCCTCCCCAGGGGCTGGCTTTCCTCTGGTCCTTCCCTCCCAATGACCACGTTTTCATCAAGACTGCAGCCCTGGGCTCTGCACCCACACCTCCAATGCCAGGCTGCCTGGAGATCCATCGGTGGCCTTCCTCTGGACCATGGAGCCCTCCCCACCACTGCTGCCTGAGGGGTAATCTGCTACTCAGCTAGGCTGGCAGGGTTCTGCAATTCAACTATAGGACCAGAGCTGCCCCTGTCAGTATCTCTGGCAGCAGCCAGGCACACAGCCCAGGGAGGTTGAAGTGGGCCAAAGCTGAGAGTACAGGCCTCCTCTGACGTCCAGAACAGCATGTTCCCAGTGGGCAGCCCTTAGATGAGCCCTCGGTCATTGTAGGCCCTAGGGAGCCCCTGGGCTCTGGGCCAGTGGGATTCCAGCAGGGACTGGCCGAAAGGGCTTCTCCAAGTGATCACAGGTTGGCAGGTTCTCATGTCTGGGGAAGACCAACTCTCCCATGGTGAGACCACTTAGGACTTCTGGGAATGTGGGTGCCAGGATTCCCCATCTGCAGCACCTGGCAAGTGGGACTCCTGGGGCCCACACAAGGCCTAGCATGCTTCTCATCTCCCTGCACTGTCTTCTGGATGATTCTGTTGATCCTTCTCATCAACTATGTACAATCTGGTCCTTTTGTGGGTGGGAGCAGGTCTAGGATGAACCCAGGGCCTGTGCCTGTTAGGCAAATGATCTATCACTGAGCTATGTCTCCAGCCCTCTTTAAAATTTTTAAGACAGGATTTCACTCAGTTGCCCAGGCATGCTGGGCCTGGGTTCTAATCTGCTAACCCAGATTTGAACCTAGCACCTGGCTTCCAATCTGCTTTTCACTTCATTGCTGTTTGATGCCCCCCCCCCCCCACACACAAATTCACTCCTCACCTTTAGTTTATGGTTCCTATAACTCCCATTTCTTGAACTTTCTAAAAGTTCCTTTTCGCACTTTGTAAACTTTCCACTTTACTATCACTGCCTTCATTCTACAGATATTTTCCATCTGCTTCAGCTGGGTGGTTTTTTTTGGGGGGGTGGTCTCTGATACATGTGTAGGTCTCTTTCTGCTGATCCTTACTCCTGGCACTTATACCCAAAGGTACTAACTATTTGAGGTACCCCCCACCCCGCAGCTCTTGCTTTATATTGACAGAGAGGGTTGGCCCAATCACTTTCCCACCAGTGCTGGAGCCATAAGTTACCAATGGGATGATGGTAGTACCTACTGGGGCGCCCAAAAAGGGGCATCCAGCCCACTTCTGACCTCTCCCACACAGAACCTTTCTCAGCTGGGCATCCCTTTGACTCAGCAGCCTACAAAAGGCAATGGATACCTGAGAGTGCATGTTTGTTTTCAAGGGCTGCACATTCCCTAGCAACCTGTGGTTCTGTAGATGGTCACATCACCATGATAGTCTCATTTGGACTGTCACCAGCTTTTTCCTAGGGCAAAGGATTGGTTCCCAGTGGCCATCCACCCTGCAGGGATCCAGCATACAGTAGATACCAGGGAAGAAGGATATGTGGGTAGGTAGAGGAGGACTGGAGTGCCTTGGCAGCGTGTGTGTGTGTGTGTGTGTGTGTGTGTGTGTGTGTGTGTGTGTGCGAGAGAGAGAGAGAGAGAGAGAGAGAGAGAGAGAAGAGACAGACAAACTCAGGGCCAGTTGGGCGTGGGTCCTTTGCTGATCTCAGTGGGGTCTGTGGGAGTTGGTGGGGCCACAGTAACAGAAAAGCATTCATAGATGGTGGGATGAATCCTTTGTGTCTTTGCCTCTGAACCAGACCAGTGAGTGGGGGAATATGATGGTGGTGTCCATGGAAAGGTCCCATGAGGTTGGCAGGTTCCCTGTGGGTGGTGCAGTGGAAATACCTTTGTTCTGTGAGTGCTGAGATCCAGAATCTACAAAGGTTTTATATCAGAGGCCCAAGAATCAGGGGCCACCGATGTCAGAGGAGAGCTCTCACTATTCCCAGGGCCTTTCTCAACTGGGCATTCAGAGGCTTTCAGAGGCTTCTAGCTTGGAACAGTGAACTGGATCCTTTCTCAGCCTATACCCTTTGCTTTTATACCATAGACAGGCATGGTGGTCCTTCCCCGGAAGATGGCCTGTGTGGCTGCTTGTCCATGACTTGTTGAGATGTGGAGTAAATATGGGCTAGGTCTGGACATCTCACCCTGGCCTTCTGCCTCAGCAAGATACATAGAGGGCTTGAAACACAGAGATACACTTTATAGATGTGTTGTCTTCTGGGAGGAGCACAAGCTGTAGTGGGCACGATGGGCTAAACATCTGGGGCCAGGGCCATTACCAAGACACTTCCCAATCCCTAGGGTGCCCCAAGACAGGGCATGGCCCACCTTGAGCCCTAGAGAACCATGAGACAGGTCACAGCCCACTCAGACCTCTAGGGCATCTTCTTGTGCACTTGGAGCTCAGTAACCTCCACTAGACCTGCATATGCTCACAAATGCAGTCACACGTGCATACAGACGAGATCAGGCACGTTCAGGGTGCAGTGGCCATAGACTGTGCATACAGATAGCAGCACACAGACATAAATGCACACACAGATACTTTCTCACATACAAGTACATGTGTGTGTATGCACACCAACATATTCAGGCACTTAGCTCTGCACACTCATATCTGTGCACATACGCTGAACACCTGTACTCCACACATGCCTGTTCATTAGACTTTTCTCAGAGGAATCTGTTCACCCCACTTTAGTATTGGAGTAGCTTCTTGGTTGTCCCTTGTTCTTGCTACAGACAATGACTCTGCCCTGGATCTGCATTATGCACGTTTCAAGGACCTTCAAGTCATTTTCAGGGTTGGTGGTACTGAACTCTAATCTCAGTTTTTTAATCCGTTGTGGGATAATGCCTGCTGGGGTCCCAAGGGCCCAGGGTCCATATGGCAAAGGGATGCGTTGTCACCCAGGTTTGAGGGCACATCCCTAATACGTGTCCCTGCCTGCTGGTGTGAGTGAATAAAGCCTCCCAGGTGAGTGGGGCGTAAGGCCCTGTGGGGGGGTACCAGAACCAAGATGAAGTCTTATGGGGGAAACTTGGCACTGTTGGAGAGGAGAGCTTGTCACCCGCTGGTTCCAGCTGCATGTGTGGTTCCTATTCTTGCGGCAGGTGCTACCGCCTCTGGCACCCACTCACAATTCCCCCTGCCACCAGCATCATAGGTCCAGGGTCAGTGGGTGTTGTGGTGGCAGAGGTACAGACTGCTCAGTACTGATGAACGCCCAGGTGAAGGGAGAGGTTTGTACGGTGCCGACAACCATGTGATTTTTGCCCATCCAGCCCTGCTCACTGGTGGTTCTGTTCTGGGCTGTTGCAGGTTCCGTGAGGCCTTTCTGTCACCTGCTGACTGCCGTTTATTCAACTTATTCTTTTCCTTTTCCCTCAGACTTTGTGACCCTGTGTGAGCAAAGCTACCCCTTGCCACTCATGTGCATCATCTTCTTTAAGTTTGATCCTCGACCTGCTTCCAAAAATGCATACAGGTAACCCCCTTGCCCTGCATCTGCCATGCTCCGCTGGGTCTGGGGTACGAGCTTGTTCTAATTCCACATGGGCACCATGTACAAGAGAGGCGAGGGAAGGCCCCAGGGCGTGTGGGCCAGGCCCTGGATGGCCGAGTCCCAGTGGCAGGATCTCACTAAATTGCCTAAGACGAGTTCAAACTTTCAATCTTCCTGCCCCAGCCTCCTAGAGTGCTGAGATTATAGGTGTGTACCACCACACCTGGCTAAGTTTTCTTCACTTAAAGATGTGTTCCAGAAATGATTCAGACTGTTTCAGCTAAGTTCTCCCATTGAGTCACTGCAGAATTGCATAGACCCTGTGGAACTTAATGTCATGGCTAAATTCACTCAACAGCAACTGCGTGGGTGCCCAGTGTTTTTTTCTTTCCGACAGAGGAGAGACCAGAGAGGCAGGCCAGGCTCGAGGAGGTGATCCTGAACAGCCCCTAGCAAAGTGAGTAAGGCAAGTCAGGGTCCAGCCTCCAGACAGAATCCTGCAGGGCAAGTGTGTAGTAAAGAACTACTAACTATCACAGGGCACTGGCGTTGTGAGGGATTGGCTAGAGAGAGGTGAACATAACTCTAAGAATACAGGAATAGCAGATATAGGGAGCAACCACTGCCTCCATGGCTGAGATGGGGTGCCCAGGATAGTACCTTCTCTTTTACCTTCGGGCTGAGATCCAGACCTTGCCAGAGAAGGTATGGCTGTGACCCACTAGATGCCAGGAAGTCCCTGAGTTGCCGTGCTGGCAGAAGTTGCTGGAAATCTATCTTCTGGGTCCTGGCACCTATTACTGGGTGAATGCTAGATGAGGGTGCTGGACACTGAATGCTGCTTACTACTGGCACCATAGGGGCCAGGACCTGGGGAGGCCACACATGTTGCAGGAGCCTCCTGAAGAAGAGGCGGGGGGAAAGCTGCCCTTCATCCTCTAATGTCTCTCTAGCATCTTCCAAGCAAGGGAATGGATCCTTGAATCTGTCATGAGCACTATTTGTTATTCCCAGATACAGCCACAGCCCCACTTGATATTTGGTTCCTTGTGGACCGCCTTTATGTAATGTAAAAATGGTAAGAAGGAGGGAGAAGGAAATGGTGAGTATACATACCCCGTGCAAAAGGCAGTAAGGAGAACTGTGAAAGCTGAGAAAACTGTGGCATGGCATGCTCCTATAATCCTGTGTGCTTGGGAGGGTGAGACAGCAGAACCATGAGCTCAAGGCCAGCCTAGGCAATTTAGCAAGAACCCATCTCAGAAAAAAAAAGGGGGTGAGGGGAGGAGGAAGAGGGCTCCTCTTGGACCTGGGCACAAGTACCTAGTGGCCACACACATGGGACAAGCTGTACCCACCTGGTCACCATTAGGGGAGGCTCTGCTTCCAACCTGTGCTGGCCAACAGGATCGGACTCCAGGCTTCCTGCTTTGCTACCTGGGCCTCACTGTACCTCAAGTCAGCCTGGGACCCTGGGGATTGTCCTTCATTTACTGTTTTCCCCCTGCCACTTCCTTAGCAAAAATAAGATAATTGGAAAACAGGCCGAAATAACCTGAGTTGAAAATACTGATTAGAAAGCCAGGCTTTAGTGAGCTCAAGGCCAGCCTGAACTGCATAGTGAGACCCCGTCTCAAAAAGACAAGAAAAGAAAGCCAGGCTTTGTTTCCAGCACCTTCATTATGATTATCACAGCTGGGTCTTGGCTGCCATATTTTTTTGGGAGAGGGTACCGGGGAATCAGACTCAGACCTCACACTTGCCAGGCAGGCACTGCGCCACTGAACTAAATCCCCAGCCCCTAACAGCTGGCTCTTGGCGAGGTGTGGGAATAGTCCCTTTGAGTTTGTTCCTGTAAAGTCACACCAGCAAGAGACAGACTCTTGATGGGAGTCATCCGTAGTCATAACATGCTATGGGCTACCTTGTGTCCCCCTCATATTCCTGTGTTGAATCCTCACTTGTCAGAATGTGACTGTGTTTGGAAATAAACTTTTAACAAAGCGATGAAGGAGGGGGAGAGAGGAGACTGAGAATGATCAATATATCTCTATATATTTATATCTTCAAAATGAATGTAATTATTATGTATCATAAATGTGTATACCAGTAAGATTAATTTTAAAATGGGGATACATTCTGGAAAAAAAAGTAATGAAGGCAAAATGAGGCCATATTGGCAGGTCTGATTCAATGTGATGGGTGCCCTTATAAAAAGAGATTAGGACACAGACATACTATGGGAGGCCAGTGTGAATACAGAGATAGTAGACTCGTTTATGTGCTGAGAGGAGATCTCAGAGGAAACCAACTGTTGACACCTTTATCATGGATGTCCAGCCTCCAGAACTGCAAGATAATAAATTGCTATTGTTGAAGCCATCCGGCTTGTAGTGCTGTTATGTGGTACCTCTGGGAAACTAAGTCCTGATAGGCTGAGCAGCTTGGTGTGGCCTCTTCCAGCAGGCTGCCCCAGGGGTTTTTTCTTATGGTCAGATCCTCACCTCTCCAGGAGGAAGCTTAACCCCCAGCTTCCAGGATGCTGGTCCCTGCTGCTGGCCACTCAGGTGGAGAGGAGGAGGGTGGGCACAGACCTATTTTACTTCCTCTCTTGGAATGTGTGCATCACTGCTAGGCCTATCCTTGTGGATCTTGGTGGCCTCAGCATTTCCCACGCACCTTTTAGTTTATAGGCCAAAAACTAAATAAGCTGCTCCTAGGTGACTGAGTGAATATGCATTAGGCTTTCTCAACCTTGACAGAGGGGTTCAGAGGGCTTCCAGTGGCTCCTTCCCTTCCAGCTCTGGAGGTGTCCAGCAGCAGTGGCAGGCCACAAGCCGGTAGGATAGGTCTTTCTGTGGAATCCCTAACTTGGGTCTCAATTACAACCTTGAGATTTGTGCAGTGGGCCAGCTTTGCCTACAGACTGACCTGTGGATTAACAGACAAGTGGGTACTGGTCTGAGTTTGGGCCATAAACCAAAATGGCATAGTCCCAAGTGCTGAAATCCCAAAAGATCAAAATAAAAATCCCTAAAGTCTAAGATTGCCAAAAATCACAATCCTGAAAATGCAATGAAGGGGAAAATTATTTATTTATTTATTTATTTTTATTTATATTTATTTTTATTTATTTTTTGTCTTTTTGAGACAGGGTCTCACTTCGTAGTTCAGGCTGGCCTTGAACTCAGTATGTTGCACAGCTGGCCTCGAACTCATGATCCTCCTGCCTCAGCCTCCAAAGTGCTGGGATTATAGGCGTGCACCACCAGGTCCGGCTGGGAAAATAATTTAAAACAATTCTTGATCAGTGTCATGGCACATGGCTGTAACTCCAGCACTTAGGAAGCTAAAGCAGGAGTATCAACAGGTTGAGGCCAATCTGGGCTACATAGAGAAACTATATCTCAAAATACATACATATAGTCCTTTGAGCTGGGGATGTAGCTCAGGCAGGAGGCCCTGGGTTTAATCCCCAGTACCACACAAACCGTAAAGGAATAGGTCAAAAGTGAAATGTATAAATACGTATCACTATGGTTGGTAATTGTATGTACTCAGCTTTATAACTGTGGTCATTGGAAATATGGCAGACAGTCTCAGATTGATCTGTAACTATGATAGGTTGCAGCTATAGATGTAGTTACTCAGACAGCCAAGATTTGGAGAACTTTTGTTTTTCACAAATACGGATGTACTGTATAAAAAGAACATCATTTGTCTGCCTGGCAAATGTGAGGTCACAAGTCTGATTCCTGGTACAAAAAAAAAGAACATCATTTCATTTGTTAAGGAAGTTTCAACATTTCTACTTACAAGCTCAATATCAATGCAGATAATTGATGCATTTTTTTTTTTAAAAATCATTTTAAAGAAAAAAACCAACAAAATTCCAAAACAATATAATAGGAGAGTAACAATGGTTAATACATTGTGTATTGTTACCTTTAAATTAGTTACTCAGAGTACAAGGTAGCAACATTTAATTGTCAAACAATATTAGCACAAACCTCCATGAACTAAGAGAAATTACTAGTGTAACTATTTTAACTGTCTTTTATATATAAATATGTATTTTTCTTTTGCTTTCATCTCACACTAGGGAGACAATACAATGTTTACACATTAAATAATGCATTTTTATTATTTTTTTTTTTTTGGTTTTTCTCCGGTACCGGGAACCGAACTCACGACCTTGCGCGTGCCAGGCAGGCGCTTTTGCCGCTGAGCTAAACCCCCAGCCCCAATAATGCATTTTTATATTGATATTTTTGTTGTTGCTGCATCTCATGGTCAATCTCTTCCTCATAATTCTGCTTTCTGTCCCTCTTTATGTAGCCTTTTTTTGGCATTAGATTACACTTTTGGCAATAGTGGCTTTCAGAAATTTCAACATTTGAGATTAATCTTTCAAGATTGTGATTTTTGGGGCTGGGGATTTAGCTCAGCGGCAAAAGCTCCTGCCTGGCAAGCGCAAGGTCGTGAGTTCGGTTCCCGGTACCGGAGAAAAAAAAAAAAAAAAAAAAAAAAAAAGATTGTGATTTTTAGGATTTAGAATTTGGACCAGGTGTAGTATTTTGGTTTGTTTGTTTGTTTGATTGGTCTTTTTGAGACAGGGTTTCACTATGCAGTTCAGGCCGGCCTTGAGCTCACTTTGTAGCACAGGCTGGTCTCAACTCACAAACGATCCTCCGGCCTTAGCCTCCCGAGTTCTAGGATTACAGGCATGCGCCACTATGCCTGTCTGGACCAGGTGTAGTAGTACACACCTATAATCCCAGCATTAGGGATGTCTTGGCAGGATTACTGCAAGTTGGAGGCCAGTTTGAGCTACATAGTGAGTTAAGGTTAGCCAGAACTATCTGCAAGACCCTGTCTCAAATTAAAAAAAGAAAGAAAGAGAGGGGGAGGGAGGGAGGGAGGGAGGGAGGAAGTGGGGGAGAATTTGGAGATTTTTAGATTTTAATTATGTATGGTTTTTTTGGAGGCAAGGTTTTGTATGTAGTTCAGGCTAGACATAAACTTTTATGTTGCCCAAGCTGGCCTTGAACTCACGGTGATCCTTCTGCCTCAGCCTCCAAAGTGTTAGGACTACAGTTGTATACTGCCATGCCCCGTGAGATCTTTAGATTTTGGGTGTTTGTTTGGTTTGATGCTAGGGATTGAACTCGAGCTATATCCCCAGTCCTTTTTAAAAAATCAATTAATTAATTTGAGACAGGGTCTCAAATTGAGTAACTGGGATTATAGGTGTGTGCTACCACATGCAGTAGACTTTAGAGGTTTTGGTCTTTTAGGATTTTAATATCTGGGATTATGTTTTTGGGATAATGACCAGCATTTGTAGCTTTAAGATGCTATGTTTGCAGTAATTTGATACCTGTCATAGAAAATGAAGATACCACCAGCAGGGTAACATGGTTACATTGTCGTGTAACCCTCATCTTACTAAAAAATGTTTTTTATATTCCTGTGTGAAGCCCCTTGCTGGCTAGGACCTGGAGTGGCTGCTGGACAAGCTGTTGCCTCTGGGGTTACCCCTTAAGACTTGATTGCTGGGTCACAGCACAAAGCACTTGCTACCTGCTGCCAACTTACCCCCACCCCCATGATGACAGACTCACCCTCAAATGGTGTACACGCCCACCCGCAGATAGTGCATAGACTCACCCCTCATGTATTGCAAATGCTCACCCCAGCAGTGTGAGGCTTGCCTGGTGTTAATAGATCATCAGTCGCAGCAGTTAGTGGAACAGAACAAAGCCCGGGGATGACTTGGCATGCTCCGAGCCCTGCACTGTGGTGTCACAGCCCCAGCTCCCTGCACACTGGGTGCGGATGAAGCTTCCTCTGCATTGCAGCCCCCACCAGTGTTGACTGAGGGAATCACTTCCTCCTCTGTCTAGGGCTCACTGTGAGTGCTCATTACACCTGCTCATCTCTGAATTCTGTATTTTAATGAAATCCCCGCCAAGCCACCAGCAATTCAACTAAGCAGGGACTCCTATAATAAAAATAACCCGGCAATTACTGTTTTCAAATTATTAGGCAAACATTACTTGTTTAAAAATAGGCAGTTGAACATCTTAGCATAAAATGCTCCGCTTAGTCAGCTTTTCATCTCATTTCCTCTTAAATTTTTTTTTTTTTCCTGTGCTAGAGCCTTATGTAAGAATTGGCAACCAAAAATAAAATAAAATCATAGTCAGCAACCAAAGCTAACAGCCCCAACCTGGCTTTGGGCTGTAGAGCTCATCATCCTCTCCCTGGAGCCCTGACAGGGGCCTCTGAGCTCCCTTCTCTCATCTATCCTCAAGGCCAGGGAGGTGAGAGCAGAGAAAGAACATTTGGTATTTAAGAGAAAGTACCAAAAAAAGACCACATGGAAATCGACTCCTATCCTTAGTGGCAATAAGGACTCTCAGCCTGGTCCCTGGTGTGTCTTTCACAACTCTCTAACTTCTTGCCACTTGGAGACTATGTTATCTTCCTCCTCCTAACCATTGTCCAGATAGAGCCTGTGCAGGCCCAGGAGCAAATGTGCTTATTCAGCTGGTGCCTGCCAGGATGGCCCTGCTAGGATGCCCAGGAAGTGCAGGCCCTGTTGCTGGCCCTGCTGCAGTGGTGGTGGGTAGTGGTGGGGACACTTCAGTCCAGAAGGGACACAGCAGGTATGGTGTGACACACAGGCTGAGTCTGGATTGGAACTTGTTAGTTAGAGGTACAAAGGATTATTTTGTGAATGGCTGCGGTTTGTAGCAAGGATGGCGGCCACCCTTCTGCTACCCTGGGCAGATAGGGTGCAACCGTGAAGGTGGCTAAGTCGATGAGACAGAGAGTGGCTGGTACTGCAGCTAGAGGTAGGGTGGACCAAATGGGGTACCCTGAAGGCTTTCATCAAAGACTCAGAGGGCTTGAAGTGATGTACAGTCCCTGGGCAATAACACTGCCCCACCTCCCTGCACACATATAATACTGTAAATCACAGAATGAAACAGCCCTCAGAAGCCCTACGTGCTGCTGAGATTTGGCATATATCCTCGAAGTCCTTTTGGCAAGGGGTTCACACTTCCAGGAAGCCTGCAAGCTTGCTATGGCTGTTCTCAGGGAATAGGACAGATGGTCAGAAGGGGTGGTCTCATGTCTCTAGCCCAGCTCCTGCTGTGTGCTTGGTGGCAACACTGAGGATCCTCACCTGCCCAGCCATCCTCCCACTGGCCAGGCCCTATTTGGCGGGGGCTGTATGGACAGGGGTTGAGGCTGTCCCATTGGGCCTGGCGAACCTGTCTCCCGGCTGTGAGCCAAACCTAAATCTTTGCATGGCACCTGTCTGTTTCCTAGGCAGGGGCTCTGAGCAGTCTCTCTGGGAGCTGCCTGGAGTCACTGTGGACCTTTGTCAGGTAAAGGCCTTGTGAGGACGGGTGGGTTCTTGTCCTCTTTGGAACTTGTACATGTAAACTACTACCAGAAATTTGATATTTTAATAAGTGAGAAGGCTGAGGGTATACAGTGCAGGCTTAATTCAATCCCTAGGACCCAGAGAAATAAAGAGGGGCGAGCTGGACCTGATGGCATGTCTGTAATCCCAGCACTTTGGGAGGTGGAGGCAGGAGGATCACAAATTCAAGCTCAGCCTGGCCAACTTAGTAACTTAGACCCTGTCTCAAAGACAAAAAGTTAAAAAGAGGGAGGCAGGGATGTAGCTCAGTGTGAAGGCCCTGGGCTCAGTCCCGAGGGGGACATGGCTTTTCTGTTTCTGTGTAAAATGGCCAGTCATGCTTTCTTCTCTCAGGCTTATCTTGGCAGCCAACAGGGATGAATTCTACCACAGACCATCCAAGCTAGCCGACTTCTGGGGCAACAACAATGAGATTCTCAGTGGTAAGTCTTCTTTTACACCTGTTTGACAGCTATTCAATGTGGCCCCACCTGAGCCCCTGGGGCAGCATGAACCCACAAGTCCCAAAATGAGCATCACAGGAGCCCTGCTTCCAGTGTAAATGCCAAATATATGAATGGAGAGGTGTGGGTCTGGGGTCTGGGGCATTGCTAGGTTAGCCATTGAGCCTCCTTGAGCTGTCCACCCAGCACTGTCCACATGGCATCACACGCCTTGGTTAGTCTGCATATGGAGACCATGTCCCTTGGTCACTTTCCGAGGCACCCTGCTGTGTGTGCATGCACCTCCGTGTGTGTGTGTGTGTTTGTGTCTGCGTCCACGGTTCTGTTGTGCGCTCTTTGCTCCAGAGATAGTGGGTTGAGTTGGGGAGCAAAGCCTTGGATAGGGAACATTTTATATTCTTAGAAATACTACCATTGAGCTTCACCCTAGATGCAAATAGGGTTTAAGAGATGAAATTTGACAGGCAAGTGCAGAGCCATGCCCAGCATAGGGCTAATTATTCTCAACTCCTAAGGTCTGATTTTCCTCAGAAATGAACCCAGTGCACCAGGAATTACGTGCTTTTTCTAATGTGGCTTCTGAGAGCAAGCGCTCTTCCCTGTCCTGTGTAAGGACTATCCCTCCAGTCCTTCTGGGTATTCTTTCCTGGCCTCATATGTGTGCTGATCCCATGTCCAGATACCTCTGTGTAGTTCTCTCTTTGGTCTTCTGTCTCATGAACTCTGGCTGCCTCAGTCTTCCTGAACTCTTCACCCTATCCTGGCCTCTGCCTGGATCCCTACATCTTTCTCTCACTGGATCCTGCGGACTCTGATCTCATGAGGGGCTCTAACTTCATGCGGGCCTCACTTCATTTGTTTCTCATTTCTCAGATCTTTTATCACAAGACCTGGGTTTTTTCCCCATATGTTTCCTTTGATTTTTGTTTGTTTTATACAGGAGAGAAAATCTTAACTCTGTTGCTTGGCCAGATAAGGAATTCTTACTCATTTTCAAATTATTGACTTGTAGGATTTCTTTATGCATTCTGGATGACTCTTGTTGGCTAAATGTACGCCTACTCGTTTCCTTGATGCTATCTTTTGGTGAGCAGAATGTTTTATTTTAACAAATTGCAGTTTATCTATTCCACTGTAGTTCGCTTTTTTTGTGTTTTGCCTGAGAAGTCTGTGCTGCCCCTCAGTGATGTTTTTCTCTATTTGGTTAAAGAAGCCTTCTGACTTTGAGGTCTATGGTTTGGTTTGTGATTTTAAAAAAAAATTGTTTTTGTACATGGTGTGAAGTAATGGTAGAGGTTCATCCCCTACCCCTATCCCTCTAGTTGTTTCAGCACCATTTACTAGATGGATATTCTTTTGCTTATTGTATAATTCTGGCAACTTGGGTGTAAACCAGTTGATCATATATGTGTGGGTCTATTCCACACTCTGTTGTGTCCCACTGATATGTGTGTATGTCTTGATGTCAACACTACAGTATCTTACTTACTGTCCTTTTGAGCCAAGTGGAATGAATGTCTGTAGTCCCAGTTATTTGGGAAGCTGAGGTGGGGGAATCATTTGAGTCTAGGAAGTCAAGGCCAGCTAAGGCAACATGGAGGGACTCCAGCTCAAAAAAGAAAGTCAAACATCAAGTAAGTGTCTTTTCAGCAGGCCTTAAATCAGGTATAGTGTTTGTGCTCCAACCTTGTTCTTTCGCAGAACTGTTTGGTTTCCCAGTTCTTTCACAGGTTTTTTGTTTTTGTTTTTAAATTAAATTAATTAATTTTTTTGAGACAAGTTCTCACTGTGTAATTCAGGCTGGCCTTAAATTCAGTATGTAGCCCAGGTTGGCCTCGAATTCAAGACAATTCTAGTGCCTCAGCCTCCTGAGTACTGGTATTACAGGTGTGAATCACCATGCCCAGCTAAAGCCTAACATTTTTAAGCAGTTCTTCTTTACCTTTAGCTTTAGAGTATCCATTCAAAATTCTGTTTTCCAAAGTTACTTAGGTGATATCTGGGCATGGTGCTTACACCTATAATCCCAGCACTCAGGAGGCTGAGGCAGGAGGATTACTATGAGTTTGAGGCAGTTCTGGGCTATAGTAATAGGACAGCCTGGAACACATGGTGAGACCATGTTTCAAAAAGCAAAGCAACAAAGTTACTTGTGTGAGTTCTTTCTCCTTCAATGATCTAGCATAGATTCATTTATTACAATTCATGTTCCATGTTGGGTTTCCCTTGTATCCTCTTTGATCTGGCTTAAATGTTTGCTTATATTTTCTGCCTGGGGCTGGGGATTTAGCTCAGCACCTGCCTGGCCAGCGCAAGATCGTGAGTTTGGTTCCTGGTACTGGAAAAACAACAACAACAACAAAAAACAAACAACAACAACAAAAAAACCAAACAATATTTTCTGCCTACTTGGGCTTTGGGGTGTATTTTTTCATTTCCATGGTCCTAAGAATCAACACAATAAGGGGTACCCAGAAAAGTACCTTCCCCCTTATTATTGCTGCCCTGTTCCCATTCCCCATTTTGTTCCACATTTTCTCATCCACCCTATGGAGGTGGCTTAGGCATTTTCGTCATCCCTGGGACAAAATACCAGACACTCACAATTTAAAGAAGGACAGGTTTATTTTGGCTCATGTTTCAGGCCTTAGTTGGCTGGCTCCAAGGCAGGATGGCATGGCAGAGCAGCATGGTAGAAGACAAGCTGTTCCTTATGGCAGCCAGGAAGCAGAGGGCAAAGGGAGAAGCTGGGGAGGGCGATACTGTATCCCCTTCCAGGCTGTGCCCCAGTGACCTGCTACCTCTGACCAGACCCCACCTAACAGCAGGTCAGCTGCACTGCCCCGTCATCCACCTTCCAAACATATGAGTCTCTGAGGGCATTTTAGGTCTAAACCATAACATTATGCCCCCAATCCCCAAAAGACTCACTTGTGTCACTTTATGCAAAATGTATTTAGCTCATCTCTAAGAGTCACCACAGTCTTGGCAGCTCCAGCATTGCTGAAAAGTCCAAGTCCAAAGTCTCCTCTGAGACTCAAAGCAAACTCTTGGCTCTGAGCTTCTGTAAAAATCAAAAAGAAAGTTAAACACTGCTGACAGACAATGGTACACGGTAAACACTGCCATTACAAAAGGGAGGAATAGGAATATGGAAACCAATGAGACCAAAGCAGGATGAAACCCGGCAGGGCAAACATTAAATCCTGTAGTTCCATGTCTAGCACCCAGGGCAAGCTGTGGTGAGATCTGAACTCCAAAGAGCCTGGGCAATCATGCCCCTATGGCATTGCCAGTGGTTGCAGCTCTCATGGCTTCTCTCTTGGGCTGGCATTGCCCACTCCTTGTGGCCTTCCTCAGCTGTTCCAAATTCCTGGCTTCTCCACCTTTCTGGGGTCTCCAATGCAGTTTTGACTTTATTCTCATAGCTTCATTCAGTGCCTTCTCAGGGGTACACTGCCTGGCCTCCCAGGACTTCTGAAATCTAACACTCTGGTCTAGCAAGTGCCCTCCTGTGGTGCTGGACCTGTGCCAGTTCCTGGTAGATGAGGCCCCCAAAGCAGGGAAGCTATCTTAGTGCCCTGAACTCCTGACCATAGGCCATGTGCAAGATGTGCTCTGCAGAAGTCATGTGCAGACCACCTAGTTTCAGGTTCACCCTATTGATACCAAGATGGGCATATCTGGTACCTGCAATGTCCTGTGGGACCAGGGTTATTACCTGTACTCTTTGCATACCCTAGGAACTGCCTCACTTTGCAGACTTGGAGCCCGTCTATGGCTAGGGCTGCTGGGCTGAGCTACATATTCTCATGGAGCCACTGACATTGCTTTTCCTAGGATACAGGCACTGGGTGGGAACCAGAACCCATCACAATGAGTGGTAACTCTGTCACCTGCCACAGGGCTCGACATGGAAGAAGGCAGGGAAGGAGGCACATGGCTGGGCATCAGCACACGAGGGAAGCTAGGGGCGCTTACCAACTACCTGCAGCCACAGCTGGACCGAGATACCCGTGGCAGAGGTAAAGGGGAGCAGGGGTAGCAGGCCTGGGCCCAGGCAAGGGGGATGTGTGCCACAGTGGGGCAGGGCCTAGTAAGGCAGGTAGTATGGGGCAGCAAAGGTAGGCAGGAAGTAGGAGGCACCTAGAGGGAGCTTCTGCTAGGCTCCTTACCTGCCTCAGGAACATGAGGCAGTGACGAGAGAAGGGGAGGGGACCTAGGGCATCGCCATAGCAGCCACCATTGGTCTGGTCTCTTGGCACCCATAGAGATGTAGTTATCTCAGGGAGAACCCTCTAAGTGTGTCAGTCCACAAAATGTCACTCCTCACTATTTGTCCCTCACCTGTCAGCAGCATGGATACCTCCCCCTCTTCCTCTAGCACAGTTCTATGGACACACATCATTCATGCTGAAGATTTTTCTTGGTGCCGGATTTCCGTAGAGAGACATAGTGGGAAAATACTTTGTCTTTTTTTTTTTTAAGATGGGATTCTCTATATGTTTCCCAGGCTGTCCTCAAACTCATGATCTTCCTATCTTATCCTCTCAGCTAGCTAGGATGACAGGTGTATATAGCCTCTGTGCCTGGCTGGAAGATTTTAAAAAACAAAACAAAAAAAAAAAATCATAGTTCACAGTGCCACTATTTGTGGCAGCCCTCTCAGTGAAGTGTGGCTGACTCTAGTTGCTGTAGCTCCAGTGGGAGCCCTCTATCTTTGTTGTCCCAAGGGGGTTCCACTATGGTATCTCAAGAAAAGGGGCTCATCTGCCACCCCAGTCATGTGTCCCTGTCCCCTGCATACAGGTGAACTTGTAACCAACTTTCTGACCACTGACATGGATAGCTTGTCCTACCTGAAGAAGGTCTCCCAGGAGGGCCACCTGTACAATGGCTTTAACCTCATAGCAGCTGACCTGAGGTGAGTCTGCCAGAAGGGGACAGCAGCCCTACCCAGCACTGCCCTGGGGCCAGGTCTCCTGGCATCAGGCTCAGGATTCCACCACTCTAGTCAGCGTGGCAGCCTTTCCCAGGATGTCATGTACAAGAGCTTGGCAAACATCCCAAGGACCTAACCTGTCACAGGCCCATCAACCTGGGTAGTAGGCAGCTGAGTCAGGGCTTCTTGCTCTCTGCCTCAGGAGAGCTGAAGTGGGGAGCTGGAGAGCTGGAGAGCTGGGGCTGTGACGGGCAGTCTGAGGCCCTGGCTAGCTGTCCATTCTCCTCCCATGGGAGGCCCTGTAGAACAGCCCACAGCAGCCCTGGTCCGGTGCTGTAACCCTAGGTGATTCTCACGTTAGAGAGATGGCCACAGGCACCGCAGAGATTTTGTGTCTTGCCTTTCGGTAAAGTGAGCATCCTCCTTTAGCTCCCTCTGACTCCTCTCTTTCCCCTTCTAATGCCCAGAAGTCAGTGAGTGCTATGAACCTAGGTAGGCAGGTGTGTCCAACATGCAGCCTATGAGTTGAACGTGGCTGGGTGGTAGTAAGAAGTATTTAAAAGATTTTTTGTTATTTGTATGTTACTTGTATTTTTTATATGTGGCCCCAAACAATTCGTTTTCACTCAGTGCATCCCAGGCAAGCCTGGCATGTCTAAGCCATGGGCTGCTGGTTGGAGGGGATTCCTCCAGGACAAACAGATGGGGGTGAGGGTCAGTTAGTACCCATGTCCAGAGCCCCTTGTTGAACTGCTTCCTTCCATGAGAGCAGGTCTGCTGTGCCTCTGGCATCCACTGCATGTGGAATGCTGCGTCCTACCCCTGTACCACATGGATGGGAGCATACGATACGGAGGCTGGGCAGGCTGCAGTGGCCCATAGGAGGAGGGCCAAGGGTGGAGGCTGGTGTTGGCACTTGCTGTCCAGAGCTCTCCTCCCTGCTGACCTATAGCAGCTCCAAGTCCATGTGCTCCCCAAACTTGGAGACCACTTTGCCCTGTCACTTGTTCCTAGTGTGTGTGACCCAGATTCAGGAGAACAGAACAGTAGCTGTGACACTGGTGGAACTGGGCACTCAGCACCTGTGCCAAGTGGCTGGGAGACAAGGGAGCTGTGCTCTGCATGGCTGTGTGGGCACATATCCCGTGTAACCCCTGCAATTGTGGAAAGTGGGGCCCTGGGCCTCTGGGAACCTCAGCAGCCTTTCCTAGCTCCCTA
Organism: Chinchilla lanigera; assembly: GCF_000276665.1. NCBI lineage: Eukaryota > Metazoa > Chordata > Mammalia > Rodentia > Chinchillidae > Chinchilla > Chinchilla lanigera. Next base: position 18,044,393 of record NW_004955442.1, on the reverse strand, counting down.
GGTCAGGAGTGTGCCACCCTGATCACAACCCAAGAAGGCAGATAGTGACCAGAGAAGCATCCCATGGGTCAGTGGCAGATGGTACCAGGGCTGAGGCTAGCAGGTGGCAGTGAACAGGCCTGCTGGTGGGTGCTGATGAGGAATCCAAGCCACAGCAGGCCCTCCCTTTGCCTGGCCAGGGTGGCTCTGGCAACAACCCCAGCATGGGCAACTGATACTACTGTTGCTACATCAGAAGTTCAAAAGCTTTCTGCTTGGAAACAAAAGCTCTGAACTCATTAACCAAACATCTTAAGAAAGCTGTCAAGGGTGTGATATAAGAGGAATGTGAACACAGTACTAGAGGCTCTAGAAGCTGGTGGGCAGGTCCTGCCTGGTGGCAACATGGAGCAAGAGGATGGGAGGACTCACCAGTGCCCATACCCACTCTTTTTACCCCCCTTGACCGCTTTTTCTACATTTGACCATTCGGAAGGTGCAGGTCTCTTTGTCTGGTGTCTGATGTGGAGGATGTCTCATAGATCTCGAGGTCATGGTGCATACTCAAGAAACTGAGGCAGGAAGATCTCAAGTTTGAGTCCCACTTGGGCAACTTAGTGAGACCCTGTCTCAAAAATAAAAATAAAAAGGACTGTAGCTCAGTGATCCCTAATACTAAACAACAGCAACAAAAAGACATTCCAAGTTCTGGCAGCACTGTGGTACTGAGGAACTGGGGCATCTTCAGCAGTGAAGCATTTTAACTGTTGTAGAGCATACACTTAGAATATGATAGTAGGAAAATGTGATCTTTCAGGATTCTATGTCACCTTGAGGCCACCTATCTAGGAGCCCCAGAAGTGCTTGGAGAGTGGGTACTGTAACTCACCAGAAGGCTCTGGTGTTCATGCGGTGGGACTCAGCCCTATAATTGTCAACATGTGGTCATGCCATGGGCATTCATCTAGGCAGAAGGGTCTTTCCATGCCGTTCCTTCCCTCTCTTGGTCATCCCTAAGATGAGCCAGGAACCAGGTCGCCATGGCCTAGCCTTCCAGGACCCTCAGCCTGGCCAAAGTGGACCACTGTTCTTGTGCTTGGCCACCAGCCAGGGCTCGGGGAACAGGCCGATGAGATCACTGGACAGTGCTGATAGCAGGATGCCCTCTTGGTCCTGTCTGACCTTCGCTTTCCTCCATCCACAGCACAGCAAAAGGAGATGTCGTTTGTTACTATGGAAACCGGGGAGAGCCTGAGCCCATTGTCCTGATGCCAGGTGAGCCTGCTCTGGCAGCCTGACAGGATGAAGCACTGCTGCTGTGTTGGGGATCCCCCTGTGCTTTTCAGGGACCAGGCCCCTATTGTTCTTTTCTCGTGGGACTGTACTTTTTGCTGATTTGTGCCCCTTATGATCTGTATGGGACTTTGGCCTGCACTGAGCTCAGCACTGTTCCTGCCATCTTCCTGTGGGTTTTCCTAGAAAGTGAGACTCAGAACCTACTATGGACTCTACCACAGCCCTGCAGCCTGCCTGGAAATCCCTAGGCCCCGCATCTCAGCCCTGTGTCTGCTTGTCGTTCTCAGAGCCTTTGGAGCAGTTACCACCTGGGGTATTCCACTGCACCTCCTCCCAGGTGCACATACACATCACACTCCAGCCTCTCACAGATGCATACCTCCTGCACCCGGTCTCATGCCTGGCCCACGTCCTTAGGGACTGTCCCCTTCTGTCTCCCCAACTCTGTCCTGGTCTCCTTCTCTGGGTTCTCACTAACACCTTTGCCCAGGCTGTACCTTCTGTGGCTCTGCCCTGCTGTTCTTGCTGACTTGGGTGTTGTGATTTCCTGGAAGCCTCTCTGCCAGCTCCCCTCCTCCTGAGCAGGCAGAGAGTATCACATTATACCCCCATTCAGTGTCTTGTCCTGTGTCTGCTTCTTCCTTCTCCAACTCGCTGCCTGAGGCCAGTTATCGCTTGTGGCATCTCAGGACTGTGGACCTCAGACACTCGCTCTTTTTCTTATACCTGAGCCATTGGCCTTTATCAGATGCCCCAGCCCCTGAAGAATGTCAACACTCTCAGCACCACCCAGATACCTAGTGTGTGACAGACCTCCTTTCTGTAGCACAGTTCCTGTGTCCCCAAATCACGGGGACTTTCTTTGCAGTTGGCACCAGTCACTAAGTAAGGTTGCAGGATACAGGTCAGCCCTCTCTACAGCAGGTCAGTGGTGGGCCTGAAACCCTGAGCATTCTAGGCAGGGGCCAAGGGAGGTGGGGAGCAGCCCCTAAAACAGTTGTGAGGCCCAACATGGCTGCATCTCAGGAGGCTGGCAGAGTCTCAGGGCTGATCATGAGCTCTGTGATGCCTGCTGGTTTACACTGTATGTACTTGCATTCACCCTGGTTCATACCAGGGCTGGCTTCCAACTTCTCATGGCTGTCCAGGGCCATTTTGGGCACATGTGGGTCGAGGAATTCCCAAACACCACTCTGCTAGGGTGGTGAGCAGGCCAGGATACCTTGGGCCAGTGGCATCTTCAGAGGAGGCCACCCCCATCCCATCCCTGGAGGGTGTCCTAGTGCACCTCGCCTGTTCCCCTGAACAGGCCCACTCTTCCTTTATGTGGGGCTGCCAGCTGTGGGGTACTCCACAGCAGGAGCCCAGCCACCCCCTGTGATGACGGTCCTCCCCTTCCAACTTTGACAGAGCCTTGGGGGTCCAGAGCAGGTCCAGCTGAGCTCCCAAGAGCCTGGCGATATCTAACTGAGGCAGAGGGCTGTGGTGCTGTGTGTGCTAAGCTTGGCATCATGTTCTTACTGTTCTGCTTGCCTTGATGCCTCCACATCAGTTCAGCATCTGGGGTTCCGGTGTGCAGTGTGGTGGGTAGTTGTCCACATACCATTAGGGCTGCCCTGAGCCCTTGGCAACTACCTGCGAAGAAACTAGAAAACAAGGCAGGAAAGGAGGCAGACATCCTCCTTCCTCATTCAAAACATGGGCCTAGAGGGCTTTGGGGAAGCAGCTGGAAGCTATCTTGAAGCCTTTTGTTCTCAGTGGCTGAGAGGCCCCATGGCTAGAGAAGCTTATTTTTGGCTAAGTCATTTTTGGTAGAATTCCTTTTATCCACATCCTGTTTCATTCCCAAGCCTGCCTTTACCTGATCCAAGTTGCCAGCAGCTGGGGAGGAGGTAGAATGGGAAGATATTGTGGCAATCAGTCTTGGGTTTCCTTAGGCGATAATGAAAAGGTTCTGGGCTTAGATAGTGGTGATAATAGCACAATTTTGTGCATATACTAAAACCCATAAGCTACGACACACTTTAAATAGGTAAACTGTAGAAAATGTGAGTCATACCTGAATAAAACTGTTATTTAAAAAGAGGGGACTGGGAATTTGGCTCAGTGGTAAAGCACATGCTTAGCAGGTATCAGGCCCTGAGTTCAATCCCCTGCACAATAACAGTAATAATAATAATAATATTGTAGGACATGGATCAGGTTGAGGGGCAGGCTTAGGGATGAAACATGACATAGATGTCCCCACATGCTAAGGTTTCCTAACTGCTGGCAGAAGTCGGGGCCTATCAAGGTAGTTGCCCTCCTAGCCATGGGTTGCTGATTGTCCTCTTTTGCCCTTCTCAGCCACGGAACTGAGAAGGTGTTCTCATTCTCTAGCCTTGAGAGAGATTCCCCATTAGCATTCCAGTTGTTTGTTCCATGTCAGTGTGTTTATTCAGAGGCCAGGTAGCTATACCTCATGGTCTCTTGTGTGTGCCCACCAGCTGAGTTCTTCATCCCTCACTACACAGAGAGGGCACAGAGGAGGTGCCAGAGTAAAAGGATAGCTTGGCCTCAGTCTGTTTCAATTTTCTTGCCTTGGCTGTACCAGCTTATGCCAGGTGGATTGGTGAGAGAGCAGGAGTTTACCCTGAAATCACATAGCAGGGCCTCTGCATGGCCAGGTTGACCCCCCTTCCTGCAGGAACCTATGGGCTGAGCAACGCACTGCTGGAGACGCCCTGGAGGAAGCTGTGTTTTGGCAAGCAGCTATTCTTGGAGGCTGTGGAGCAGAGCCAGGCCCTCCACAAGGATGCCCTTGTCGCTCAGCTTCTGGACGTGCTGAACAATGAGGAGGCGTAAGTGGACAAGGCCCCACTGGGTAACCATCGAGGCCCTTGGGTCACAGAGGAAGGCCAGCTCTGCTGCCTGAAGGCCCATGGAGGTGACCAGGGCTAGCTCTTCAGCTGCCTTCCTGCTCTCCCTACTTATGTCCCTTGAGCATCCAGTTGGTATTTTCCACAGAGGACTTTGATGATGAGAAGTGGGGCAACTGAGAGCCTGTGGGCTGGGGAGTTCGGTGCTCCCTGACCTTGGATGTAGGCTTGCATAGCATTAGAGGAGCTGGAAGCTCCTTTCCACATGAGGGAGGCCAGTTGGAAATTCTGGAAGATACCAGGTGTTCAGAAAGCCCTGAGGGCAAGAGCCACGGAACTGAGAAGCCAGGCTCAGAGCTGGTCTTGAGGGTGACAGAATCTCCCATATGCTGTCTCTCTAGTGATATGGGCTGAACATTGGGCACAGATGCACCTGTCCCTGGGGCTAGGAGAGCCCCCACATGCTTCCTGGCCTGGAGGCAGTGAGGGACTGCAAGGGGCAATGGAACATGCTCAGACACTGGCCATTTAAATCTTGGCCATCTCAGCAGGGGGTCTCAGTGCTTGTCAAGCTGCCCTTGGTCTCATGCGCAGCCCCACACGTCCCTTCCCATCCCATTTAAGCTGGCCACCTTCCTACCCAGATGATCCAGTGCCTACTACCACTTCTTCCGGCTCTATTGCTCTAGCATCCCCTCAGAGGAATGGTCCCACCATGATTTCCGGGGGCGCCTCCCTGCCCCCTGCTCATCCTTCCTCTTTCCTGTACCTCCCTCTCCTCTGTGCCATGGCATCATCCCTCAGCCTCAGCATTACTACCCGTCTAGGGAGCCCTACTGGCCTCCTTGTCCAGCCACCTTCTCAGCTATAAGTCCACATAGTGGTTGGTCATTGTGTCATCCTGGGCAGCTCTGAGATGGTCACTGGGTGCTGTCATCAGTGGCTGCAGCCCTGTTGCCTGTTGCAGTTACTGGCAGTTCAGGGCTCAAGCAGACTCCTGTCACGCAGACAGATTCCCATAGGGCAGCTCTAGGGGCAGGCAGAAAGTGTGTGTGGCATCTAGCTGGCTGGCTGAATGATGGAATCCTACATGGAAGGTTAACACAGGTATGGGCCACCAAGCAGCCAAGAAGGTGAAACAACCCTCATGGTTTTGCACAGCCTGTCCATGGCTAAGGGGCTCCTTAGGAACCTTGAGGTTGGTAGGCCACGTGGCTACATGGGACTGTAGGCAGGCAGCAGAGGGTCTGATTCCCAACCCTTTCCTCTGTTCTTCCAGCCAGCTGCCAGACCCGGCCATCGAGGACCAGGGCCAGGAGTATGTACAGCCCATACTGAGCAAGTATGCAGCTGTATGTGTCCGCTGCCCAGACTATGGCACCAGGTATGTTGGGTCAATCACCTCTGAGGCTGGAGGAAATGGCAAAGAAACAGCTTCCCCACACTCTACAGCTGGCTAGGGCCAGACTCCTTCCCTAATTGAGTGGATTCTAGAGCCTCTGCCCTGCCTAGACTTGGCTGTGGGGGGTGAGAAAGTCATAAATAAATGACTGCCAGCTCCCAGCTTTGAGGTCCTTCAGTTTCCTCTGGGTCCTAGGAAGGGCCTCTGAGCTGTTCCCTTCCAAGTCAGGGATTGTGATGCCCTCTGCCTGACCTTTGTTACTCCGAATTGCTTTTGCTATTATAGGTCTCCTCTGGTGCCAAGTGAATTTTAGGATTGTTTTCTCTAACCCTGTGAGATAGGCTATTGATATTTTGATCGTATCCCCTTCTAGTGAGGTGCTAGTGTACAGCCACCGGGGAGCCAGGGCTAGCATCTGTGTTGTTTTTGGCAGATCCCCATGGGTAGATGCCCTGGTACTCACATTCTAGGCCTCATGGGTTACATACCGTGATGGTGGCTGCAGGCTGGTCATTTCTCTATGTGTCCACCTTTCTTCCGTGGGAGACAGGTATTACAACATGAAGAACCTCCCAAGCTGGCCATGGTAGCACACACCTATGTCCCCACCACTTGGGAGGCTAAGGCAAAAATATTGCCATGAGTTCAAAGCCAGCCCAGGTTACATAACGAATTCAAGGCCAGCCTGAATTACATACTGAGAACTGGGCTCAAAAATAAAACAAGGGTTGGGGATATAGCTCAGTGGCACACTGCCTGTCTGGCAAGCACAAGGTCCTGAGTTTGATTCCTGGTACCAAAAAACAAAACAAAACAAAACCCAAGAAAATCATGAAGAACCTCCCACAATGGGGGAAGACTGGTTGGGAAGAGGAGGAGGGTATGCTGAGTGTTAGCAGGGGTCCAGCTGGCTTGGCTGGGGAGGTAGGGGAAGAAGGGAACAGGAGGGAGTTTTCCGGGAAGGAAATACATGGGCCCCCAGTAGTTGAGAGCCTGACTTTTTGGAAGAACAAATGGAGGCCAAGAGTCTGGACCTTGGGGTCCTCTGAGTAGCTAGGTATGTGGTCAAGCTAGCAGTTGCCCTGTGAATGTGACAAGTAGGCAGGCAGGCTGGTATTTCAGAGCAAAGGCCACAGACTCACCTGTGTGGGCCTACAGGGCCAGCCAGGGAGCCAAGATGCCCCTGGCAAGCTCCTTCAAGGTTGAGATTGCTGCTCATCTATGACCCTCCCCCAACCCTGGCTGAAACTGAGGGCATAGCACAGGTCCCAGGCTTGGTGGGCTTGCGTCTACCTCAGCAATGGTTCAGACAGGTGGGACTGGCACCAAGGGTTGCATGGAGAACATTGTCTTTCAGAACAAACACCGTTATCCTTGTGGATGCAAATGGTCAGGTGACCTTCACAGAGCGCAGCATGCTGGACAAGGATCCCTCCCGCTGGGAGACCACCACCCACGAGTTCATGCTTCAGAGCTAACAGGGCTTCCGGGAGGTCCTGCCTCAAGGCCAGTGTGGACTAGAATCGTCATGGCCATACTGTGCTGCCCATAACTCAGCCAGTGTTCTTCAGGCCCAGTGCCCTCTGATCTGTGTGTTATCTGTCTGTGTCTCTCTACCCAGCTCAGGTGCTAGGCCTGTGCAGGCCCATGTATGCCATACATTGACAATGTACCTGAGTCTACCCTGCCTGTTGTGCATAGGCAAACACATACATGTAGGGGGCATGTGTTAACACACTTACATGCATAAATATGCACATGTGTACATGGATAGGTGCACAGGCACACATATGCACATACATGTAGCAGGCAAGCAGAAAAGTACTTCTCACCACACATGCACTTCTAGTCAGTGGGTCTTTGCTCTGGTCAAGTGGCAAGGGTAAGCATTTGTTTAAATAGACCTTTTCTTTCCTGGGAGCACAGAGTACAACTGTAGTTCAGTTCCCCTACAACCAGACCTCCTGCAGAGGAGACAGGCCCCATCAAAGAAGATATAAGAAAAACTCATTTTTACAACTTAAGCACACCCTTAGCAGAGATCCAGTGGTCTTGCATGTGCCAGAGGGTCCTGTGTATATGGGGCAGTTTCCATCTACATTGGGTGATTTTAGGATGGTGTAGATGTCTTCTGTATCCTAGCAGGGTCTCTGTGTACCAGGGGTCCCATGTACACTCCTCATTCTGACCAGGGAGGGCAGATGTGTGCTTGGGACTTTTAGGCCTCTTTCACTCGGGTGAACATTGAGGGCTCTGCGCAGGCCTGTCTCAGCAAGGGGATTTAGCTAACCCTTGCTGTCTCCCTTTTCCTTCTTGGAGAGTTCAGCTTCATAAGAATCTGAACTTATGTGAGCTATGGATAATAAAGCTTTGAGTCTGTGATGAGTGTGTTTCAAGGTCTTTCCTTTGTGTGATGGTGACAGGACCTCCTGTGGTGGTACAGATGCCTATATGAGGCTCTTTCTCCTTCCTCCCTTCTACATGATGAAGCCCATGGCTCAGGTGGTCCATCTGTCCTTGGGCAGAGGGTGGGGCACAAGAGAACCTCTGTGTGTGTGCAAAGTAGGTGCTGTTTACAGGGCAAATCACTTAATACTAGGGCATATGAAGAGGAACCTTGGGAGGGAGAGGCACGGTCAGCCTGTGAATGGCAGTGGGCAAGTAAAGTCTGCTTTAGTCCTGGCACTGAGGAGCTGAAGTCCCCAGCCCAGCCAAGATTATACCCCACATAGCTAATGCACAGGCCCAAGGCTTCTTTCTGCCTCTCCAGCTGACCCCTGACTTGGCCTGTCAGAACACAGCACCCACAGCAATGAGCACAGGGTAGATGTGGACTTGCACTGAGGTATCCCAGTGTGGGTGTGATGAATCATTGGCCTGTCTGGGGACGAATGGAGGCCCACCTTCCCTGCCCCAGGTCTGTGAGGAAACTGGTTTCAAGTCCATATGTGTCTGGCAGTCACAATGACAGGCTCTCAGCTGGGGCTACTACCCTATGCCAGCATCCTCCATCTGCCTCAGTGGTCTGCCCTATGTCCTTATTCTGTGCCAGCCCCACCCTGACCAAGCACACTGCCTTCATGCAGAGCCTCCACAGATGTTTACCTCCACTCTAGGACTAGACATGCCCAGGCAAAGCTAAGTCTTGTCATGAATCCCTCGGGCCCCAGCCTGTCAACAAATGAATCTATGTCTTCAGGAGGCCCATCGTATGGCCTTGGTGTTTTTTCTTCACTTCTGTTGAGGCATAATTAATATACACTCTTAACACATATTTAAAGTGTACAATATGCTAAGTTTGGGTGTGCTGGTAACTTTGGTTCCTAGGTTACGGTGGAGTCTTCCTCTGCAATTACAAGTATCTTGGGGTACAAAATTGCAACAGTGTAAAACAAAACAAAACTACCCATACCCAACAAACAACAACACTCCACTCCAGACATCTGGGAATGTAGCTCCATATTAGAGTGCCAGTCAGCACGAAGAGGTTCTGGGTTCAAGCCTTAGCATCAAAACAAAAGCCAAAACTTGCTTTTCATTTTTTGGCCATTTTTTAAAGCACTAAAATAAAACAAAACATGCATGACTTTTGTGTCGAGTAGCCATTACCGAGGTGCCTGCCCAGCGGGAAATGTATTTCCACCATCCCCTCTCCATTTATTGGCGAATGCTAATCTAAGAAAGAGCTGTCTCCTCATTTACTCACATCCTCCCTTTTTGAAGACTGGATGCGGTACTACCAAATGGAAAACTGCCAGAGCTGGGCATACTTAATTTTTAAAAGGTGACTATTTGACCACCTAACGCTTTTAACTAGAGGCCGTGAAACGCCTAGGCGTAGAACCCCTCCGCGCAGACAGATCACAGCAAGACAGCGTGTCAACTTCTCGGCTCCCGGCGTCCTCCGCGCTCCCGGTTCCCGGCATCCACCGCACTTTTCACTCCCCTACTCCCGGCATCCTCCGCACTCCCGGCGCTCCCCGCGGCTTACCGCCCCTTGCGCTGAGCCCCGCCCCGGCGGCTTACCGTTAGCGAAGCCCAGGCCTCGGTGTCTTGTCCCGCCCACGCAGCCTAGCTATTGGGCTGCACGCCGAGGCCACGCGCACCTCCTATTGCCGATTGGCGGTCTCCGCAGCCCGCTCTGCAGTTCTCCCAATGTTGGTGGCAGCGCGCGGGGATTGGTCGCGCGCTGCAAGGGTCCGCCCTCCGCTCTCCCGGCGCGGCAGGCGGGTCCCGCCGACCGGAGAGCTTGGGGGGGCCTTGCTGGTGCGGCGGCGGCGGGGCGGTGAGGGTCTCTCGGCTTTGGTCGGGCAGCGGGCGGCTCGGGCA